>NC_137021.1:7547500-7702500 GCF_032717465.1 Coenobita brevimanus
TGCAAGTGAGAGACTGGTAAAGAGAGACTGTGATATCGGATAATATTAAGCCATTACTGCCCAAGGTCGCTGCGTGAGTGATTTTGCTGGAAGGGTTCTTAGCGTACCGCCTGTCAGATTATAGTCACGAAGTTCATACGTCGAAACTTTGGGGTTCTCCCCTTTAGTAAACTTTTCAAAACCCCAACTCCGTCTTCTGCTGAGACCATTGAGCATTTAACTTGTTATGGAGCGCTAAAGACTTATAAGGAGGTTCTCTTTTTTTGAAGTAGGCGCTAAAGTACTAAAACCTGGAGCAGTTAACACTTTCGCAAATTTAGCAAAGCATCATATTAGGTCTCTGAAGTTTCCACCTCACGCCTGTAGGCCTTTCGACTTTAGCAGATCTCTAAATTTGGGCTCCCAAGCTCTCACATTTTTCTAATACCTTTGTACTTTTTTTTTGTCCCAGGCATATTTTAATCACGATCAGTTAATTCCATAAACACAGATTCCCTGATATTCACTTTAGCAGGGTAGAGCTACATTGAGCACAGCAAAAACAGCAGCAACAACATCAGCAACCAGAGGACAAACGGACCTATTCTCATGGGCGAGAACCAGACATAATCAAACATGGCAGGACCCAACCCAGCCATTAAAGCTACACCAGTAGGACAAAAATACATAAGGCAAGAAAACTTACCCATCTAGTCTCGCGCGCCATAACTTAAGAAGGCAGGACCCAACCCAACTGCTATAACTATCCCTGACACACGCACCCTCCACCATCTTAACCCCACTAAAACTATATAATTTCCATTCAGAGTTCCTATAACCACCAATAACAAGGGACAATACGACATGTAAATTTACACCAGTCTCCCCAACACCCCTTCCTTTCCCCACCAGCCACTATAGCTTTACCAGTCCCCATCCATGACCACCCTCATTCACAACCAACAGCAACAGTAACTCAAGAAATTATGCCAGCCACACCCGACAACCACCACCACCACCACCACCAGCAAGAACAACAACAACAGCTACAGCCACTAGAAAAATATCACCACCACGAGCAACAACAGCAACAACAACGACAACAGCCATCAGAAAAACAGTCACCACCACCACCACCATCACCCACAACAATCAATAACACTCTACCAGCCTCCACCTCCACCACCACCACCACCACCCACACGAAGTTTGTGTGTGAGGCAACAAAACAACTCCTGCCGCGCCCGCTTACCTGTCTGCCTCTTACCTGCCTTACCTTTACCTGTCTCACCCTTACATGCTTCACCCTTACCAGCCTCACCCTCACCTATGACTTTGATATCAATTACGAGCTCAGGAAGAGGGAAGTAGTGGATTAAAAAGAAAGATATTAAAAGTGGAGAGAAGAGAGAAAAAATACAAGAGGAAAGAATCTAGATAAATGAGAAAAAAACAGAATAAGAGAAGAAAGGAAAACTGAAAAAGAGATCGAGATAATAGAAGTGGAAGGAAAGAAGAGCAGAGAAAAGCGCAGAAGGAAAGAGAGAGAGCGTGTAAGCCAATTAGGAGAGTGAGATGAAGTAAATGAAGTGATGGATGGATGTGGTGGTTCTGTGTGTGTGTGTGTGTGTGTGTGTGTGTGTGTGTGTGTGATACGAAAATGAAATTAAACCCTACGAATAGGATCATTATATGTAGGATAGTAAGGTGTAAAGATGAACACACACAAAAAAAAATGGATAGGGTGGGTGTAAAGGAGTGGGCGAGACTGGGCCGGACATTGGTGGGGCAGAACGTCGTATGGGGCAAACGAGAATGAATGGCAATGAAAGAGGTGCCATGGATCCTTGAGAGTCCACGAACAAACAGCCTACGGTCCTGCCATCGCCCCTCCACATTGTTGACAAGGCCCAGTGCTGGTGAATGGCTCGTGAGATGAACTCCTTCGTTGTGACAAGAGAGAGCAAAGAAAACCAGCGTCTTGAGTCAACCTGCTGGGACAAAAGATCTGGTCAAAGTTGTTCTGGTCCTCATCTTGGCCAACAAACGCCACAGTTAAACACGGTGAATTATTGAGCAGGAAAAGCGAGGTTTCTGTTCTTTTTTTTTTTTTTATATACACTGGTCAGAAGTTCTCTCAGCCAGAAGATTGAAAGTCATCCCCAGTGGTGTATCAGTCATTATTATTATTATTATTATTATTGTTATTGTTATTATTATTATTGATACTCCCAGGCGATTTAATTTGGAACTAGCGACAATTTTCGAGCAGGAGGGGTCAGGATATGGCTTTCAGTAACCCCCTTTAGGAGGAGACGATTCCTAAGTTGAATAAAATCGTCTGGAAATAGAAAGAATGAATAACAAAATACGTCATCCAATTTATTTATAGTGAAGTGAAGCTGGCAATAGTTTTAAAGATTTACCTCCTCAGTCCAGTTTCTCTCTCTCTCTCTCTCTCTCTCTCTCTCTCTCTCTCTCTCTCTCTCTCTCTCACACACACACACACACACACACACACACACACACCTAACCTACCAACATGAGACCCGGCCAATAACTTCTTGAAAGAAAAAAAAAAAAAAGTTCAACATAAACCGAATGAACTTACACAAACGTTAATGTCCGTGATAACACAAACGTTCAGTGATCCAGGGAAGGGGGGGGGAACGTTTACCAGCGAAGAGCTTTAGACGTTTATCATTCATTTATTCCTTTGAGTCCCAAATATGGAAAATGTGTCGACGGAATTTGAGCGTAATGTATGCACCGCTGAACATCACAGGAGAGGTCGAAAATGATATTCTTATGGAGGAAAGTTGGATTTTTTTCTTTTTATGCTTTCGTTGGGTGGACTTGGGTAACTTTGAGAGAGAGAGAGAGAGAGAGAGAGTATTGTGGAGTGGGGTGGGGGGGCAGCAATAACCCCCACTCCCTGTGCCCTCTCCCCCGCCACTTCAAAGGCCGCTGCAGGGAATTTGGGGCCTCATTTGAATACCACGCCTGTCATTCCCCGACCCCCTCACGCCAGCCTCGAAAATTCCTTACCGCCGCTTTCGTAACCCCCTCACGACGAAAGATTTGCCCTTGAACTGAATTATAATCGTCTGGTGGTGTCACGAATGTACGCATACCTACCAAAAATGTATTAATTGAAAAATAAATTCTGGCACAACATACAACACCTGACATTTTGAAAAGTGGACGAGGCGTTTTCATGGATAGGGATGGTGTACGATAATGGTGCAAAAATTGTTCTCGGTATTTATTATTTCTCAAAAAAATACCTAAAACGACACAATAAATGGTTATATGTATTGTCTGAGGTACCAGCGTAATAGTTTCATCTGTGTCTAACGATTTTGGATATTTCCGTAACCAGCGAACCGTAGAGCGATACTTTATTTATTCATTTTTACGGGTGTACCTGAAAATTGCGCCTTCATAACCACGTCTGCGATAGGTTTCCCCCAAGCTAAATTATAAACATCAGGGCGCGACATGATTGTAGGAAAAAGGTTAACTTCTTCAGTGCCTCTATTTTTGCCACCGATGAGACGATTTGATGCAGCTAAGGGGAGACTTCTATACCCTTTTCATCTTTGCCTGACCCAGTTTTCGTCCTGGTGCATCTCATTTCACGCATGTCCGGTGAGGAAATTAACAATACTGCTGCCCTACATCCTTTCCCTGGCACTTTTTTTTTTTTTTTCGTGACGAGCATCATATTTTGGTATTAATCTATTGTTACAACTCAGCATTCAAGATGGAGAGATGGCAATTTTAGGCCAGGTTAGAATAAAAACAGAGTATTGATCAGGATGCTGGAGACTACATGCAAATTCTCCTGTTAACTCTCTCACGAACTGATTAAAAAAAAAAAAAAAAAAAAAAAGTCATCGCGAAGTACCAAGAATGTAATATATAAGAGGTGATCAAACTTCAGTACTTCTCGCTAATACATGAGATAGAAATCATTACAAAAAGTCACAGCTAAAAAACAAATACTAGGAGAACTACCATAAGGATCCTAAAATGTTCAGTCAGAGAGGGCAAAGATGAATGTAAGTCTCCAGTTTCTGATCGTTTAAGTTTGAACATTTACAAGTATGTGTGGTGGGCTTGCATGTCGAGTTACAAAGATTCGTGTAGATCCATTGTGTTTCTTCCGTTTTACTATCCAGCGCTCCGAGTGCAACCTTCAACCCTCTGCCTCCAGCCACTGTCAGCACAAACCTAACAAAACTTAATTTCCAGGTAAAACAAACCTGATTCAGTTTGCTCTCATCGTGGGGGTCTTTGCTGACTTTTTATCGATATCTTCTTTAGGCTTTTCAGCGCAAGAGATCTTTCCCGACTGGAGTAAAATCTCAAGGAGGTTACAAGAAAAAAATATATGTACTTCCAGGTTGTGTATGGCTCTCTCTTGCCATAACTCAGGATCTGTATACTTGGCCTAACTTGACCTGAAGGGTTGGGTGGGGAAGGGGGTCCTTTCTTCGTCCCCACGGTACTCTGCTTCTGTTATTTCTGCGTCTTTCCTTTCGTCCTCTCGCCGCCTTCCCCTCTCCTGCCACTGCACTTTCCCCCCCTCCTTCCTTCTTTTTCGTCTTCCTTCTCTCGTGTTCACTCTTCTGTTTCAACTCCTTCCCTCTCCTGTTTCCACGCCTTCCTGTCCTGTTTCCACTCCTTCCCTCTCCTGTTTCCACTCCTTCCTGTCCTGTTTCCACTCCTTCCCTCTCCTGTCTCAACTTCATCCCTCTCGTGTTTTCACTCCTTCCCCCCTCCTGTTTCCACTCCTTCCCTTTCCCGTTTCTGCTCCTTCCCTCTCCTGTTTCCACTCCTTCCCTCTCCTGTTTCCACTCCCCTCTCCTGTTTCCACTTCTCTCTCCTGTCTCTAACCCTTCCCACTTCTGTTTCCACTCCTCTCTCCTGTCTCCAGCCCTTCCCTCTTCTGTTTCCACTTCTTTCCTTTTTCCACAACTTCCCTCTCAATTTTCCACTCCATCCCTCTCCTGTTTCCACTCCTTCCCTCTCCTGTTTCCACTCCTCTCTCCTGCTTCCACTCTCTGCTGTTTCCACTTCTCTCTCCTGTCTCCAATCCTTCCCTCTCCTGTTTCCACTCCTTCTCTCTCCTTTCCTCTCCTGATCTCTCTCTTTCCCTTCCCGTTTCCTCTGAGATCCCTTCTTTCCACTTCCTCCCACCTCCTCACTTATCCTTCTTTTTAATTACATTCTCTTCTCACTTTGATCTTTTTCTCTCCTCTCGTCGAAATTGCTTGTTTTTTTCCTTGTGTGTTTTTTTTTTTTACACGAATTTCCTACTACGGTCGTGTGGATGAGTAAGGACAAGTATGCACACACAGATAGATATTAACACACACACACACACACACACACACACACACACACACACACACACACACACACACACACACACACACACACACACACACACACACACACACACACACACACACACACACACACACACACGAAAGGTTCAGCGGAGGGGAAAAAACAGGAAAAAGAAGAAAGTAATAAGAAAAGAAGAGCAGAAGAAGAAAGGAAGGCGGGAGTCGTAACCCAGTCCTTTAATTGCACAACTTTTTTATAAAGACGCAGAAACAGACACTTCTAACGAGGCCAGCTGACTGGGTGAAAATTGGAGAGAGAGAGAGAGAGAGAGAGAGAGCGACGTACGAAATACAGGGGAAGAAAGGACAGGGGGGAAAAGAGAGTGTAAGTGGAGTGTGTGTGTGTGTGTGTGTGTTTGAGTGGGTAGGTGGAGAAAAGAGAGTGTAAGTGGAGTGTGTGTTTATGGGTGGGTGGGTGGGTGGGTAAGTGAGAAAGAGAGAGAGAGAGAGAGAGAGGGAGAGAACAATATAAGAAAAATTAAGGAAATGAAAGCCAGCAGAGAAAGGAAATGAGAGTATGTAAAGGACTGATAGACAGCGACTCTGATAGTGAAGGAAAAGGAGTAAGATGGAAAAGAGAGAGAGGAACAGAATAAAATAAAAAAATAAAATAAATACCAAAGAAGAATGATTGAAAAGCACTTAGGAGAGAGAGAGAGAGAGAGAGAGAGAAGAGAGAATTAAGGAGACGAGGTAGAGCTTTGTTGCACTGCTTAACCTCTCCCTTCAGACCAAGAACATCCTTTTCCATGTCTTTACTGCCTCCAGACGATTTTATTCAGCATAGAAAGAGGTACGCAGGCCTTGAAGGGGTTATCGAAGGCCGTATCTAACCCTTCAGCATCGAACCCCTCCCGTAAGCTGAACCAAATCGTCTGTATGGAGCGAAAATGAACTAAAACATTACCTCCTCGTACTGAACTTGTATGAAAAAATAGATCGAAGCTTCTATTCCAAATCTCACCTTTTTTCTCCCCTATTGTTTCCTGCTTCTCCTGGACTGATGCCTATTTTTTTTTTTTTTTTTCTTCCTTCTTTTCGCCTCTCTCATTATCTGGATTTTTTTTCTTTTTTTTTTTGTATCCCCCGACATTGTGTTGTTCAGTCTTCTCGTTTACATTTTTTTTTTTTTTTTTGCTCAGCCTTCGAGAATGAAAGAATGGGTTTTTGACACTCTCTCTCTCTCTCTCTCTCTCTCTATCTATCTATCTATCTATCTGTTCCTGATGACAGAAAAATAAATGGGCAGGACTATGATAAATGTGAAGTTCTTATTTACCCCAGGACGATTTTGTTAGTGAGAGAGAGAGAGAGAGAGAGAGAGAAATGGAGATTAGCTTCCATAGACTTTCTTGTGGGTCTACTTCAAACATCCTTTACGAGTTGCTCTCTCTCTCTCTCTTTTCGCTCACTGTACCATCCCTCTTCTTCATCTCGTCTCTCTCTCAGTTTTCTCTCTTCTCTCTGTCTCCTCTCTTTTCACTCTAGCACAACTTTCTTCTCTCATTTTCTTTGTTTTCAGCTCAGCCGTCTTGGTGTATTTCTTGCCTCTCGTTTTTTCGTCGAGTACCCTTTACCCTTTTTTCTCTATTTCATCCTTTTCTCTCTGTTCTCTTTATTTTCTTTCCTTTGTCGTCTCCTTCTCTCTCTCACACGTCTTTCTATCTCCATTTCCTCCCTTTTTTTTCTTTCCCCTGTCTCCTCCTTCTCTCTCTCTCTCTCTCTCTCTCTCTCTCTCCCTCCCGTCGTTCTATCTCCATTTCCTCTCTTTTTTTTCTTTCCATTCTTCTTTCTTACAGGCTTTACCTTCCTCTTTACGTCTCTCTGTCCTCTTCCTACTTCCCTTTCAGTCTCATCTCTCCTCTTACTCCTCTTTCCTCCATTTTTCCCTTTTCTTCCTCCTCCTCTTTCCTCCTCCACAGTTCTCTCCGCTACTCAACCCTCTTCTCTCTTTCTCTTTCTACATCGCAGCCCTCCTCTCTTCGTTCTCTCTCTCTCTCTTTCTCTCTCTCTCTGCAGTTTCTCCCTCACTTCTGTTTTCTGTCTCTAAAATCTTCCTCAGTTTTATTTTTCTTCCTCTTCTCTCCTCTCTGTCTCCTCTCTTTTTTCTCTAAGCCTCCTCTCTTTTCGCTCACAGCTTCCTCTCTTTTCTCTCAGCCTTCTCTCTTTTCTCACGCAGCCTCCTCTCTTTTCTCTCTCAGCCTCCGCTCTTTTCTCTCTCAACCTCCTCTCTTTTCTCTCAGCCTTCTCTCTTTTCTCTCTCAGCTTCCTCTCTTTTCTCTCTCAACCTCCTCTCTTTTCTCTCGCAGCCGCCTCTCTTTTCTCTCTCAACCTCCTCTCTTTTCTCTCTCAGCTTCCTCTCTTTTCTCTCTCAACCCTGTTCTCTGTTTTGCTGCTCTCTCATTGCTTCTCTTTACCTCTCTCTTTTTCATCTTTATTTTTCTTCCTCTCCTCTCATCTACCCTTCTTCCTCAACCCTCTCTCTTATTCTCTTTTTTCTCTCGCTTTTCTGCCCTTTCTCTTCCTCTCTCTCTTTTTCTCTCTCACATTGTCCTCTCTCCAGCTCACCTCTCCTATCCATTTTCTTTCTCTTCTCATTTTTAGCTTTTGTCTTTTATATCATCTTTCTCCTCTCTCCCTTGTCTCTTTCTCTTCTCTCCTTCTCTTCTTTCCCTCCTCCCTTCTCTCCTTCTCTCTTTTCCCACCTCTCTTCTCTCCCACTTCCCCCAGCCCTGTCTGTGAGGCAGGTGATGATGATGATGATGGTGATGATGATGATAATGGTAATGTTCGTGATGACGATGATGATGATGATAATGATGATGGTGATGATGATGATAATGGTAATGTTCGTGATGACGATGATGATGATGATAATGATGATGATGATGATGATGATGATGAGGAGGAGGAGGAGGAGGAGGAGGAGGCGGAGGAGGGGAAGTCATCATCATCATTTTCACTTGCCCATCAAGCACACGCAATTTTCACTTACTTTCACATTTCCTTCCTATATTTCTTTTTTATTATTATTATCTCTCTTCTTTCTTTCTTCATATTTCTCCTTATTTTCTTTTTTTCCTCTCTTCTCCAGCTTCAGCTCACTCACGTTAGTAATTCTCTCTCTCTCTCTCTCTCTCTCTCTCTCTCTCTCTATTTAGTTCCCCTGAGTATCTCACATTTTCTCTCACTTTGAGCCTCCCTCCCCGCATTATTATTATCATTATTATTATTATTATTATTGTATTTGTTATTATCATCATTATTATTATTATTATTTTTGTATTTGTTATTATTATTATTATTGTTATTATTATTTCCATATCTTTATCGTCCTTTCTCTATTTTTTCATTATTATTTACCACTCCATCTTTAATATCTTTTCCACGCGTCATTCTGTATCACTTCTTGTTATATTCTCATTCATTATTGTGCTTGTCGTCTTCATCACCATCATCCTTACCACCACCATTTACAACACAGTAGCTCCAACAACTACTACTACTACAATAACATCATCATCATCATCATCACCATCATCATCATCGTCTTCATTTACTACAACTCCTTATCCGCAAACAGGAAAAAATGAAAAAGAAAGAAAAAAAAAAGTGATGATAACGAGACCTGCAAAAATAACAATAATAATAATAATAATAATAATAAGTAACACGTCCATTCACTCACCACACAGTCCTTGGAAACCTAATCATCATTATCATCACTCATTCTCTATAGCTAATTTCCTCCCATTCATTCTGAGATACCACGTCATTAGCTTTTGGCTCTCGATTCATTGTATTTCACCTCCCTGGTTTCCGCTTACGTTCATTCTAAATTACCCCATTCCATTCCATTCTTTATTCTCCGTCATTATCCCTCATCACATTACCCACATTCTAATTTCTCATATTTTCATTCTTAATTACTCCATTTGAAGCCTCGTAACACCATTTCCTAAGCGACTTATTTTGCACATTACACCTTTTCATGTCCTTGTACGTTACCGAGGAAAACTGCGTCTGAACTAAAACTATATAAATGAAATTGAAGAATGGGTGGAGAAATATCGTTGTCTTTTGTCAGGGAAGAAGAGAGATCTAATGAGGAGTTGTCAGAGCAAAGTCAGATGCATAGTGTGTGTTGTCAGAGCATAAGGAAATGTAATGTGTTGTCTGAGCAAAGTGAAATTAATGATGTGGTGTTGTCAGAGGATAAGAAAGATGTTGTCAGAGCATAAGAAAGATATAATGTGTTGTCAGAGCACAGTCAGATTAATTGTGTGTGTTGTCAGAGGATAAGAAAGATGCAGTGTGTTGTCAGATCAAAAGATAGATATAACGTGTTGTCAGGGCAAAATGAAATAAATATAGTATGTTGTCAGAGCAAAAGAAAGATATATTGTCAGATTAATGTCAGAATAAAAAAATGTGTTGTCAGGGAAGGAGAGATATCATAATGTGTGTTGTTAGAGCAAAAGAAAGATATAATGTGTGGTCAGAGTAAAGTCAAATTAATTGGGTGTGTTGTCAGAGCATAAGAAAGATATAGTGTGTTGTCAGAGCATGAGAAAGATCTAGTGTTGTCAGAGCATCAGAAAGATCTAGTGTTGTCAGAGCATAAGAAAGATGTGTTGTCAGAGCGAAGTCTAATTGTGTGTGTTGTCAGGGAAGGAGAGGTATCATACTGTGTGTCGTCAAGGCATAACTAGGGTGTACAAAGCCAGCCAGGAAAAACAGTGGATGGGGTTTTCCTGCCGTAATTACTGCGTGAGGCGGGGTTGATGAGGACGCAGGGCCAGCCTCTTGTGCACGTGGGCCCCTCCCCCCCTCTCTCTCACTCTCGCTTTAATTTTCTTACTCTTCGTAGTCTCTCTCTACCTCCCTTTTTCTCCTTCCATCTAGTCCTAACCCTAGCCTCTCTCCCTCCCTCCCTCCCTTTTCCTTCGTCATTCCCTTCTCTTTCGTCTTCCCTCTCTCCCCCTCTTTCTCTCTCTTTAATTTTGTTGCTTTCATACGCATTTCCTTCCTCCGTGTCCTTTGTTTCATCATTTTCCTCCTCCTTTCTCACTTTCTCTTCCTTATTCTCTAATTTCATTGCTCTCACACACATGGTCTTTCTCCTTCCCTAGTTCAGTACCTCTACACACCCTCTCTAACTCGCTTTAATTTTGTTCACCTCATACTCGTGGTCTGTCTCACTCTATCCAATTTTCCCTCCCTCACCTCTCCTTTCTCCTCCTTTCACTCTTACTGTCACTCTTTTTTCATTGCTCCTACTTATGTTATTCTCATTCTCTATCTTTTCCCCACTCTCCCTTCATATTTCGCCCCCCCCCCTCACCTCTTCTCCTCCCCACCGCTCTCTTCCTCTCTACCTTTAGCATTAATTTTGTCGCTCTTATGCCTCTCTCCCTTCTTCTCCATTTCCCTCCCTGTACTCCTGCCACTCCCGCCCCCCCGTCTCTCCCTTTCTCAGTCACTAATTTGTTGTTCTCCGTAGTAATTTCTCTCCCTTTCTCATACCTCCTCCTTCTTCCCGCACACCTTAATTGACATGTAGCATCCATCCCTTCTTTTTATTCATTATCCCATCCTTTCTTGTCTCATTCTCCTTCCTTTCACTCATATTGCTGATTCCCATATACGTAGAATACTTTCCTCCCTCCTTGGGGATTGTCTTCCTCTTCGCTGTTCAGGGTTTAAGCATATAGCCGTGAAAACATGTAAACTGTCCACTCTCATTTTCTCACTTTGACTCAAATCTTCCATCTCTCACACACGTAACCTCCCTCCCCCCTCCCCCTCCTTCTCTTACTCTCACACTTTTCACATACACTTTCCCTCCTCCTCTCCCTCCCTCCCTCCTATCACACTCAACACTTTTCACTCACAGCCTTCTTCCCTCCTTCCTTCTCTTACTGTCCCACATTTTTCACACAGCCTCATTCCCTCCCTCCCTCCCTCCTTCCCACACTGCCACACTTTCCACACCCCTTTCCTCCCTCCACCGTTAATTCACTCATTATTTTGAAGCAAGCACATTGTCTGAAGGACCGCAGTGCAGGAATTTACTAGCAGGTACTGAGATAAAATACAGTGCAGTAATGATGTTAGCATTTGTAAGGTGTGTTCATTATCTAAAGTAATCCGGTAAGTTAACATAGGCACTGTATTAGAGAATGATTACTAAGGATATTCACACCTACATAAAAGCCTTATATCACGGTACTGCAGAACTGTTTACATGTACTGCTGCCTTCCTCACCTTAGAGTACCAAAGATGCAGGATTGTAAACCACTAAGTTTTGCTCTGGTTATGCAGACTAATTTATCTTTTCTTATAATGTGCTTTCCAAAAGACATATTAGTGTAAAGCTGGGTAACTGGAAATAGCTGTGTAAAAGCTGGACTTATGTTTCAGAAATCAATTAAGTTTAATTAGTCCATTTCAATTTGCTCTGAGTAAGTCGTGAAGCTTGATCAGATTATAGAGCTTTCAGTCACCGACACCAGCGAGCGACGAAGAAAGTTTATAGGAAGTGGGGAACAGAGAAATAATTTATTGTATGAGACGGAAGTGTGTTCAAAGCCCCCTGGGTAAGATTACACTAGAAATAGCAGTGGCAACTGTGAAGAAAGGGGGACAAGGAGGAGGAAAAGAGGAATAGGAATAAATGAGGGAAAGGAGGAACGGCAGAGGAGGAGGAGGAAAGGAAGAACGAGGAGAATGAAGGAAGAGCAAGAGAAATGTAAGACAAGATAGAAGAGGGAGGAGGGAGAGGAGACGGCAAATGAAGTAAGAAGGAGGAAAAGGAGAAGGAGCGGGAAGAGAGAGAAGAGAATAAGGAGAAAAAGGACAGAAGTAGAGGGAAGAGGAAGAGGAAGAGAAGAACGAAGAGAAGGATAAAGGAGCTGATGACGAAGAGAAGCATACCCCTCAGGCAAGCATGTTACCCAGGCAGGACACGAAGCTGTACAGGATGAGGAAGAAGGAAAGGAAAGGAGGACGAGGAGGAGGAAGAAGGAGGAAGAGGAAAAGTACGAGGGACAGGAGGAGAAGAAATAGAGGGAGAAAGAGGAAGAATACGAAGCAGGGGGAGGAAATTATACAGAAAAGGAGATGATGAAAATGAAGGAAATGAGTTGGAAGGAAATCAGGAAAAGAGGGAAAGAGAGAAGGAATGAAGAGGAAGAGGAGGCGGTGGATAGGGAAAAGCAAGAGGGAATAGGAAAAAGAGAAGGAAAATAAATTGGGCGAGGAAAAAGGAGTATGAGGAGAATTGAGTCGAAGGAAGGAGAGGGAAACGTAGGAAGAGAAGAAGGAAGATAAAGCAAAAGAATGGAAGGCGAGGAGAAAGCCAAGAAGAAGACGAGGAACTGGAAGAGAAGGAACAGGGAGGGAATGAAGGAAGGAGAAGGAAGAGAAGGATGAAAGAGGTGGAGGGCAAAGAGGAGGAGAGTGAGGAAAAAAAGGAGAATTAATAGAGAAAGAGATGGAAAATAGTGAAGAGAAAATGGGGGAGAAGGAAGGGAGGCTGAGAAGTAAAGGAAAAAGTAAGAGAGACAGGAACAAGAAGGAAGAGAAGAGGGGACAGAATGAAGGAAGAGAGGAGAGATAGGAGAAGGGAGAGGAGAAAGAAGGGGAAGGAAGAGGAGGAGAAGGAGAAGGAAATGGAAAAACGGGATGAGAAGAAAAGATGAAAGCAAGACACCCCGATCAGAATGCAGCAGGTTGAGATGCTACTCCTCTCAGGCAATTTTATCCACAGTCTTCCCTATTCCCGTAGGTTAAGGAAGCCCCCTAACACATCTTCCTAAGCGATTTATTTTGTTTATTACCCCATACTGTCCTCTTCTGTTTTACATAAATCCTTCCGGTATCACTATTCTTTGCTTGGTTATCGTACAGCAGGATATCAGCCACCCATATCCAAAAATAAATCGCTAAGGAAGAGGTGTTAGGGACCTTCCTTAACGGACGAGAATACGGGCCCTTGTTTTCATTCTTTCTCTAAATAATTCTTGACTGATTCTCCTTTTATTTTGGGTAATATGTTTCAGTATCCTTATTATTTTTTTTTTTTACTCGTCCATAAACTGCTGCTTAAATTTATCGTTGGGAGAATGAGACAAGTTCGTAATTTTAGCTGGCTTCGGAGATTTCTTAACTCATTTTCTTCAGCGATTTACTTAAAATATTACACCATAATAATCATTTTGTATGTTACTAATGCAAACTATGTTGATACTGGACAGAAATATAGTTAACATACAAAAGGATAAAAGAAATGTAATATGCAAAATAAATCGCTGAGGAATAGGTGCAAAGGCGTCCCCTATGCCACTTACAATACGGTCCTTTGACACTTTTTAATGTAGTGGCGTCGGACGGGAAGACTGGGCGGGAGAAATTGTGCACTTACATGTCCACTTATTTTTTTTACTTAATCAATGCCTTTAATTAATGAGGCGGAGTCACGCAGCGCCCGAGTGCCCCAAACTCATGGACAAGCTGCGTACTGACTGAACTGCCACGCAAAGTTGGAACTAATTAGCCGGTGCATGCTGACGATCCAGTGTTGTGCCTGCGTTGATCTTAAACAGCATCAGTGGAAGCAAACTAGCCAGTAGTAGTAGCAGTAGTAGTAATTGTAGTATGGTAGTAGTTGTAGTAGTAGGAGTAGGAATAGTAGTAGTAGTAGTAGTAGTAGTAGTAGGAGTAGTAGTAGTAGTTGTTGTTGTTGTTGTTGTTGTTGAAGTAGGAGGCTAATCTCAAACATAAACACAGTGGACTACGAGCTGAAGTTCCCCTTTTCGTCCAGTCCAAAATCGTTCTTTCGGGGGATTGGGAGATCGAGGAATATATGGAGGGCAGCGGAGTTGGCCAGGTATATCGATGCCACCACGTGAAGGCGTCCCTCATTTATACCAGACAGCCAGTGATAAAGGGTGGATACTGTATTGTGTGATAGTTTTTTTTCCTGCGTAGTAAATTTCACCGTATCTCCCTCAGTTGTTGGAATTACGCTGTCATCATCATCATCATCATCATCATTCTCTCTCTCTCTCTCTCTCTCTCTCTCTCTCTCTCTCTCTCTCTCTCTCTCTCTCGTCAGTTGCAGACATATATTGTATCTCGTCTCCTTCCCCCACCAACCACTCCCCGGGGCTTCCTACCAGGCCGCTCCGTGCCCTCCTTCCTTACCCGTGTTTTACTGTGGTTTTGGTGGGTGAAATTTCGTGCAGCAGGAGCGGAATAGATAAACAGATAGATAAATAGGTAGCTGGGTGGGTCGGTAGGTAGGTGGGTGCATAGATGGTAGATAGACACAAGATAGATAGAGAAATGGGTCTACAAATGGATGGACAGGTCGATAGATACATAATAAACGGACGGATGGATAGATGGATAATTCGGTAGGTAGATATAAATAAATAGTTTGACTGAGTGAATGGATGGATCGATAGATGGATGAATGAATGTGTAGGTAGACAGATAGACTGATGGATGGATGGATGGATTCATAAACAAATACACAGATGAATGAGTAAATAGATGAATGAATGGATAGATGGGTACAGAGAGAGAGAGAGAGAGAGAGAGAGAGAGAGAGAGAGAGAGAGAACTGATGAGGGACAAAGGGCTCTGAATACTAATGAGTGGATGTAGGATGCAAGCGTGAGAAAGAAGGGGGCCTGAGGATGAGAGAGAGAGAGAGAGAGAGAGAGAGAGAATTTTAACTCCCTTATTGAGAGATGTCTTTCTTGGGATACGTAAAGTTGTTTGCCAAATTAAAAGAAAATGAAAAAACGTCATCGTGGTGAAGAGATAAAGGAGCTTCATTATCTTATCAAATATTCTTCTTCAGGTGAATAAAATCTCACGTAAGCAGCCAGAATATTGTGAGAGAAGGAGTCATTGTGCTGAAGGGGTTAAAATTGGAAAAACAAAGGGGGGGGGGAGATAATTCTTCTTGTACCTTACGTTCTGAAATAAGAGACAAAAGTTAAATATTGTTTTGTTTCAGTAATTCAACTAAATTTTTTCTTACGTCACTTACTGAGGTAAATTTATGATATACTGTGAATTTATAAGTTAGCCATAAATGCCAGTCATATTGAAATTTATGATTAATAGGGCCCAGCGTTATCAGACTTTATGTGTAAATGTAATTCTTTTTTGGCCTATCAGAAACAGTGCCAGCTTTGTCAGTTTTATGTGTAACCGTAATTCTTTTGTTTATTTAAAATGGGACCAGCTAAATCAAACTTCTGTATGTCTATAATTATCTTTTTATCTTCATCAAACTTATTTATAACTGTAATTCTCTTGTTGATTTAGAAAAAACAGGACTAGCTTCATCAAACTTATGTATATTGTTCTCTTGTTGATGCTACAGGCCATTTCTCATAACCAAAAATAAATGTTTGGTATATACATCACGACGACAGCAATCTTTTAACGCTAAGCAAGCACGGGCGAACATGGCTAATAATTAATCGAAATGCAAATATTTACTTGACAGTCATTGTTAATACGAATCACTTAATTGGTCTCAGGCGCTAGAATATATGTATTTGTATTGCAGCAGCCGGAATATATATATATCTCATCATGTGCAGGGAGTTCTTTTAATTACATCCAAGTTATGTAATTATTTTTTTTCTGGAGAGCAGCTATAAGACACCAGTTTTTCTTAAAGGAAGGACTAACCCCTGCCTGTGCTATCCTGAGAGAACCCTTCACGTAAATTCATCTCCAGAGGCTGTATGTATAAAGTTTGTGAAGTATTTACATAGAAATTGTTGTGGGCCGATCATTCAAAGTTGCTATGGCCTGATCCTCATCCATCAATTTATATCAAAGTTGCCAAGGTACTTTTTCGGTCGGCTCTCATCTACGAATACTATACTTCTTTTAACTTAATTTCGGCCCAGATTTTATCCTTTTGCAGCTTATTTCACGTCCCTCGGTGGCAGAACAAGACAATTCTACGGCTTTACATGTTTGCCCTAGCAATTCTTTGTGACTAGCTCCATACTCTAGTGTTAATCGAATCATACAACTCGTCATTGAAGACGAAGAGAGAGCAATTTCAGGCCAAGTTAGAGTAGAAGGAGTGTAGTCAGGAATCAAGGTCTCAAACACCTTTATGGTCAGTTGCATGTCGTAAATGTGTTTTATTTTCCCAGGAACGACAAGAAGAGATGAGTGTAGCGTCTCCTCATTTTCTTCATTCCTCCTGCAAAGACAAATCTTGGTAACAAAATGAAAGTTATCGAAGGTATATATGTTCATTCAAGCAAGAGGAACAAGGACAATGAAAATCCGTGTATTCCAGCGTCTCTTGTTCTCCCTCCAAGAACAGATCTAAATAACGTCAGGACCAGAGCAAATTACCCCATACTTGCCTCAGTTTTAATGGTTTTAAGGTTAATCTCACGTTTTCGGCAGTTTTTAATCGGCGGTAAATTTCTAGACCCCAGATCACTTCTTGCCAGCCCTCTGAGTGCTAAGAATTCGCTCATGTGCACAAAATCTTCAAACTCTAGACTGGATAAATGCACAGTGTCGTCAACAGGGTAGGCCATGGCGATACCGACGATTTCGCTGCACCATAACTTAAAGATCAAGGTCAACAGGCAAGACAAGTTTCATGGCAACATCAGAAAGGTGCTACATGTCATAATTGGCCTAATAGCCGAGAAAAACCCGTTCTTACCAAGAGGAAATGTTTTTGATGTTTTTGGTCTATTTTTGACATTTTTGGGGGAAAAGTCTGGTACCACTGGAGGCCATTTTTCGTGATAATTTCAAAATGCTGTCATACCACGATTAGTTCAATAGCTGAGAAAAACAAAAAATTGGTGCCCCACAATCAGAAAAATTTTACAAGTCGTATGAATAAGATGTTAACACCTGACGTGCTGATTCGACCACTGACCAAGTAAGACTATATTTCCCCACATAACTAGCCTTAATGGACGTCATTTGTCAGTGAACCTTACGTGATGGACAAAATCTTAAGTAATTCCTCAGACCCCCATTCGGTACAGGTTAGGGAACATTATTTTAAAAACAAAAATTCATGAACATCGGTGTTTATCGGGAATCGTTTTATTTCGCCCTGTCTTTAATATTCACCATTCGTTGGGCGTGAAAGGAATAGAATACACAAGCACTCTTCTACACAGCTTAGTCTTTGGCGTAGTTATGATTACGGCCCTTGAGTACGTGTGTGATTACTGAAGGCGAAATATGAGTCAGTGTACTTTGCATACAAGTGCCGCTGGCCCTATCGTATATGCGCTAATGGCCCTTTAGCTCACCGGGAGGGTCTGCAGATGGCCGCATATTTTTCTCTTACATTTTCATAACTACATTTCTCGCACAGTTTTATTTCTGCCCAGCCTAGCTATATTTTCCTCAGTTTATTTTTCTGTTCATTTCCTGAGTACATTTACCTCACTGTTTGTATTTCCACTCAGCATTTTCGTGACTATATTTACCTCACTCTTTGTATTTCTGTTCAGCATTTTCGTGACTACATTTACCGCATTGTTTATATTTCTGTTCAGCATTTTCTTGACTTTTTTTTACCTAACTGTTTGTGTTTCTGTTCAGCATTTTCGTGGCTGCTTTTGCCTCATAGTTTTATTTCTCTCCCGTATTTTCGTATCTACATGTACCCTACCTCACAGCATCTGTTTTTATTCCTGCATTTTAGTAAGTACTTCACAATACTCAGCACTTAGAATGGGGCTGTATCTGGAGTATAAAAATATTGATGATGATGATGATGATGATGATGATGATGATGATGATGATGATGTAGACTTGTAAGATTATTCGAAACTCATGAGAGGATTCTAATTAACTCCTTCAGCCCTAAGATGTCAATTGGATTTATTTTTTCCTGATGATTTTAGTCAGTTGTTTAGGGCAAACATTTTCGAACTGGAGAGATTAGATCAAAGTGTGTACTCTCGTCACTTGAGGAGGCTCCCTAGCACCTCTTCCTTAGCGACTTATTTTTGGATATGGCCGGTTAATATAATAATTTACGTTATTTATGAAGTGTATGGTGATATTAGAGTTATTAATCCCAGAAGAGGATGGCAAGGTGTCGTTAGCAAAATAAATCTCCCAGGAAGAGATGTTTGGGAGCTTCCTTTACCGACGAGAATACGGTCTCCGGTCTTCTTCCTCGGCGATTTATTTTTCCTCCTCCGCCCTTTTATCTTTTTATACTTTACCGATGAAAATTATGTCGACATTAAGAGGAAATAACTAATATGCAAGAGATTCTCATGGCACAACCACACTAAATCGCATAGAAAGAAGTGCTACGAAGTGTGTTTTGTCAACGAGAAAACGGATCAGCTGGCAGTGTGTGGCGGTGATGATGATGCGGCTAAGATGTGGTGTGGGCGTGGGCGAGGGTGACGGGAGGTTGTATTGAAGCTGATGGAGGAGACAGTGAGGTGTGTGTGTGCGTGCGTGCGTGCGTGTGGTGGTGGTGGGGGGGAGGGGTGTCTGTCACGCAACTTCGCCCTAATGTCATGAGTAGTTAAAATTCATCCTTCCGTTTCCAGGTACTCTGCACACGAGTATTTCTTGAATGAAAGTTTTGACGTCACTGCATTCAAGCGAATAATGTGTTTGTCGTCGAATCTGGGGACGTGCATCGACTGTGTGTGTCTTGGAATTAATAAGGAGAAAGATCTAATAGCAGCAATTATTTTTATCTCAAGGTGAAACATACGTCAAGCAAGGAGGGGGAGGGGGTATTTTTTCGTCTCAGTTTATTACATTTAACTTACCTTAGACCCTCCTGGAAAAAATTAACCCCATCCCCACGGTGACGTCTTTTATTTTCTGTATCTCCAGGCTATTTTTTCTCTCGGGAGACTTTTCGAGCCGGATTTGTTTGATACGGGTGTACTAACTACTTTATTTCTAAGGGGCTCTTGCAGAATAAATAAAAAGCAAAAATGACGTCCCTGGGCTGAATGGGATAAAGTGTCAGCCCGATTATAGTCTGGAAATTTTGCGTGTGGGCTTTGACACTCACCTGTAAAATGCTGTTACTCGTTCACATCACATGGCATCACATCACTGGACATCACCTACCATCACATTACCTCACTTCACCTCGCGCCTCGTCACCTCACCTCATCTCCCATCACCTCACAACACATCGCATCACATCATTTCACATCACATAACCATATCATTTCACCGTATAACGGTCACCACATCATACTTCCATCCTCACCTCTTCTCACCTTAGCTCACCTCATCTACCTCACCTTGCCTTGCCTTACCTTACCTTACCTTACCTTACCTTACCTTACCTTACCTCACCTCACCTCACCTCACCTTACTTACTGCTCTAGTGACACAGCAGACATTACATAGGAGTATCACGTGAGGTTCTTATGGCTGTTGACGACTCTGCACTCATTACCTGAAAGCAACACGTACGCCATTTAGTTCAGGTGTGAGTCAGGGTGTCTTTGCCTTTGTCGTTGTTCTGTTTGTATTTTTTTTTTTTTTAATTCTTGCTTTATATTGTTCATCTTGGTGCTGTTATCGTTTTTTGCTTCTGTTTGGTATTTGGTTTTTGTTTGACGGTGTGTGTGTGTGTGTGTGTGTGTGTGTGTGTGTGTGTGTGTGTGTGTGTGTGTGTGTGTGTGTGACCACATAAAGAAGGTAAAAGTAATCCTTCGAAAAACTTCCTGCATAGAAAACGTATATTTTTTCTTCCTTCCTTGATACCTGTTATTAATGAATTTACCTAACTCATTTCCCACAACCGGATTTTATAAATAAGTGTGAATCATCTTGTTACACAAAATAAAGATTACGTGTTAAATATTTTCCTCACTTCCTTTCCTTTGTGTGATAATTTATTCTCACTTCCTGGTTCTTTCTCTTACTCACCTTAGTCATGCACGCACTGTCTTTATACATGCAGTCCACCCCTCACCCCTCACCCTTTCTCCCCTCACCCCTCTCCCTTCACCCTTTCTCCCTTCACCCTTTCTCCCCTCACACCTCCCTCCTCTTACCCCTACACCCCTTTCCCCTCTCTCCGTCTCTCTTCTTCCACCTCCCTCCTTCCCCCTCACCCACCTCCCTCTTCCCCCCTCACCTACCCCTCTCCTCCCCCCTCACCTACCCCTCTCCTCCTCACCCATCCCTCTCTCCCATCACTCTTCTCCCTCTCTCACCTGTCACTCTTCACTCCCCTTTCTCCATTCATCCTTCACCCTCCCTCCCCTCACTCTTACCCAACTCTTCCCCCACCCTTACCCATCTCTCCACTCACCCTTAACCATCTCTCCCCTAACACTTATCCACCTTTCCCCTCACCCTTGTCCATCTCTCCCCACACCCTTATCCATCTCTCCCCTCACCCTTACCCATCTCTCCCCTCACCCTTACCCATCTCTCCCCACACCCTTACGCATCTCTCTCCTCACCCTTACCCATCTCTCCCCTCACCCTTACCCATCTCTCCCCTCACCCTTACCCATCTCTCCCCTCACCCTTACCCATCTCTCCCCTCACCCTTACCCATCTCTCCCCTCACTCTTATCCAGCTCACCCCTCACCCTTATCCATCTCTTCCCTCACCCTTCTCCATCTTTCCCCTCACCCTTATCCATCTCTCCCCTCACCCTTTTTCATTTCTCTCCTCACCCTTACTCATTTCTCTCCTCACACTTCACCCTTTCTTTCCTCACCCTTTATCCTTTCCCCCCCCCCCCCTGTCGCCCCTTCCATCAAAACTGGTCAACTGCTGTAGTGAACCTGCAGGGGAGAATATGTTGTCTGAAGTCTTGATATAGTGATATTTTTATCTGTGTTCTTCCAAGAATTTAAAGGCTGCCATAATCAGGGCTACAAAATAAGTTCGATATATTCTAATTTAAATGCTACCGTTAGTCAGATCTATAAAATAATTCCGATATATTCCGATACAGTATAAGTAGGCATGGTAGTATACTAATTTAATAGAAGGAATAATAACCTAAGGAACTCAGTATAGCTACACTGAAATATCTAGCGAGCCGTTAGGATTTCTGTAGATTTTAGCTGAAGATAACTCCGTGCCTCCGTGTGTGTGTGGGTGTGGGTGTGTGTGGGTGTTTTTTTTTTTTTTTTTCGTGCTTCCAGACGATTAAATTATGCTTAAGAAAGGCCTCTGATATTCAGGGGGTTTAAGAAGGCAAATTCTAACCCCTCCAGATCAAAAAGTCTGTTATAAACTGAATAACACTGCCTGAGAGTTGGAAGAATAAAATCGTAAATACGACACCAGATTGACGAGATCAAAGGATAAAAGTCGTTTCTGAGTGTCTCTCGCCTCCCACCTCTTTTTATCCAGGTGTGTCAATTGTGTGTCAGGCGTGTTGTGCCAGGTAGTGGAATAGATCAGTTACTTTATTCTTGTGCAAGGGAATAATCTAGATCTTTGGACGACTTTATTTTTCGTGCAGTAACTTCCTCCGCCAACAGACATGGATGGGGGTTGTATTTTTATCCCTGTCTGTCTGTTTGCCCACTGGATTGTAGTAGTTAAAGAAAGAAAGAATAAATGAATAAATAAAACTAAATGGAGGATTATGATGAAAAGTTTTGGGGACGTTCCTACTGACTGAAAAATGAAGCGTTTAAATTTTGGTGAGTCATTGTTCTACAGGGACACAATCGTGCTTTCAGGATATGAAACTTAGATAGGAATGGGTGGGAGGGAAAAATGAGCCAAGCATATGAAGATTAGTTAATTTCTTTGCCTGACAGTCGTATACGCTGTTCTTTATGCCCTCCATATTTGTTGCGGAAATACTGTCACGTCGTGAGCTCATTACCTGCTATTTGTAACACTGTCAATTCGCGGAACCCAGAACAATGAACCACTTGAAGACGATCACGTATTTTTACTGTTTATTCCTGATCCTACCAGACGATTTTATGAAACCCAGTAGAACCCTTGGTGAAAAGAGGTTTAATGACGTCAATCCCTCCAGTTTGAAAACAATATCCTACGCTGAGTAAAATCGTCTGGGGATAGCAGGGTATATATAGCTGAAAAATACCCGCTGATGCACCGGGTTATTAAGTAGCGTAGTATTTGTTGTAGCCCCAGGTTCATCTCGACGTGAACCCGGTGGACTGCAGGCTAAATTTGTTCTTTTCCTACCGTCTACCATCCTCCTTTCGGGGAATAGGGTGGGAGGTAAAAGACGTTTGTATAACCGGGCAGAGGAGCCGTCCAGTTATATCAGTGTCACCATAGAAAGGCGTCCCTCTCCGGTACCAAGAAGCAGTGTAGAAACGACGTGTGTTGTTTTTCTGACTGCATAATTATCTTCGTGTGTGTGTGTGTGTGTGTGTGTGTGTGTGTGTGTGTGTGTGTGTGTTGTTTTAGTATTTAGATCCTGTTTGTGAATTCTGAGACGAACAGGACACTGGGTCGCGATTATCGATGACTTGGGAGCTTTCGTAACATTTCTCCTTCAGCGACTTACTTTACCAGTTCCGCCTTCATGTCCTATTGTATTTTACTTGCGCTAACTATAGCCATACTGGAGGGGTATAAATAACATTCAAGATATGGCCATCGCCTTTCTCTTCTTTGGTACCAGCACAAAATACAGCTCACAAACAATCCACTGTTCTCTCATTCTGATCCAACCCTCACACCACAATATACTTACTGTAGGCTCGTATTTCTCGGCGGTTAAGAACATTACCTAACACCTCTTCCTTACTGATTAATTTTTGGATACAGAGGACATATAGATGAGCCTGGAGCAACAACACCACCTCGCCTCCCCCTTACCCTCAAGCCTATCCCCAGTCCCGGCCATCCCAACCCCTCAACCCTTTCTTCCTCTCCCTCAACCGAACCCTCTGGATTTCTCAGCCCTTAATCCCCTCACCCGTTACCTCAACCCCGGATATCATAGCCCCTTAATCCGCCTTCCCCTCCCTAAACCAACCCCATCCCAGGATACCTCAGTCTCTCAGCTCCACCTGCCCCACCCCCATGCTCACCCCAGCCCCATTTCTGGACATCCCATCCACTCCACTCCATACCCCACTCCCTCTTCGCTACGTCTGCCACATCTCCCACTCCCTGCAGTACCTCCGCCCCATTCCACACTCCCTCTCCATCACCCACTCTGCTATTCATGGTTCTCCTTTAGTTTTATCGCCCACCATAATTTCCACCTTTATTTCCCCTGGTACCATTGGTCTTCTACTACACCTTCAATTCCCACTGCTGCACTCGTCCTTTAATTCTTTTCTTGGACTCTTGGCGTAGTTTGGTCATGCTGTACGCCACTTCATGTCGCCTGCTTGGATACTGCCAGCCCACTGCATTTGATGATGGTGATGTTGATGATGATGATGATGATGATGATGATGATGATGATGATGATGATGTGGGCTACTGGCAACAGCACGGATGGTTTTTTATAGCATGTCGACGGACTTATGGGAGAGTCAGAGAACTATAATAATCCTTGTTTCCCTACTTCTCCTCTTTCCTTCATTCCTTCCATCAACTTTTCCTCCTATACCCTTCCCTTCCCGTTCCCCCCCACCTTTCCTCCCCCCTTCCTTTTCTGTTACCACTATCCCCCACTTGTTAAATTTACCCTCACTCCCTCATTGCTCCCTTTCCCCTCACCTTCCCCTTAACTTTCCCCTTCTGCTGTCTTTTCCTTTCTTTTCCCCTTCCCCATTTTCTTTTTTCCTTCTGCCCATCCTCTTCTCCGTTTCCCTTTTTTTTTTTCCCTTCCATTTCTCTTCTCTTCACACTCTTCTTTTCCTCCCGCATCTCTTATTTCTTTCACCTGCCTCTATTCCGCCTCACCTTTCTCATCCTTATTCACTTTTCCTTTTTCATCCTCCTTTTCCTCCTTCATTCCTCACCCTTCCAGCTTTCTTTTCCCCCTTCTTTCTCCACACCCCCATCTCCTCCCTTCCCTCTTTCCCCTATCTTCCCTTGCCCTCCCTCTTCTACAGTTTAGCACACACTCCTACCACTCCATTCAGCCTCTCATGCACCCCACTCACCTCCACTCATCTCTCTCCTCACGTATGTCTCCCCATCTCCGTGTCAGCTGGAAGTTATGTAGAATTATCTCGTTTTGTTTCGGATTTTGTTTTCATTTTTACCAGCGTGTGTTCAGCAATTAGATTTACAGATCACTGGCAGATTGAGCCAGAACTCTAGCGTGCTGCACAGATTCTGCATTTGACACGCCAGCAATGTAGTTAATAACGATACACACCTTTGTCTTTTATCGCCCACACACGCACGGTATAGGCCAGCCAAGTGTCTTTGCGTGTGCGAATGTCCAAGGTGAATTATTAGTTGTGAATCCTTTTGTAGTTTAGACACAGATATCAGTGTCATCATCATCATCATCATCATCATCATCATCATCATCATCACAGTTTCATTGTAGCGCAGGCCAAAGGATTTACCCAACTTTTCTCACCTTTGACCTGTTGGTTGTTAGCCTGTTCCATTCCAGCCTTCCAGATCTGGGTGTGACGTTCCTTCATCCAACTCTCTACCTCCATCTTCGGGTTACCACTTGATTACCCCTACCTCCACCTCCGGGTTACCACTTGATTACCCCTACCTCCACCTCCGGGTTACCACTTGATTACCCCTACCTCCACCTCCGGGTTACCACTTGATTACCCGTACCTCCACCTCCGGGTTACCACTTGATTACCCCTACCTCCACCTCCGGGTTACCACTTGATTACCCTACCTTTCCGCGTGATTTATACAAGTGTAGTATCAGGACCCCACCAGAGCTACCGGTGAAAAAGGCAGTTTGAGCCTGAAACTCGGGCGGGCGGCCACCTGGAAAACCTGTGTTTTGTGATGTTCCCCCACCTGCCAAACTTTCCCGCGAAGGCTGCCCACATTTTACCACTCTGTCCTGCTCGTGTAGACAGAATTTAAGTTTTCTGCGTTTTATCTCCCTCGCCGTCTTTCCATGTGATGCCCAAGTTTTTATTGCCACTCTGCCACACTCTGATGTTGCCTGGCGCTCTGAGGGTGCAGTCAGGTAGGGGAGAGGAACGAGACACACACACACACACACACACACACACACACACACACACACACACACACACACACACACACACACACACACACACACACACACACACACACACACACACACACACACACACACACACACACACACACACACACACACACACACACACACACACACACACACACACACACACACACACACACACACACACACACACACACACACACACACACACACACACACACACACACACACACACACACACACACACACACACACACACACACACACACACACACACACACACACACACACACACACACACACACACACACACACACACACACACACACACACACACACACACACACACACACACACACACACACACACACACACACACACACACACACACACACACACACACACACACACACACACACACACACACACACACACACACACACACACACACACACACACACACACACACACACACACACACACACACACACACACACAGAGGCAAGGGGAAAGTAAGTGGTTGAGAGGTAGGGAGAGAGGGAGATAAGAAGGGGATGGTGGGGAGTGGTAGAGTGGGAAGCGAGTACGGTAGAGAGAGATGAGGAGTGGGGAGTGAAAGGTAGAGAGGGAGGGAGGGAAATGGCATCGGAGTGGCGAGTGGGTTTCATTTACGTCGGTCAGAATTTACTCCTAGTATTTATAACCCACTGACACGTTGTTAAAATAAAACTAATTCCACATATAACTATAGCACTTTCGACACTGCAAACTCTCATCTCACCTGAAGATACTAAGCCACTTAAGCGCCAGGTGTCGAAGGGTTTAGTATGTGTTCCTTAGCGACGCAGGTAGGTGGTCGAGGAGGTCTGTTATTCTTCTCACCTGTGTCTGCAAATCATCCCTCGCTTACCTACTCATTCCCCACTGCTTCCCCCTCTGACACTCCCCCACTCCAACCTCCCTTTCGACTATTCTCCCCTTTCCAGTCCCCCACTCAACCTCCTTCTCTGCCACTTCCCCGATCCCCGTCCTTCTCTACTGTGCTTCCTATTCCTTCTCCCTCTCTGCCACTTCCCCTCACCTCCTCTCTCTCTCTCTCTCTCTCTCTCTCTCTCTCTCTCTCTCTCTCTCTCTCTCTCTCTCTCTCTCTCTCTCTCTCTCTCTCTCTCGCTACCGCTGCTACCACTCCTCCTACCCTTCAACCATTCACACCCACTTTCTCATCCTCGCTACCACTCTCCTCGTTCCTTCTTCTCTCTACAACTCCCCCACTCCCTCTCCTCTCCACCACTCACCCCCACTCGCCTTCTGTCTCCATCAGTCACCCCCACTCGCCCTTCCACTCCATTTCACTTCTTAATCTCTGAATCTAAACGGTGTAAATTAAACATAAAAACGAGTCTCTTTCCTTCTGTTAGCACGAAATTAATGAGTGCGTAACTGTATGAGTGTGATTTACTGGGATTAGGTGGTGGCCTCTCTCATCGTTCATCTGTTCCCCCGCCAGCAACTAACGTGAAAGGTGGTGGTGTTGGTGGGTGGGGGGAGGGGAAATTGTGTGTGTGTGTGTGTGTGTGTGTGTGTGTGTGTGTGTGTGTGTGTGTGTGTGTGTGTGTGTGTGTGTGGTGGGCAAGGAGTGGGGAACAGGGACTTTATTTGCCTTTTCCATACCACAGCCTCTCATGCTCTGACGCCAAAGGAGGCTTGAATGTTCATGCATATCAGAGGTCAACTTTACTGCGGTACCTTGGGATGGCACGGTACAAGAATGATTTTCCCAGTGCTTTGTGAGTGCTTCTGTGCGTAATTTCAGCTGGAATATTCACATAAAATATTCAACTTTTTTGTCTGTAAATAGTACTCAAATTTTACAAGCCAGGTCATCTCATCGCACATTTCTTGCCCCCAACACACTAGTCTAGTTAGCCGTTATGGTCTTTCTCGCCCCCCACCTACACTGGACCAGGTACGGGCTAATTACTCTTGACTAATTGATAACTTTATATGCGTCATTACACTGGCAGCCAGGCAATACAGCGCTCTGGCGAAACATTACTGCTTTAACCCCGGCACGTGTGTGTAGGGGATAGGCGGTGCTAGTGTGGGGATGTTTTTAGTAGTGTCGGGATGTTGTGAGTAGTGTGGGGATGTTATGAGTAGTGCGGGGATGTTAAGAAACTCATCTGTTCATGGTGATGGTTTTCGTATGTGATTGATTATGGCGTGGGTCTGAATCTGGATTATTTTGCGCTATCGAATCTTAAACTCTGATACTCTTGGTTTTCGTGGATACTAATGCCGGTCAACCATGAAGTGATATTTTATAGATCCGCATCAGATATGGTACAAACACATTAGCAGGGGCGAGAGCATGAGTGATGAATGAGAGCATGGATGTGGGCGGTGAAGGAGTGAGGTGGGAGACTAGAGTGGATGTGCGAGGGAGAGAATGTGTATGAGGGTGGGAGGAAAAGAATGTGAGTAAAGGAATGAGGAGGTAGGAAAGTGTGTGGATGGGGAATAAAGTATGTGAGTGTGGGAGGATGAATGTGGATGTGGAAATGAAATGGGAAGAGAGAGTGTGAATGTGAGATGGATATACTGTGGGTGAGAAAGTGAAACGAGAGTGGTGGAGTGTGGATGTTGTAGTGTGGTGGGAGGGAGAGAATGTGGGTAAAGGAGTGAGATGGGAGAGACAGGCAGAGGGAGAGGGAGAGAGAGCAATAATGTGGGTGGGAGGGAGGGATTGTTCTTAATGGCTACATAGACATAGAACTAAGCGGTATTTTTCCCAAGAACTCGTGTTAAAATAATAAAGGTGGTGCCTGTGATATATGCCTCTCAGCCCTACGTGCCTTCCCTCTCAATTCCAGGATTATGTACAGTATGTCTGAAGATTATCCAAGCCTGTGAGAGAAGTAGGATTGTTCATGAAGTTAGGTTATACTGTGGTACTTGCTGCTGTTCTAATGGCAAACTTCATGTCACGCTCCTTCCACAACACCTCAGAAATATACCTCATACCACATACTTCACACCAGCACCTTACACCACACCTCACACGACACCTCTTAAAAATATACCTCATACCACATACTTCACACCAACACCTTACACCACACATCACACAACACCTCTTAAAAATGTACATCACACTGCATGCTTCACACCTCACACCAGCACCTTACACCACACCTCACACCATGAGAACTCACACCACACACACCTCTCACACGACACACCTCATGCCTCGTAGCCAATACCACATACCATACCACATACAGTATTTCGCCACATAGTTTTCAAACGACATTACACACACCGCACACCATGCACTGCACACATCAGCTACATCACACCACACCGCACCACACCACACCTCACACCACACCAGACCACACCACACCACACCACACACGAGGTACGTTTAGAAGTAACATGACACCCACCTTTAAGATACAAATTATGAGTGATATTCATGAGAGTTGTGGACCAGGCAACCAGTGACAAATATCTGCTAGGTAGGTACAGTCCTTCGATAATCAATACCTGCAAACTAGTAGTACAGGTAGCCCAGGTGAAATTCAGTTCGATGAGCAGACTAAAGGGGAGGGGGGGAAGGGAAAGGGAAGGGGGTAGGGGAGGGAGAGAGAGAGGTGAGGAGGGAACGGGAGGGGGAACAGGGAAGGAACGCAAGTACTGTGTCATTGTAATTCAGGCTATTGTACCCTCTTGAGTAGCCTCCTTTCCTTCTATTAACCACCCAGTGAGAGAGAGAAAGAGAAAGAGAGAGAGAGAGAATGAGACAGACAGAGAAATACCAAGTTGCCGTCCTTCTCAGTTACGATGCGGCATTGATCGTGAATATTTGTGAATCTTCAGTCGTTCGGGTGATTTATTGTAACCCTTTCAATATCACGACGTCTGTTGCGGTAGTTTCTTCCCGCTACCACCAGACGACTTTATTCAGCTTTAGAGGGACCCTTTGGACTGGAGAGGTAAGAAATATTGTCCATCAACACCTTCAAAATCGTCTGTAACCCTTTTAGTCCGAGTACTCTTGTTTTATTATTACTTGCCTACCACCAGACGATTCTGCTCAGCTTAGGGGATTTAGCCTTCATTAACCCCTTCACTGCCTGAGGTCTTTTCTAAGGTTAATCAAGGCTTCTGGAACCACTGAGAATAAACTAAGCTATGGCGTCATGGAACTGAAGGGGGTCAGTGTTGCTGGCGCCTCACACATATATTCAGCGTAGGAGATAACAAGCAGGACAGGAATTATTCACGTGTAGTTTGTTGACCTCGACTCTCGGTAACCAACGGAACAAACAGCCCTTGTGATAGATGATGCGTGACCAGAAGGCAACAGATATTTCGTAATGTTGCTGGAGGACAAGCAAGAGAAACGGAAGCAAGCAAGAAAGAAGGAGACGAAGGCGAGAAGCAAGAAGAGAGGAGAATAAGGAGAAACAGCAGGAGAAATAATGGACAACAGAGAAAATGAGAGGAACATGGAACACAGAAAAAGTGAAGAAGAGAAATAATGATAAGTGGTTAGCAATAAGATCAGAAAAATATGGATGGAGAGGTAAGACAGGAAATAATGTCAGATAAATAATGGTAAATAGTTTAGCCACTAGAGGGGAATGAGGCACGACCTGGCCAGGGAGAGGCGTGTTTAAAGAGGCATCAGTTTAGCCTAATGAGGTGACGTGTGGACAGACAAAAGCAAAGAGGAATTCGTCATCTTCAGACCACCCTATTACCTCATGGCGACTTCCACTGAGTTTCGCGGTGCATCACCGTACGCGTCAAAAATCAGCGGTCCAGCCTGAGATAGGATTCTTAGGCACACTGAACGCTGTCAACGGATCCAGCGGTCAGATGACGTCATGAGGCAAAGACATTGGTCATACAGGGTGTCCTACATAATTCAAATCAGCAGCCAGCAGGATTGAGAGCAGCAATAACTTTTAGTCCTGCCGCATCCCCGTCCCATCATGGAGACAGGGAAGTTTATTTTGTCTTGTACATCTTCTCCATTGCCAAAGCAAATTCCATTCATCGGTCGCGGCCTCCTGGAAGCAAGTGCTGCACGCAGTATCTACGCATGGAATTTCAGCGCATAGTTTAGTGCAGAACAAGCAGCATGCATCACCGTACCAGCCTCCTTAAACGCCTGTCGCAGTGATGTCCTTGAACTGGTTTCAAATGGCGGTCAAGCTATATCGTCCAAAATTCAGACAGCTGGGATGTCGAAGGGCGTACTCCTCTTCACGTCTGCCACTCACCTTTGTCAGTCGGAGTTTAGCTTAACAGACATTTCCCTCTTATTCTTGGGTTCAAAGAGATATGTTTTCCGTGATCTATTCTCCACCGCTTCTTGCACTTAGTGTCACACACTCCACACTTCAAAGCATTAAGCATTCATAACACATCCACTCACAAGGTACCTATTCACGTTTCCTCTCAGCACTGGCCCGTACCTGGCAACTTGCCCGCCAGTGGTGCAAGGTTGTGCCGGTGTAAGGTCAGATTATATTAAATTTATTCATGCATGGTAAGCTGAAGACAGGTTACATTCTCAGTAAGGTGACTGTTTTAATTTTAATTCTTTTACCTTTAGGAGGTTATTTTTAATTTTGAGGAACCTCTTAGTGAAGGTGATTTTATCTCCTTTACTATCCATCATTCCGAAGAGTCTCCCACACAGCTAATAGTACTGTCTAGTGGTACCAAGAACAGCAAGAAAGGGTTAATGCGACACACACACACACACACACACACACACACACACACACACACACACACACACACACACACACACACACACACACACACACACACACACACACACACACACACACACACACACACACACACACACACACACACACACACACACACACACACACACACACACACACACACACACACACACACACACACACACACACACACAGGTTTCATTGGCATTTCAGTTTTCAGAATTAAATTACATAGTTTTGGCGTAAATGTTATGTAGATTCATTTATACTTACAGTTTGAACGAGTATATAATATCTTCCTCATAAATTTGTACATACCCTTACAATGTTGTGTTTTAATGACTACTATAGGTTTCTAGTTCTTTTAATGTGCTGTTTAGGGTATACTGGAATCCTAGCTGAATATTAAGATGCATTTGGTATACTACAGCAGTTCAAGATTAAGATGCATTAGTCTTATTTGATTTTTCTGAGGAGGTAGGACGGGATGACACATATTGTAATTACCGGCAAAGTTGTGAATCGTCAGGCAGTTCGTGCGTATATTTTTGTATATTTTAACTGTAGAAAGTAGATCTGTAGTCAGTAAATCTTTATCTTTCTATTAATTTGTACCTGTATATGCAATGTGTACACCTATCCTTGTATCTACTTCTTAGCACGAGTATCATGATATTTATTCCTAACCTAACGCACAGTGTTTCCTGTTGTCCCCTAATTCGGAGGGGAAATCTGTCCAGTAGTGCCCCTGGTGAGAGGAAAATAAATTGCATGTGATCACGGCACTCAGTAATTGGCAAGGCAACGTTAATTAGTAGCTGGACTTTGCCATGTTGAATTAATCACTTAACAGTATCGAATAATCCGGTTATAGCTTCAGATCGGTGAAAAATGCTCGTTTATCCATTATTCCGCAGTGCAATAAAAGTTGTATGAGGGTGCATGTTCCTGAACCCTTGATGAAACGACTATTAACTGAAAATCATATCTCATTATCTAATTGACTGGTGATAATAATTGCTCCATTGTATTTATCTAATTGTACATAAAAAAGCAGTATTGACCATTAACTGTCTCATGTATTAAATATCTATCATGTATTTTCAATCTATCATGTATTATCAATCTATCATGTATTAACCAACTGTACCCTATCAAGAGGTCGCCATATTGCCAGCATAGAGTTTTCCTGTATTAACTTAGTGTATTGACTTTTTCCTTTTCTTTTTTTCTGTGTGTGTGTGTGTGTGTGTGTGTGTGTGTGTGTGTGTGTGTGTGTGTGTGTGTGTGTTCGTGTTCTTGTTCATGTTCTTGATTCTGTCAGATGATTCTACTGAGCTTAGGGGGGATCTTTCGTAGCAGTGCGGTTAACAGACATTTCTTCTAACCCTTCTGCCACCAGACTCTCTCATACGCTGGATATATTCGTCTGGGCGTAACACACACACACACACACACACACACACACACACACACACACACACACACACACACACACACACACACACACACACACACACACACACACACACACACACACACACACAAAACCATCGTAAGCAAGAAAATAGTCTCGCCAATTAATTTAGTATTTATCACATCAAACTCCCTGAAATTACCAGCAAAGGACCAAATTCGTCGAAAAGTAAGCAACCATCAGTCTTAATCACCATCACCAGGGTCCTTCTTATCTTCACGTGACGGAACTGGGCCACCCTCATGATGTACTATGTTGTGATTGCCTGAAATTCGATGATGAGGCAGGTACCAGTCTCCTTGGTTACTAGTCATATCGACCCTCCATGCCATCTGACTACGCTTGGTTATCAGTGGAGTGAAAGGGGTTAGGAAACTTTGTCTCTCTATCATTTACTATACCAATCTCTGCCTGCCTACCTGTCCATCTATTTTTCTGTCTATCAGTCGTTTTGTCTGTCTTTATGTTTATCTTTCTGTCTGTCTATCTATCTATCTGTCACTATCTATCCATCTGTCTGTCTGTATTTATTGCCTGGCGCCGTATTCTTTGAGGGGTGGTTTGGAAAAGAACCGCCGACTTATGCCTTACATCTCCTGCACTTTATTTCCCCGTCTCAGTCCCGGTCTCCATCTCCCTCCCCTCCCACCTACCTCGGTCTCACTTGATCTCCCCATATCGTTCTCGGTCTACCTCTCCTCCTCCCACCTACCTCAGTCTCATCCACTTTCCTATACTCCTTTTCCTTTAATTTGACCTAGAATTACCATTTCCCCATCTCGAACGCCTAGTTGTAACAATATATCAACACTGGAATACGGCGCTAGTCACGAGTAAGTGCTATTGAAAGGATGCAGAACTTCAACATTGTCTTATTCTACCACTGAAATTCATGACGTAAGCTTCAAAATACAAAAAAAACAAAAAAGACACACCAAGTAAATATAAAAAGAAAAATATAGTTAATCTTTCGTTCACCATTCCTCCCAGATGGCCAGACCTCCTCAGATTGTTTCTTTTCATTTTTCTCAGATCGCCACTTTAATATAATCTAATTTAAGGGACACATTACAGGGTGAAAGAGTTCATTGTGCTATGATCCAGGAGATGGGAATTATATATATGTATGTTGTTGTGTGTCAGATGCGGTTCGAGTCGATTACACACACACACACACACACACACACACACACACACACACACACACACACACACACACACACACACACACACACACTAAGAAAAACACCACTTTTCCAGGCGCGTACTCATCTCAGTCCCCAGACATACGTGGTCCAGAAAAAACAATAATACGTCTCTCTCTCTCTCTCTCTCTCTCTCTCTCTCTCTCTCTCTCTCTCTCACACACACACACACACACACACACACACACACACACACACACACACACACACACACACACACACACACACACACACACACACACACACACACACACACACACACACACACACACACACACACACACACAATGAGTTCCTCTTTATAATGACCAGCAGAGTCCACTGATAACCGTCCCTTGTTATTATTAGCGGCCATGATTGCTTAATTAATTTCCTCTGTTATGGCTGACGAACAAGTTAATTGATACAGATGAATTAAATGAATCCGATATTGCCGGCCGGGTGTGATGAGGCTGTGATGTTAAATGTGCTGGCGGGAGTGGAAGTGGTGGTGGCGGCTGTGGTGGTGATGCTTTGTTGGTGGTAGTTGTGGTGGTGATGGTTGGAGTGGTGGTAGCTGTGATGGTTGGAGTGGTGGTAGCTGTGATGGTTGCTGTGGTGGTGGTGATGGTTGGAGTGGTGGTAGCTGTGATGGTTGCTGTGGTGGTGGTGATGGTAACTGTGATGGTGGGAACTGTGGTGGAAGCAGTGATAGTGGTGTTACTTGTTGATGGCAGTTGTGGTGGTAGTTGTGGTGGTTGTAGTTCAAGCACAGGCATTTGTACTGGTGTTAATATATTAGTGATGGCAGTTGTAGCTGTGTTAGTTCGGTGGTGGCAGTGGTGATGGTGGCAGGTGTAATGGTGTCAGTTGTAGTGGTGTCACATGAAGTTTCAATAAATATAGTAGTGGGGACAATTGTAATGAAAAATATTGTACTCTGCATCACCTCTCCCCCTCACATATCCATCAACCCCCCCCCCCCTCCCTTGGTCAGTTTCCCTTCCCCTCTTAGAGCATCAACGAAATAATTACAGCAAAGGCAGCAACAGTGACAATAGGGCGAGTGATGCATGCTGATACTGTTGACATGAAGCCCAGTTGATGTGATGGGTTGATTCTGGTGTGGCACATTGACGTGAGGTATTGATGCTGATGTGGCCAGGTTGATGTTGATGTGGTAGGTTGATGTAATGTAGCTTGTTGATGTTGATGTGGTAGGTTGATGTAATGTAGCTTGTTGATGTTGATGTGGTAGGAAGATTCTTATGTGGCAAGGTAATATTGAGAGAGGTCGATACTGATATGCTGGGTGATGTTATGGATTGATGTGGCAGGCTGATGAAAGGAGGATTAAATGAAAACAGGCAAAACTATGCTAGGAGGGTTATATAAAAACTAAACTCAAAATTACTACTTACAAACTACTCATAACTCATAATTACTCATAAAAAACTCACAAACTACTGTACCACGTAACAGCTTGTACACTAAAATGAACTCACAGCCTTACACTGCAACTAATATCTATCTTAACATGGTGTACATTCTTAATATACACAAATAATCTCATCCCTCACCTCAATATCCTTCTCTGCATATCCTTAGCACTCTGATATACACTCACGACTATATATCCTTTTATAACCTTGTTTTTCATCATCCTTATCACTAATGCAACTTCACAGCCTATAATGCAACTCAAGACCACACACTTCAACTCAGAGTCTCCTTCTCTGTCTCAAGACCTCATTCTCCCATTCACAGTTTCCTCAGCACACACACACACACACACACACACACACACACACACACACACACACACACACACACACACACACACACACACACACACACACACACACACACACACACACACACACACACACACACACACACACACACACACACACACACACACACACACACACACACACATATGAATATTGTGCACTGCTGCTGCTGTTGTTGATATTAGTAGTAGTAGCAGTGGTCATCATCATCATCATTTCTTTATTTCGTAATACACCATACATATACAGATTACAGAATATTACATAACCCAAAAATTCCTGAGGCCACTATACAGTAAAGAATATACCTGACAATAGCTTATCCTTCCGAAAGATGGTCTCTGGTAGTCACTTAAAAGATATATACCTACTATACACACTACACTTACATGCACATACTATATATAAAACACCAAATCACTGCTGCTCTCATAGGGCAAAAAAAAACTGTACTTAATGATATAAGAAGATTACAAATTGGACTTTAAAACACAGGAGTACTCTTAGTAGTTAATACTGTTAGTAGTAGTACTATTATTTATTTCTACTGTTGCTACTTCTACTGCTACTACTACCTACTACTGCTACTACTACGACTACTGCGACTGCTACTACCACCACCACCACCACTACCACTATAATGCAGCAGTAGCTACTGCTACTAATTATTGTTTTTATTACCATTATAATTATTTGGCATTATCATCACATCAACAATTAGCCATTCAAATGACATCTCTCATTAACATGCATTCAGAACAACTATCAGGAATTCTAAATCATTCCCAGGCAACACACATATATTTATTCCTGTGAGTCTCTCAACAACCAGTATTTTATAGACACATCTCCCGAGGAACGTCACTGATTTTTTATTTAATTGATTTCATCCGTCTGTCTAATACTTATTCATCTATCCATCCATTCGTCTGTCCATTTAACCATCCATTCATTCACTTATTCACTCATTCATTCTTCCATTCACTCATTCATTTATTTATCCATCCCTCCATCCATCCATCCATTTAATCATTCATTCATCCATCCATCCATCCATCCATCCGTCCGTGCATTCATCCATCCATCCATCCATCCATCCGTCCGTGCATTCATCCATCCATCCATCCATCCATCTATCTATCTATCTATCCATCCATCCATCCATCCATCCATTTAATCATTCATCCATCCATCCATCCATCCATCCATCCATCTATCCATCCATCCATCCATGCAAATATCCATCTAACAGAATCCACACCCAAACTATAAATATTCACCAGGACAAAATCGATATACAAGAGAATACTAAAACGGAAGCAGCAAAATAAATCGCTAAGGAAAGGGTGCTAGGAACATCCTCATAGTGAAGGGGTGCATCATACGCTGTACCGCCATCATTACCGAAACGCACCGGGGAACCAGTGTGTGAAAAATGAGCTATCTTTTTTTTCCTCTCTCTCTCTCTTTTTTGAGTAATTGCAACTTTTTTTTTATTCATAATGGACGAGTTCCGCGTGGATGAATAACCATGAGCTCACTGGGCCGTCCAATTTTGATTTTTTTGGGGGATGGTTTCTCTCTCTCTCTCTCTCTCTCTCTCTCTCTCTCTCTCTCTCTCTCTCTCTCAACCCGTCTGCCTGTGACTACGAACATGGAGGAGTGTGTTAAATGTGGCATAGAAAGCTTCGTAGCACCTCTGTCTCAGCAGTTTAGTTTGCTTATTGTACCTCATCCTTTTCTTGTATGTTATTTTACTTATCCACTTAATCTGCGTAAACAACATACAAGAGGATACTGAGATGTAATATGCTGAATAAGTCGCAATGAAAGAGGTGCTAAGAAATCTCTGCTACTTATTTACGACCCAGGGTGATGAGGAAAAAGTTTATCCAAGAAAATGACCCGTATTCACAAAGAAACTTAAGATCATGTCCCTTTGTAACTGATTTATTTTTTATAGGAAGGGCAAGAAAGGGAAAGATCATGTCCCTTTGTAACTAATTTATTTTTCACAGGAAGGACAAGAAAGGAAATTTACAGAATTTTCCCATGCCTCTTTTTCTTCTTGCAATAAATACCGTCTTAACTTTGAAGGGGAAATGATCATATCTTTTGTGAATTCGGAGTAAAATATCTAAGTATGAGGGGTGTTATATCTGTGGTCTCTCCCAACGCCGCATCCTGTGAGAGGTGGCCTTGATGTAAGCACCTTAACCCATTTAGCACGGGACATTTTTCTTTCTTTAATTCTTTCCGTATCCTGACCATTTTTCTTTTTTTCTTTATGCGTAGGAGAGACTCTTTGAAAAGGTTTTAGATGCAGCCTTAATAAACCCCTTAGAAAACTGGCTCCTTTCCTAAGTTCAGTAAAATAATCTTATATGAAGAAGAGTAAACCAAAGAAAACTTCACCCCAGTCCAACAGTTAAAAAAATATATATATCGCTTCTTCGTCAGTAACAACCTCAGTTTTTCAGCAACAATTAATTTTTTTTTAGATTTCATACATTTTTATTCATCTGGTTTTTCATTGACGTCATCGTACCTCCTGTTTGCTAATGTTATTGTTTTTATTTATTTGTTTGTGTATGTATTTATTTATTTATTTATTTTTTATTTTGCTTAAATGATGTTCTGTGTCGGATAGTTTTCTGTCTGAGCTGAGTATGTGGGTATCTCTGGTCTGCAAGTCTGTGTGTCAGAGATATTTTATGGTGTGTGTGTGTGTGTGTGTGTGTGTGTGTGTGTGTGTGTGTGTGTGTGTGTGTGTGTGTGTGTGTGTATCGTGCCGCCTTCTTTTCTTTCTATCACTCATTCTCTCTTTCTTTCTCTCACTCATTCTTTCTTTCATTCTCATTCTTTATTTCCTTTTTTCACTCATTCTTTCATTCTTTTATTCTTTCCTTCTTTCATTGTCTCATTCTTTCTTCCTTTCTTTTTTTCATTCTGTCTCATTCTTTCTTTCTTTCATTTTTCTTTCGTTCTCTTATCCTTTCTTTTTTCTTCCGTTCTTTCTTTCTCCTTCTTACTCTTCCTTTTGATCTTGTTATTATTAATCTTCCATTCTTGTATTTTCTTCTTTGTTGATTTCTTTTTCCTCCTCCTGTTTTCCATTCTTCGTTTTATGTAAGTTTTATTCTGTTATTGGTATTATTATTATTATTATTATTATTATTATTATTTCTTTCTTTGTCTTATTCTTCTTCCTCTTTACATGAAGGTTTGTGAAGGAGGTCTGGTGCAACTCGATTATGGTTTGAGTGTTTTCATTTCTGTATTTCTTTTTCGCCTTCCTCCTCCTCCTCCTCCTCCTCCTCATTTAGAGTCGAGAAGAGCGAAGTTGGTCCATTAGTATCTCACAAAAATAATACAAAATGAGGAAGTAGATAGTTCACGGGCGCGTTGTAAAGAGGAAGTTGCCTGTCCGATATCCATTCCAGGTAACATCTTAGTATACAAGTTTTAATTCGGCAAATGCGTAAAGTTCCTCGAAATACCGTCACTGTTATTGTCTGTAATTGACATCTTTGCACACACCTTTCTTTTTTCCGGGAATCTGCATAATTTATCTTCAGACGTGTAACCTAAGACACGTGTATATATTTGTAGTTATTAAAAGGTGCTGGAGAGGGTCGCCTTCACGTGGTGGCACCTGCATGAGCGAGCGGTGGAGTTGTTCAGTGATTATGACGAAAAGGACGAAAACTGAGCCAAGTAAGGCAAAAAAGGAGTACGATTGTTTCTGAGTAAGTCATGTTATTATTCTTTAGCATATTTTTTACTTAATCTGTGCCGTCAAAAATATATAAATTGTAATTCAGAAAAAAAAAAAACGTAATATAAATCGCTATGGCCGAGATGTAACAGATGTACTCTTTAGCTGATGAGAATACGGCTACAAGGGTATTCCCGCTTCTATCGTCCTTTTTTTTTCTTGTATTTATTCCTAGATTTCCTTTCCCTCTTGCCTTTCTTCCTCGCTCTCATCACTTGCTCTTTTTCTCCTTCCTTGATCTTCTTCTGCCTTGCGCTTCTTCTTCTCCCTTGTTCTTCTTCACCCTTGATATTCTGCTCCTCTGAACTGTCTACTTGCATCCCACCACCTCTACGACGGGCGCGTAGCACCCGTCAAGCAACAAACTCTCGTTTCTTTTCTGTCCAACTCTGTAATGCAAGACTCAACCGTTACTCCTAGTCCTTCATTAATGCAGCAGGTCAACTTTGGAACTGTCTCACTCTGTATTTCCTACTTCCTGTGATCTGTCTTTCAAATGCAGTGCGTCCAGGCATCTCGAAATGAACGGATCTTGAATTTGGCCCTCTTTTGTATTGTTTTTGCTTTTTTCATGGACGGAACGGTTTGCAGGCTCCTGGCCATTGGTTCCTTCTTCCTTGCATGAAAAAAAAAAAATCTCTGTCCCATTTATTTATTTTTTTTTTTTTAACGCCATTCTGGTGTTATTCTTTCTCGTCCATCTTCCTTCTCGTCTTATAAATTCTTTTGTTTTCGCCCATCCACTCTGTCTAACTTTCCCATTATCTTTTGCCCAACATTATCGTGCCTTTTATTACTGATCTCATTTTATTCTTACATCTCTCTTGCCTATCCTTTCTCCCCTTTTAGCTCATTCGTCTAAATTTTCGTCTTTTTTCCTTCCTTCCTCGCCCAGTTATGTCTGTCTGTTTTTTTCGCTCCCATTCTTCATTCTCATTTTCTCTGTTTCTCTCTTGTCCTTTCCAGCCTTTTTTTCGTTACCTTTTATTTTTCCCTATAATAGTTCCTCCTCAGTTGCCTTCTCTCTAACATTTTCTTACTGTTTTCCCCTTCGTGTTCCTATGATATTTTTATTTCACCATCTTAATGAAACTTTCCCAACATTATCTCCTTTCTCCGCGTCTCATCCAGCCTTTTGTTTTCATGTTTTTTTTTTCTTTTTTAATTCCTGCCACACTACACGGCCCTGTCTCGCTCCCTTTCGTGTTCTTCCTCTCCCAGACATCTTCCTCTCTCTTGGTACAATATCGTCTCTGCTGCTACTTCTTTCTCATTTTATCTACTTTCTTTTTCTCCCGTTCCTTTTCCCTCATCTCCTTATCGTCCTCGTCATTTTCCTCCTCTTCCTCATTCTCATCCTCATATTCCCATTATCCCTTTTCATTTTCCTCTTCCTCCACCTCCTGCTCTTAATCATTTTCCTCCTCCTCCTCCTCCTCCTCCTCCTCCTCCATACTACCCTCTTTGTTCCTCCTTGTCTTCCTCCCCGACTTTAATCTTCTGGCTTGCTTGTCTCCCTTGCTTGCCTCTCTTTGTATCACACCCCCTCACCCTGCCTCCACCACTCTGTCTCCCCCCTCCCTGCCACCCCTCCCCTGCCTTCCCTTCCCTGCCTCCCTTCCCTGCCTCTGCTTATATCCGTGTCACATAGCCTTTATGTCCTCATTCTGCCTATCTCGTCGTTGTTTTGTTTTTACCAGAGACGTGAATGGATATTGTTTTAAGAGCGAGGCGTGCTTATCTTCTTGCTAGTCTTGTTCTGGGAGAAAACTTAGATTAAAAGCTTCACTGCGCCTCTTCTATTCTAGCTGCAATATACCCATTTGAAGTGAATGCTCTACCCATCACTTCCTCCCATCCTCACCGCCCATCACAAACGCTACCGGCCTCCCCCATTATACCGGCTCGACCCACACTCTGTCAATCCCCCTCCCTTCCAGCAAACAGTTTACAGGAGAAATTACATACAGTTTATAAGAGAAATCATGCTAACACCTGCGCAGATCCTCATACAAACTCCCATCTTCACAGGTTGTACTCCTACTGTCCCATCCCCGCCATCGCAGCCCATCCCGCCCACTTTTCTTTTCCCACATAGTTTCTGTCCTCTCACTGTCTGTCCTCTCACTGAACCTTCAGTAACTCTCACTTTCCACTGAACAAATTGACCTGGCATTTTATTGAGACCCAGCAGTGCAAACTTTGGAGCCCGACAAGCTCTTACGAATATTGCGTTGGTCTCGAATATTGTTTAGTTAAAAAATGGGGCGATATTTTTGTCCTCAGCTGTACATGGTTGTTTGATGCTGTGTACCTGGATGCTTAGGAGTTTGAGGAAGATTAAATAAGTAATTCAGGTAATGTGAAATTATTTTAAAAGAATCCATATCGCAACTTTGAGCTTGTTGATTCTTTATTTTTAGGAAATTCGAATCTCTGTTGATAAGTCTTTCCTCATCTGAACTAAATTGTCTTCCTGTAGCAGTATGAAATAGACGAAAAAAACAAATGCTAGACTGACGAGGTTGATCGAGGCTGTATTTAATCTCCTCGGTGAGAGAGATCCCTAATTATCTATAATGAACCCCCTGTTGATGTAAGATGATTGAGTTAGGATAATGCTTTTGTATTTCCTTATTTACACATGTTCGTGGTGGTAGGTGGGGACACCCATCATTCACTCCCTTGATATAGAACTCCCTTTTTCTTCCTTCATGTCTATCACTGTTTTCTTTTGTCTGTCTTTCTCTCTTCCTGTTTCTCCCATCCTGTCTGTCTATTAATACTCTTCTTTCCATCCGATGGCCCTACACTGAGTAACAAGTCAAATGGTTTCCTGACTCAGGAAGCCATTTGCGATGTTGGGTGGTAACCATGTAACTGGAGTCTAATGTGGTGCCCCTGTTAACTGGGTGGAAAGACACACTTGCGGCGTACACCCATGGACCAAACATCCACGTTAATCTCCACGCCCAGCTGTGGCGAGACTCTGTCATCCTCATGGGAACATCAGGTCACTGCACGGGACGGCCCTGCAGGGTCGGTTGCTTGCCTGTTGTTGGTGGATCTGCTCCATCAGACAGACTGGGGCAGCACAGTAACAGCAACAACATGCTTAATTTTAGGCTGTGTCTCCTGAGATTCTTAGTTACTGATTTACTTATTGCTTATGTACTTATTATATGCAACTCATTACATATTGCTTATATTACCTATTACTTATAGGCTGTTACTTATTGATTATATTACTTATTGCTTATAGGCTATCACTTATTGCTTATATTACTTATTACCCATTGCTATTTATTTCTTGCTTTTTTACTGATTTTTCATTGCTCTCGTACCGTACTTGTTGTTTATATACCTATGACGTATTTACTCACTGCTTATGACTGTATACTTATTTTTGTTTTTTATCTCCCAAGCTCTTCATTGCATATTTACGTATTTTTTCCCTCTCTCAAACCTATCTTAATCTAAGCCACTTCCTCCCATCTTCCTTTCCCTTCCCTTCCCTTCTCTTCCCCTCTACGCACAACATTCGCTTCTATTTCAGTCGCCCCTTTTTTCCTTGCTGTTTTTTTTTTTCCCCCGAGTGCCCATGCATGTGAAATTTGCGTGTGTGTGTGTGTGTGTGTGTGTGTGCGTGTGTGTGTGTGTGTGTGTGTGTGTGTGTGTGTGTGTGTGTGTGTGTGTGTGTGTGTGTGTGTGTGTTTTTGCGTCTACCACTGCCATTCCTCCGGTCTCTGCCTGTGTTTGTATTGCCTTCATTTAAAGTCCTTCACTTCAATAACACACACTTTATTTTATTCTTTGTACATTGTCATTTATATAACAGAGAATAGAACGGTAAAGACCAACAAGCACAATAAATAGCTAAGGAAGAGGTATTAGGGAGCTTCCTTCCAAGAGTACGGACCAACGTCATTTGATTCAATAAGATAAGCGCCAAAGAAGAGAGGAGGAAGCATCTTTATCTGTCTGTACAATCTGGTGGGATAAGATGCAGCTTTCACACACGCAGTAAAATTGTCTATCAGCAGCAAGAGGGAGATATTAAAGACGATATTGGGTTGAAGGAGGATTTCTGTGTATCTATATCAGAGTTACAATTAAGTGACATTGGAGGCTCTACAGCTTCCTTTTCTGAACATTTTTTTTTTTTTCCATACTGCTCCATGATATTTTGTTTAATGTTAGATGTGGTAATTATTTTAGTACTTTCTCCTCTGATCCGTGTCCCAGTTGTGCTAAGATAAAACCCTTGTACATGATAGTCCCACCCCGTGCATAGGTGAGAAACTAGGTGAAGATAATGCATGAGTGGAAGTCGCTGTCTTTTTTCTTGCTTCACGTCTCTACGAAGGGTCTTGAGCTGAACCGACTCGACCTGATGTACTTTTTCTTTAACATAGTATTGTAGGGGTTAGCGAGGATTTTTAAAACTTTTTCGCAACATAAATTCGTCTGGCTATAACAAGGATGAAAAAAGACGCCATTATATTGTTAGACCTGAAGCCATTGCGTGATGTATTCCGGTTATTCTTACCTTATCTTTGAAACTGTGACTTTACATCCTCTTATATCCCTCCCTCTTTCATTCACCTTTACTGTGTCGCTAAAGGGGAGGGGGAGGAATTTATTTATTAACGATGCTGATAATATGGTTGTTTCAAGTATATAAGCACCATTGTTTAAAAAAAAAAAAATCACATGAATGCCTGACAGTATTGATAATAAAATGTCGTCTTTCTATTTAAACCTCATCACTCTCATGACATATTTCGCCATTTTATTTAATTTTGTTTTGCTGGAATTTATTGTATATTTTGTAATTGCCTTCGTTATATTCGTCTTTTTTTTGAAGGGGAGAGAGGGCTTTCCATTCACACCTCCTATTCTTTTGTCACCATATCTCCATTCATTCGTTCATTCATTCATTCATTCATTCATGCATTATTCTTTTGTACAGGAATTATCTTAATTGGGTCCTTTGTTGTCATTATTACTTTTTTGCCGCTCCATTCACACTCCTTCCCTCTCATTAGTCTCTCACCTCACCCTCCTTTCGTTCATTGTTATATTACAGGAATTGGTCTTACTTAGAATTCCCTGTTTTCGTTTGTATACACTTTGTAGTTTAGCTCCCCTTTCACACTCCCTTTCTCTCATTCTTCCTGCAGCCTGTCCTTCCCTTTTTTTAATTTATTTATTTGTTTTTTTTGGTATGTGTAGGAAATTTGCGTTTACACTGTGTTCTCTGTTTACGTCTGTTTATTTCTTTACATCCACTTTTCTTTTTGTCTCGAGTTCCATTTCCTCTCACACTTCTTTCGCTCTTCTGGTCCCCGTGTTTTTAATCCTGTCCCTTCTCTCATCCTGGCCCTCCCTTCCTCATTCTTTCCTTTCATTCTTTTTTTTATCTTCCTTCCTATCTTTTACTTCCTGTTCTTTCTATTTTTCTGCTAATTCTTCCTTCCCCCTCTTCCTCCCTCCCCCCTTTTATTCCCTCGCTCTCATTCTTCCTTTCCTCCCTCTGTCTTATATTCCTACTGTCTCCTCCTTCCCCTTTCCTCCTTCTTTTAGTCCTTATTTTCACCTTCTCTTCCTTCTCTCCCTCTATCTTTCATTCCCTTATTCTCATTCCCTCTCTCTTTTCTTCCTTATTTCAACATCCTTTTCCTTCACTCTCACTCTTCTCCTTCCCTCTCATTCTCTTCCTTCCCTCCTTCCTCGTTTATTCCCATATTCCCACGGTCTCTTCCTTTCCCTTCCTTCATTTTTATTACCTTGCTTTCACTCTCTCTTTCGTCTCTCCCTCCCTTTCTTTATTCCTATATCCGCGCTACTTTTTCTCCCTCGCTCCCTTCCTCTTTTACTCCCTTCCTCTCTGTCTCCCTCTCTCTCTCTTCCCTTCCCCTCCCCTCTTCTTTTTTTTCTCTTATTCTTAGTCCATTATCACTCCTCTGCCTATTCTCACTCGCCCCTCCTCTTTTTACGTCCTTCCCATTTCTCTTTTCACACCCTCTCCCTTCCTCTCACTTCCCCCCTGCATGCATACTTACACACAAACTTCGGCCTACATGTACACTGAAACACACACACACACACACACACACACACACACACACACACACACACACACACACACACACACACACACACACACACACACACACACACACACACACACACACACACACACACACACACGACTACTCAGATTTTACATATTTTACAAAATACGCATACAGGAAAGCATGCGCATGAGAGAGAGAGAGAGAGAGAGAGAGAGAGACAGACAGACAGACAGACAGACAGAGACAGACAGACAGACAGATGGAAGAATTTTAGACAGGCTTTCAAAACAAGAGAGAAATATGATGATCACAAAATGGTAAAGAGAGAGAAGAGGGAAGGGGGAAGAGAGGAAATAAGGAGAGTAATGCAGGATAAAGATAACGACGAGGGTAAAGGAGGACATAAGATGAGGAAATATGTCTCAAGAAGATAAAAACCACTAAGAAGCGATTATAGGAATGGAATGAAGTGACAGATGTGCGGGTAGGATAGTGGGATATGGTGTGTGTGTGTGTGTGTGTGTGTGTGTGTGTGTGTGTGTGTGTGTGTGTGAGGATATGTTGTGGTGTGATGTGTTGGAGAGGATGTGTTGTGGTGGTGAGTGTGTGTTGTGGTGAAGGCGTGTGATGATAGTGATGTGGTACTAAGGTGCCTGGTGGTGGTGGTGGTGGTGGTGGTGGTACTGACATTCTGGTTAGCATGTTTAATGGAGAAGGTGTGTGATGGTGAGGGTATGTTGTGGTAGGAACGTGTGATGGTGAAGGTGTATGATGGCAGTGATGTGTAGTGTGAAGCTGTGTGGCGGTGGTGGTGGTGTTGGTGGTGGTGAAAAAATGTATGGGGGTGGAAATGGGTGCAGGGAAAAAGTGTATGGGGGTGGAAGTGGGTGCAGTGAAAATGTGTATGGGGGTGGGAGTGGGTGCAGTGAAAGAGTAGGGTGAGAAATGGGTATTGGTGCAGTTGAGGAGCAGTGCAAAAGGTGAGAGAGAGAACAGTGAAATATTGTGTGAGGTGGAGGGAAGGGAGCAGGTGTCAGAGGTGAGACAGGCAGTGTGAGAGGTTGGTAAAGGACAGGTAGAGAGTGTGAAAGATGGAGGGAGGGAAGAAACACACACACACACACACACACACACACAAAGAGAGAGAGAGAGAGAGAGAGAGAGCAGAACAGTCTCAGATATGGGGGGGAAGGAAGAAAGAGCGAGATGGGATACAGAAGCAAGATACATGTAAGATGGAAATCTCTCCAGACGAGAGAAAAATAAGAAGAATGATGCACAGGGGAAAGGTTGAGGTGGGAACTGGGAGCGAACGCAAGACCGTCTGGAGAAATGAGACTGAGAACTGGAAGGAAGTGGCAATTGAGGTAATATACGGCGGAGGGGAGGGGTGAGGGGGCATTAAGGAGCGGAAAAAAGCAGAAGGGTTGGAGGAAGGGAATGTAGGGGCGAGTCAAGTTAAAGAGAAGAGAGGGAAGGGGCATGTGAAAAGTATGAGCACTGGAGGAGGGGAGGGCTGAACAGGATCACAAGGAATAAGCTAGGGAGAGTGAGGGAAGTATGAGGATTAGTATGAGTGTAAAATATAATGGAGGAAAGGCTAAAAGAAGGAGGATATAGGAGTGATAGGGTAGTAGGGAAAAAATAGAGAATAGGAGCTATATTGTAAGTAATGATTAAGGGAAAGGGAAGAGAAATAATGTGTGGGAAGGATGATCAGAAAATAAGGACATGGGTATGAAAGAATGAAGGAAAGGAGAGGGGAAGTATATTATAGGAAGGAAATCTGTTAGCAGAGTAATGCGGAAAGTGAGAGCTGTAATTATTAGTTGAGGGAATGGAAGAGAAATAATCTGGGGGAAGGATGGCAAGAGAATAAAGATATGAGGATGAAAGAGTGAGAACAAATTAAGAATACAGGAAGGAAAATAGGGTAGTAGGGAAAAAGGGGAGAATAGGAGCATTAAGTATTGGTGATGAAAAAAAAGAGACGAAATTGTTTGAAAGGGAAGACTGAAGGAAAGACAGAAAGGATTAAAAGCTAAAGAAAGATGGAAAAGAGAGAGAAGAAGAGGAGGGTTGTGGGGATATGAAGAGAAATGAGAAATAATGGAAGAGGGAAGTTGGAGGAAAATATTATGGGAGGGGACGATGCTCAGAAGGTACGAATGGAGGATGAGAGAAAATGATAAATGGAGGTGGATGTAGGAAGGATAAAAGGAAGGTAGGGAAATGGAGGGAAGGTGGGATTAGTGGGGAGGGAAAATGGAGGAGACATTATTTGAGAGCTGGGCGAGTGGAAGGCCTTGTTGGAGTTGGAAAAAATATGCAATGAAGGAAAAAAAGTGCGGAGGTAAAAGAGGAAAACATGCTACTGAGAGAGAGGGAGGGAGAGAGAGAGAGAGAGAGAGGGAGGAGGGAGGGGGGAAATAATTAGTATGAGAAATCCAAGAATGAGATGGAAATGCAGTGTGGGGAAGTGAGTGGCGATGAGTTGTGATGCATGACAAGAGAGACAGAAGCCATATCCTCGGTGATGTAAGAGGGCTTCATTGCACTCTACCTTAGCCATTTTCAAAGCATCATTAACCCCTTCAATCCGATTCATTTTTTAGCGTCTCCAGACTTATTCAACTCAGGACAATTTCAGGCGTAGGGGAGATAATTACAGCCTTCACTCTCCCCTTCAGTATAACATGCTTCCTAAGTACAATAAACTCGGCAGGAGGTGTTAAAAATTAGCTAATAAATGCGACATCGGACTGAAGAGGTTAGAAAGAAACGCTATCTCGTAATAAGTGAATTAATAATGCCGGACAGGTTGAGCTTCCGTTATTCATTATCCCATCAACTAATTCAATTTACACTTAATAGATTACCGACATTACTGGTTATGTTATGAGGCTGCGGAGGGAGGCAGGTGAAGGGTGTGGTGAGGCAGGTGACGGGTGTGGAAGGTAGAAGAGGGGTGTGGAAGGCATGGGTGGGGTGTCAAAGGCAGGTGAGGGGTGTGGAAAACAGGTGAACGGTGTGGAAGGCAGGTGTGGGATATGGAAGGGAGGTGAGGGGTGAGGAAGGCAGATGTGGGGTATGGAAGGCAGGTGAAAGCGTGGAAAGTAGGTGAGGGGTGTGGAAGGCAGGTGAGGGTTGTGGAAGATACAGACAGTGATTTTCTCTCGATATTAGACAAGCAACATGTAGCCTACCAGATGACTCCATCCAGTGTATTTCCCTAGAATGAAGCGTAAGACATTTTTAGGTAATACTTATCCTTTTAGCACTCTCTCTCTCTCTCTCTCTCTCTCTCTCTCTCTCTTTCTCATTCCAAAACCTTTATTTCTGCCTCACATTCGTTCACCTTTTCTATGTGGGGTCCTATTTCCATATATTCCAATCTGCCCTTTTCAGCTCGTCTCCCCCTTCTCCTTTTTTCTTTCTCCTCCTGCCTCTCTTTCTCACCCTCCGCCCAGAGCTCTCTCTCTCTCTCTCTCTCTCTCTCTCTCTCTCCCAAACTCCTCTCATAGTCTCTGTCTATTAATTTTCCTCTGTTCCTTTTTATTTTCCTATCTTTGTTGGTCTCCCCTCCCCCCACATTTCATAGTTTGCATCACCCTCCTTTATTTTGTTCTTACGTCTCGTGGGCCTGTGTGTGTGTGTGTGTGTGTGTGTGTGTGTGTGTGTGTGTGTGTGTGTGTGTGTGTGTGTGTGTGTGTTATATTGCATTCCTACCATACTTTTTCTATATCTTTGTAGTTCTCCCCCTCTGTATTTTGCTGCATCCCCCATCCACTTTCATGTTCCATTCATCTATAGTCTCTTTGTATATTTCTTCCCCCTCTTTTATCCTTCTGAGTATCTGTGTATCGTTTTCTCTCATTTCTTTTATTTCTCTTCTTTGTTGGTCTCCCCCTTTCATATTTTTCTGCACTCTTCTTTAGCTGTATCTTACTTCTCCTGACCCATCTTTATTTATCTTAGTCTTCCCTTCCTTCATCTCTCTCTTCGTGTCTGTTTACTATTTCTCTTGTTACTTCTCTCTTTCTCTCTCTCTCTCTCTCTCTCTCTCTCTCTCTCTTCTTTATATTGATACACTTTCCTTCTAGTGTATCCCTTCACATTTCTTTCTTTCCTTCCTTCCTCCTCTCCCCAACTCTCCTCTCTTGGGGTTTTTCTTTCATTTACTCTTTGCCAGTTTCGTGTCCCATTTCTTTCTTCCTGTTTTCTTATTCTTGCTACGCTCTTCATCCATTTTTATCCCCCATCTCCTAGGCTTTCCATTTTTATACCTTTCTTCCCCAGGATTTCGCTTCTCTCTTTCCAGTGTACATTATTTTTTATTTTATTCTTTCTTCCACTCTCTTCCTATTTTGCAACACCCACCTTCATGTTTGTCTCCCTCTTCGTATTCCTCTTTCCACCCTTATTTCCTTCCTTTATCCTCGTTTCATACGTGTGCTTTTTTATATAGTTTCCCCTTGTATTTTGCCACATCCTCCCTCTTTTTCATCTTCCTAATTTTGACTTCACTATATCTTTCCTTCCCTCCTTTATCTTCCTCACCCAAACTCTCCTATCATTACGTGTATCTGTTTTATTTCCTGCTTTAATTTCTTTTTCATAGTTATCGTTCTTACCCCTTTCACAACGTCCCTCGCTCCGTTTTCAGTGTTGTTCCTTTTCTCTTTACTGCTCTTCATTTTCTTTCCTTCCTTTGTTTATCGTCCTCTCCTTGTGTTTGTCTGTTATTTCCTTATTGTAATTTTTTTTATTCCATTTTGTTTCTCACTTTCATATTTTTCTTCGCCCTCCTTTATTTTTTGTCTCTGCTTCTGACTTAGTTCTTCTTATATTTATTTCCCTCTTTGCTCCTCCTCTTATTATACTAACTTTTTTTCTTCAGTTCTTTCTTGGTTTCCCCTTTCTCTCTCTCTCTCTCTCTCTCTCTCTCTCTCTCTCTCTCTCTCTCTCTCTCCACCCTGCTTCCATTTTGTCTCTAGCCTCCTGTTCTTAATTCCCGTATCTCTTCTCCTTTCTTAGTGTGTTTTTTTTTTTTTCCTGTTCTTACTATTTTTTTTTTCTTAGTCTCCCCTCTTCATATTTTGCTACCTCCTCCTTCCATTTTTTATATTTCTCTCAGATGGCTTTCATTTCCTCTTTGATTTTCCTTTTTCAGTGTCTTTCTGTTCTTTTCCTGTGATACCTTTTCGTCCATTTTTGTCTCCGTCTTCCCCTCTTCATATTTGGCTTCACCCTTCCTCTGCTGTTGTCTTCCTTTTTCTCTTCCTCTCCACAGCTTTCCTCCTTTCCTTTATTCTCTCTGCTTTGTGTTTTAGGATTTGTCTTTATTACTTCATATCTTCCCAAGTTTCCCCCCTCTCCCCTCTTCATAGTTTGCATCACTCCCCTTCCCTTTGTGTCTCCCTTCTCTTGCCCCCTTTTTTTTTATTATTATTATTTCTTCGTCCTCATTTTGTGTTTAATTGTTTCCCATGCAACTTTTTTGCATTTTTAAAACTATTTTCATTTTTTTTTTTTTTTACTCACCCTCCATTGTGCCTTTTCATTTGGTCTCATGTAATTTCTCTCCCCCTTTCTTTTATCTTCCTCTCCCTCACCCTTCTCACAGTATCATTTCCTTGTGTGACTTTTTTTTTTTAGATTTCTATCTTGATCTCACTCTGTACTCTCATACACCCTCCCTCCATTCTTGTCTCCCTTCTCTTGACCTACCTCATGCTATTTCTCTCTCCCTTCCTTGATCTTCCACCTTTATTGTTTATTTATTTACCACTTTACTTCTATGCTATTATGACATTCAATTTTGTTGGTCTCCCCCTTTTCATATTTTGCTGCCCCCTCCTTCCCCTTCTGCGTCCCTTCTCCTGACTATCTCTTTTTATATCGTTCTTTCCCTCCTTTGTCCTCCTCTCTCTAGCTTTCCTCTCATAGTTTTGTCCATTATCGTCCTGTGTTTGTCGTGGTATGCAGAGAAGGAATGTGGTGAGTGAAAATGTGTCATTAGCATAAGTAAAGAATGTTGTAAAAGGACTGAAGCATTGAAAGGCATCGGGTGGTAATGAGGGGCTTGCAAAAATGAATAAGCTGAACAGAGAGAGAGAGAGAGAGAGAGAGAGGAATGATGTTCTGTAGGAACCAGGCAAGAAAATTTTAATAAATGAAATTCTACCACTGGAGCCATAAGAGGTGATAATATCTTTGTACACTGCAAATGTAAAGGTGATAGAAGTGAGCAAAAAATGATAAATGGTCGTGTTATAAGTATGCTGAGTGTAGTTGTTGTTGTTGTTGAGTAAGCCCGGTCTCTTCGGCCGAGCAGAACTATCAACCGTGGGTAAGCACCCGCCCTTGCAGTGCCGTCCCGTGCAGCGAACCGATGTTACCTTGTGGCAGCAGGGAGGAGTGTAGAGGTTTGGTTACCGGATGGACGCCACATTTGCTTCTTTCTACCCAGTTAACGGGAACACCATTGTTGGCTCCACTTCACCCCGTTATTTGGTTATATGGGTACCAGCTAGCTTTGTCAATGATTTCTTGGGTTACACGAAACTATAAGGCTTGTCACTCAGTGTAGAATCACTTGAAGTGGAAACAAGTGTGATAAAAAGTGACAGGAAGGATGTGAGAAATAGGAAGAGACGAGGGAAAACAGAAAAAGAATGATAAACGCGAAGGAAGAGTTAGGCAGCACTACATCAAGTGCGTGGATATAGGGCACCACCAGGCCGAGTGTAGTAAGATAGGTTTATGAAAGAATAATCATAGTAGAAGTAAGGAATATATCAAAATGCCTCTTAAAAAATGAACAGGATGATCATAATAGGGGATGTGCAGATCAAATATCAGCAGCGAGACAGACAACGGAGAAAGTGTGTGAAAAAGATGGAACTGGAAAAAGTGTATGACGTTCTGAACAGAGTTTGTGGAAGACTTGGGCTTTCGAGTGATGTTTGCAGTTATTTTTTATTTCAATGAAGCGTGTCACAGTAGATGTCAATGAGTGGTTCAGTATCGGTGTTGGAGTGAGATAATGTGAAGTCCCTGGGGCTTTTTGGAAAACAGATTGGCGCGTGAATAGCATTGCACTAGACTCTCACGTGGCAGTATATTGTGTGTTGTGGGGATGGCTCATTCCGCTGGTGTGGGCGTGGCAGGGCGTTTGGAGTAGGGAATGAATAAATGACGCAGGGTAGATGCTGATTACATTGACCTAGCCCTCCAAACAACGGTTCCTTCTCCCTCGCATTAAAAAAAAAAAAAAAAAAACACGCCTGATGGAGTAGAAGTGGTGCGTATGGACGATCATTAATATATAAGGACAGACAATCAGAGAGGCTTCGGTTGTGGAGAGGAGGGTGGGTATAGTAATGAACAGTGAAGGGTATAGCATTATCCTGTATGCAGGTGATGTTGTGTTGGTAGCTAATAATGAAGAGGTGCTTTATGCATTATTGCACAGAGCGTCATGTAAATAATGTAAATAAATGTAAATCGAGATAAGTGTATAGTGAAACTTGTGGAGCGAGAAGGTGGCAGTGATGGGTTGGTGGATGAAGACTCGAGGTGAAGGTAAAGAGGGATTTTATCAAGTCCCTGGGTAAGTCACAGAAACGACAGGTAAATGTTGTTGGTCCAGGCGATGGTAGATAAATAGGGTTAGTGTGTAAGAAAGGGAGTTATGGAAGTTAATGAAGCCAGGGAACTGACAGGGGATGAAGGTGGGTGAATAAATTATGTACAAGACTGGACATGACCAGGGTTTTACACTTTGTTATTCATTCATTCATTTTTTCATCATTCATTCATTTTCATTCATTCAGTTATTCATTCTTTCTTTCTTTTTCCATTCCTTTATTTGACTGTAGACATATCATCTCTGTCTCGCAGGTAATGTGTGGTGCATCATCAAAGAAAAATGCATGCGGATGGTTAGGCCTGCGAGAGACCGCCAGGATTCCGGCGACTTAAATAGTGAGTGAATGAGTGTTCGGCCCACTTCACTTGCTGTTGATGGTTCTTCCTCATATGCTTTCTCTTTCCATGTTTTCAGGACCACCCTATCCTTAGGTAGGAGAAATAAGTCAGGATGATGATGATGATGATGATGATGATGGTGAGGAGGAGGAGGATAATGATGATGATAATGATGTTGATGATAATGATGATGATATTTGATGATGGGACGGAGGAGACGGAGGAGCAGGATAAAGATGATGATGATAATGATGATGTTGATGATGAGGAGGAGAAGGATAAAGAAGAAGATGATGATGTTGATGATGATGAGGAGGAGGATAAAGAAGAAGATGATGATGATGATGATGATGATGACGACGATTAATTTTTTTTCTCTCTGCCTCCCTTTCACATGTTGCCACACCTTCCTTCCATTTTTGTCTCCCTTCACGTATTTCTCTTTTTATCTTTCCTCCTCTCTTTTATCCTCCTCTCCCCAACTCCCCTCCCTCTCTCTGTGTTTGTTTATTATTTTCCTGTGTGGCATTTTTCTGTTTCTTTCTTGGTCTTCCCCTCCTTCATATTTTTCTACACCCTTCTTCCAACTCTCTCTCTCTCTCTCTCTCTCTCTCTCTCTCTCTCTCTCTCTCTCTCTCTCTCTCTCACACACACACACACACACACACACACACACACACACACACACACAAAACAAGCACAAGCACACTCAAAGTAACGCAACACGGCAGAGAAGACCAAAAGGAAAAAAACTACAACGATGTATTTTGAAACTTTTCCGCGTTTTTCATGTAAAGTGTGATTGCGTAATGGGCCGATTCCCCAAAGTATCGGTCATTAACTAGCAATTTTCGTTCGGCTGAATCATACCTGACAAACTTTTATGGCGAAACACTGGGGGGGCCCTTTGGAGAGAGAGAGAGAGAGAGAGAGAGAGAGAGAGAGATCATCGTCCCTTTGAGCATATTCGGCCTTCATACTGATAGAAAGATTTATAACTCAGAGAAGAATTAAAAAAAAGAAAGACAGTACGAGAGAGAGAGAGAGAGAGAGAGAGAGAGAGAGAGAGAGAGAGAGAGAGAGAGAGAGAGAGAGAGATCATCGTCCCTTTGAGCATATTCGGCCTTCATACTGATAGAAAGATTTATAACTCAGAGAAGAATTAAAAAAAGACAGTACGAGAGAGAGAGAGAGAGAGAGAGAGAGAGAGAGGGAGAGAGAGAGAATTATGGTGAAGAACGTGAGAGCCTGGATGAGGATTTTTGAGATGGAGGTCCCAGATTCCACCTTGTTAATTAAGAACTTTAAAATTCACCTCTTCCCATCCTCCTGCCAGAGTCGTGGGTCGTACTCTGAATGAAATTGGAGAGTCCGTAGCGCCATTTCCTAAGCGATTTATTTTACATACTGCATTTTATTATTATTATTATTATTATTATTATTATTGTCATGTACGTTAATGAGGCAGACTGTGTGATACTGGATATATATAATTAACACAGAAGAGAATATCAGTATAAGGAGGCAGAGTAAGTCTGTACTAATAATACAAAAATAGCCTCAAAGTGATTGTCGAGGAGTATCAGGCATAATAAATCGCAAAGAAAAAGGATGTACGGAACCTACAATGCCACCGAGTAGCATCTGTAGTACAAGTAACAGTCACAATCTTCCCAGCCTTCTTGCGATGGGGTGGGGGGGATAGGAACACAACAAGGCTCTGTGCTGCTATCCTCCTGACTATATTCTTTTCACCTCAACTTGGCCCAAATTTTCGTTATTCTCTAGTATTTTCATGCAGCTCAGTGGCAGAAAAATAGTCCTGCAGTTCAACATCTTTTGCATTGCACTTTGTATGACTAGCAGCATATTCTAGTGTTAATCTGTTGTTATAACTCAGCGTTTAAAATTGAGAGATGGCAATTTTTGGCCAAGTTAGAGTAAAAAGAGTATAGGGATAAATCAAGGGAAGTGTTGTGATGTGGGAGAGGAGCTTTCATTTACACTAACTGGCAAGGAAGGCACGCAACAAGAATTCCCCCAGACTTGAACATGTGTAACCTCATCCTCACTTTATTAATTCTAGAACGATAATACTAGATGACAGATAGATAGACAGACAGATAGACGTACTTGAGTTGATGGGATTAATCTGCTTTCCCCTATTTCATCCTCGGTCTCCTTATCCCTACTTCACCTCAATCACGTACACTTCTCTAGTCAGTCTCTCATTCTCCATCCTTTGCACATCATTGTCACCTGCTTCAAATACTTAAAGCTATTCTTCTACAACAGAAGACCACGGCTACTATACTCAAAAAGATGGTGTGTTTCTCAGTCTTTGATGCCAACGTGTGTGTGACTGTGCAGACCAATTCTGGATCCACAAACTTTATCACACAGTTGGCGTGTTAAGTTCGGGTTTGCTGCTGTTTTTGGCCAGGTTTCGAGTTTGTAAGATGACTGGTTTCTTCGCTGCAGAGGGCTCGCCATTGTTTTCTGTCGGAGGTACTGGTTTCAAGAACTACTTCAAGTACTGGGGGAGTGTCAACCTCCTCACGAATTTAGTTGTAGCCTCTTCAGTCCGATGCCGCATTTTTGTTTTATTCTTGCTATTTCCAGACGATTTTATTCATATTAGGATAGAATTTTCGAACTATGTGTAGACTTCAATAACCCCTTCACTGTTGCAGGTTTGTGCTAAGGTAAATAAAATCGTCAGTTGAGAGCGAGAATATAATGAAATATCGTCGGATTGAAAGGTTATGCATACGGCTGTGTCTGATTTCTCGTTAACTCTAATCCAGTCACCTTAACTTGATCCTAGATTTTCTTCCTTTTACAGCCTCTTTCTCATATTTCAGTGGCAGAAAGACAATACTGTGGCTGAATATCCTTTCCATTACACTTCTTCATGACTAGCATCATAGTCTGTTGTTAATCTGTTACAACTCAGAGTACGAGATGGAGAGATGACAATTTTTGGCTAAGTTTAGATAAAATGGGTAAAGTAGCTGAATCGCCGAAGGTGAGAAAAGTCATGCAGATTTAAATAATGTAGGAGACTAAGTGGCCGTGGAAATATTACGAGAGAAGTGAGAATCCAGCTTGGAGGCATTAGAGGTGGGTGATAGATTATGACAAGTTAAAAGCCGCAGTGTGTGATGATGGACTGTGTTGTAGATAGCATGGAAGGGTTCGTAGCACCTCTTCTTTAGCGGTTTGTTCAGCTTGCAACACCCAGACATTCTCCTGTGTGTTATTTATATGGTTTTAATGTAGACATAGTTGGCATTAGTGAACACTACAAGAGGATGCTCGTGTTATGCAGAATAAATTAATTAGGAAGACGATACGAAATATCTGAAGCTTCTTAGAATACGATCCTGCCATATTTTTATCATTAGAGTTATTCGAAAACTTACGGCGGAGTGGCATATAGATTAGGGAAAAAAAAAAAAATAGCATCCAGTGGCTGGTGCTACTTAGGTTTAAGTTACAGTTTTCTGGCATGAAAATCAGGCAGGGAAATTATATTCTCCACTTTCATTTTCTTTATTATATATCCGTAATGATTATTAGCATGTTCTTATCATTCAATAACCGCCCAAACATTCTAAGGAGGAATTGAAAACAACTTTAAAATACATTGGTTTACCATGTATGTGTTTTCTTTGAAAAAGTTACATGTGTTTTCTGTAAAATTTGGATGGTACACTGTAATACCATTGTAATATTACACATTATTCAAATTATTTTAGTAAAACCATCCTGAAACATAAGTGCAGCTCTAGTTGAAGTCAAGGTGAAATTGACTTTTAGATATCCACAAGAATATAGCATAATACTGTATAGTTGAGCCTGTCTAAATATAGAGTTGGGTACACGTCCGTCATTCAGTTGGTCTGCCACTCACCCACTCGTTACATAGAGATTATTTTTTTTAATCTTTAGATTTAGATAATCCCAGTCGTTACTAATGTAAGAAACAGGCCAAGTAAATAACAAATAACAAGATAGGTGTTTAGTGACTGCTGGCAATTGACGCATCTCTGACGATTTTTTTTTTTTTTTTTCCCAGTAGCATCTCTGACTTGACTCATATTGTTTGTGTGATATTCTAAGGTACTTCTAACATATTACGGGGAAAGGGGGAGGACAGAGAGAGCTTATGATGTGAAGGATAGAAATGGGGAATTAAGAGTGAGGGTTTATCACCCGAAGTACAATCTTCACTTACGATATTTTTAATTACCATCGAATTAACCGTGTTCACTACCTATTATTAGCATATCCCCAGTTACTGTAAACACACATCGATCAGTTGACCAATGAAAACAAACCAAACAATTTTTTTTTATTGGCAGGAACTTTCTGGACGCTGAGTGGGATGGGATAACTTGACCGAACATGGCTTTTGTTTATGTGTGAACGGTATGCTTGTTAGATGTCTGTGTGACTGGAATTATGTTACTGTACAGTGTTACTTAAGTACGGTTAAGTACTATTATGTTAACTTTATGTTAAGCCTCGGAGGTGCAACTGAATTTGTGTACTAAAACAGAGTCATTCAAGAGCACATGTGTAACCCGGTAGTGATTTTCATGGGGCTTGCGACGCGTTTGTCGGAGGCTGCCTTGAGCAGCGAAGCACAGTCGGAATACTGTGATACGTATTATGCCTAGGAAGTTAAATATGTAAATATGATGTTAGGAGTGAGTGCATAATGCAGTTTTTGTTGACATCCAACGTTGCAGCGCCGGAAGTAAATCAGGACTGGAGACAGGTAAGGCCGTGAACATATAAGAAACACTAAAGTCGCCACCACTTTACCTCATAAAATTCTAACTCATCTACAGTGTCATTTCAGACTTAATTCTAGCCACTGATTTTTTTTTTTTTTTTTTTTTTTTTTTTTTGACATTACACAATTCCTCTTGACCCTTAAAATATTTTCCTGAGATTTCTAGCGATTCATTTGATTTCAGCCTGATCTGAAAATCTGAGAGTTCCTGTTCATACAGTACAATCGTGTATTTTTACCTCTATGAATTAATATAGCGTACTTATCAAATTAATCACTAAAATTTGTGGAAATGCTTAAGTTTGAAGTTACTGTAGACAATCATTGGCAGCCTCGGTGAAACAAGGTTATTTAGCCATATCAAACTGGCGAATTTCTTATTTTCCCAGAAATAAATTTTCTGAGTTGTGGCCCTACCTTTCTTCTGACCGTTATGTGGGACCTCAGGGTGTTTTCGGGTTCGGGAAACACGAAAAATGAGTTACTTGTGAATTTGTGACTGAAACTGATTATAAAAGCAGATGAACTGCACTACCTAGTCAATCCTACTTACCCATGCATTGCATACCTAACCTAAACAGCCTGTACCTAACACTTGCATTCCAACAAGTAATTTCACATGGTTTCTGTCGGAAGAAAAATTACTCTGAATTACTTCAGGTAAAAGGTAACCTAATTTTTATTGTTTTGAGTGTGTTGTGTGCAAATACGCATAAATATTGGATTGAAGTGACGACTTTACTGTTGCTTGCATTGCTGAAGTAGTTGTTTATTGTGAAGGCTGTTTCATTGACTTCATTTTTGTGTGTATATTACGATCATGAAGATAATCACAATGCGTGAAATTATCCGATGTTCTTTTGAGCTTAACTGATAGTACATGCTGACTATAGGTCAGGGGATTTTAAAATTGAACCATATAGGTTAAGCATGGATTTACTTGGTTAACTTATGTATGGTTGCCGAAATATAATGTACCTGAGCAATGAAAAAGTACCGTACAGTATCTGACTTCGATGATCATTACCAATCCGCATGCCACCTTCGAAAACATTTTACTTGAACTCTGTATTTCCTTGCTGCTGTTTTCTACTGTATTTCCCTATTTCTCGATCTGAAGAGTGTTTCCTCTTTTCACCAGATACTTTTTTTCTAAGTATTTTTACGATTTGCATGCTAACCTCCCACGTAATGAGACTTACATAACCAGCCACGGAACTTATTACGGAACCAATTAACCCACTCAGTTTAGTTCATGTTGTCCCAGTTAGGTCAGGTTAGGTAGCCGACTGAAACTCCTTGCGTGTGTGTGTGTGTGTGTAATTCACCGGGTTGGTCAGGATCACTTGATGGTCGTGATCGTCAGCTTTTACCCTCCCGGAAGGGAGCTGAGAGCTCATATAGTCCGATCTAAGGGCAAGGCTGTGACCTTCACACACCCACACACCCGTCCCCTTGCTCCAGGGGGACAGTAACCATCCACTTCGTCAGTGAAACTTTTCGCAACCTGAGCGAGGCGCGAACTCCCGTCTACCAGATGGCAAGCGAGAACGTGTGTGTGTGTGTTTAACTGATAAATTCGTGATGGACAAATCATGATACTGGCTGCATAGACTGTAGTTGGTCATATTCTGGTGCTTGTAATGAGCTGTCAAGCATTGAGCTTTTATTAAATATGTTCCCTCTCCCGAAAACTGCGATATACTCTACCACAGTTGGCCATATTCTGGCCTTTATCTAAAGTTTTCTTTAAAGTAGGTTTCTTTCCAGAGAAAACATTTATGAGTGACTTCGTAAATATCAGTACTCGGCTCTTAAATTAGCTCCTTCATGTCTGCACTTATCTGAAACATGTTGCTGATTTGAAGTACCGTACTTTGTTAACAACTATAAAACATTACTCCACAAATGCAGTCTACAACGTAAATTTTGTTAGGCTTTGCTCGGTGCACTTTAGCCTGCAACACTGGAGAACGAATTTGGAAAAGCTTTTATAGGCAACTATGTCCCGTTGCATTAACCTTGTATTACTTCTCATACCAGAGTAGTATAACACAGCTTTACCTGAATTTTTGTTAAAGCTACTGTATATAGAAATATAAGACTGGCTGAAACATGGGAGATATACGTATATTAAGGAACCTTGTAGCCCGTAACAATGTATATTTTATTGACCGTAGGAAGGGTAAAGTAAGTGTACAAAGAAAATACTTGATTGTCGTCTGTTTACAGCGTACTTATTTCAGTTCAGTCACACAGAAGAACAATACTACGGCTTGCATCCTTTCCATAGCCCTTCTTCGTCTCTAGTACGGGATTCGTGTGTTAATCTTTTGTTACAATCCAGCCTTCGAGGTGGAGAGATGGCAGCTTTAGGCCAAGTTAACGTGAAAAGAGTATTAGAGATGCAGTATTCATCTACTTATTGACGCCACATCCAGGGTGGCCTCTATCACCAACATGAGTTGATTATAGGCAAGAAAGTAACGAGGAAAAAATATTAACTGAAAACACACACACACACACACACACACACACACACACACACACACACACACACACACACACACACACACACACACATATATCGGGAAGAAACAGTGGATTAAAAAGCAACGGGAAATAAAGTACCCGATTCCCTTAGCAATACACCTGAACACCTTATCCTGACCACCATGGTTACTTATTCCATCCCAGACTACATGCACTCTTTTAGTTTTATCCTTTATATTTCTTTACACCTTTCTAGTCCACTAATCACTCATTGTTAAGTTCATTCTTTAGAGTCAGACTTCGCTCCATCCCATCCCCCGCACCCTTAGCTTATTCCCAGCATTCCTACACTCTGCCGCATTTCACTCCTCGGCTTCATTCTTGACACTCCCACACTTCATCCTAGCCTAGTCTTCTTGAACTCCACAGCTTCATTCATTGTAGTCTTTCACTCCAGCACATTCCACTCCTCACGTCACTTCTTTCCAGTCCTTCACTGTCCACTTTTTATTTTGCAATATTCTTGACTCAGTTGTTCATTTCACCCAGTCTGCCCCTCGCATATTTTTCAGCATATTTCTCAGCAGTTCTTCACTCGGTACTAATCCATTTCTCTTCTACTCCTGAATTTATGGTCTGTAGTCCTTCAGTCCATTGCAATCCATTCTCAGGCATTCATCATCTGTAGCCTATTATTCTCTGCAGTCACGTTCCATTGCAAGCCTCCCCTCAAGCCCTCTTCTCTTGTGTCCTCTTCAGTCCACCACTCTCTCCTCATCCATTCTTAAAGCTCCCTTCATTTGTGTCCTGTGCACTCCCTCAGTCCATCCCAATTCATTCCACAAGCTGTCCCCATCTGTGTATTCTGCTGTCGTTTATGCCATCCCTTAGGCACTCCTTAGCTCAGTCTTCTTCAGTCCATGACAATCCTCTCATCAAGCAACACGTCAGCTGTAGCTATCCTCTGCACTTCATCCCAATGTTCTCGTCAGTCCTTGTTTGGCTGAACTCTCTCCTGCCCTTTGTCCCATCCCCTGCCACTCCTCTCGCATTCCCCAGTTTGAACCCCTTCACTACAACGACGACGACTTGAATTCTGGATATTTCTAGACAAATTCCTTGCCCCTGAGAGAAGTCCCCAAGTGGAGGGGATTTGAAACAGTCCCCAATACCCCCACCCGCTACGGTGATCATTTTTTGCATTGAATTCAGGCGATTGTCAGATTGGGTTATTCAGGTTATGAAGATCCTCGTACTAAAGGGATTAATTTAACTTTTGTCTGACTCCTCATCCTCTGAGGGATGACACTGGCAGAGGACCTTTAAGCATTTCAGTCCCTGCTCTGTAATGGCCCTTGTTTCCACGACCCCCCCACCTTCACACACACACACACACACACACACACACACACACACCTTATCTCCGAGCCTTATTCTCGTTCTTTCTAGCAAACTACTTAACTCATACAAACTCCTGGTCAATCCCTCACACTTCATGCTCTCCGCAGGCTGAACGATCTCGGTTGTTTGTTTATTTTTCATTCAACATCCTTTCATTTCTCCGTGTCACTTAGTAGGAACGAGTAAGGAACGGTACTTTTCTTTTTTCTTGCAGCTTTCACTAGTAAATTAGACCCACAGCTTCCCTGACACGTCGTTAAGCTTCACTGATTTACGGTGCTTTAGTGTTGGAATTATAATTATCATGAACTGTTTCCTTTACTCCCAGTCCCACGCGTAAGTTCTAAATATCTGTCATCAGTCACGACACCCCTCTCAGTTGTTCCGTGTTGCACTTTCTCCATCAGTTCATCTTCAGTGCTACCGTTTTGTTCAAAATACTTTATCTTCCTTAAGACTCAACCAAAAATACTTTTGTACCCATTCCATACACCACATTTACCCTTGATAATGGCTTTGACACATAGGCTACCATATATATTTTTTTTTTTTACCGGATTCTGCAACTTTCACTTAACATCGTCTCTTAGCAGTGAATCATTTAAACACACAAGTTCAGATACGGTATGGTCTTCACCCTTTATAGTACTTCATCTCTTCAGAACCGCTCACTCCCATACCTTTCATGATTCCATCCATATCGGCTACTTTTTAAAAACAGCTACAGTGACAATACACAAACCCTTTTCAGTGCAGTAATCAGATCAAACCTCTCATTTAGCTTACTGCAACATCCGCTTTCACAGCTGCCTTTGCTTCATCTTTCAGACTGCATATGATAATCTGAACATCTTTTAGTAATCTTCCGTCTGCTCCATATTGTACCGGTATTCTCTTAGTAGCCCACACTCACAGTGCCGGCGACTCTGTAGTACTCTTATATGCCTTCTTCAGATCCATAAATGCTTCAAACATTGTCTTACAGCCTTCTGTCCATCTCTAGACATTTGTTTGCCAGACATCTCAGTGCCGATATTCGATCAGTACATCTCTTTGTGTTTCCTGAATCCACTCTGTTCATCACATACCGGTACACGGTAAACTTTACGTGATTTTCTTCACCCTTTCTCATTCATTACTCTGTCACACACCTTTCCCATCATACCTACTTAGCAAGCAAATTGACTACCCGGTGCCTGGGCGATTCCCACAATTTTTCCATTCATTTTCATTCTTTCCTTTATGCAGGGGTACATTTACCATTATACCTTGCCTCCACTCTTCAGACGTTTTCAGCTAAACTATATAATTTGCGGTTCTGTAACTACTTCCTCTCCCCACTACGTACCCTACGGTCTTCCACTCCTGACGCGTTTCCTGTGCTGAGCTTGTTCACTGTTGAATGTATGTACCTTTCTTCCGATATCTCTCTCCCCCCATCTTCAATCGTTTTCCCTGTGATAGAATAAAACAGGATATTGGTTAATTATAAACTACCGTAATTAAATTCATCCCAGCCCACTCCTCACACACTCCTTAATTTCTTCTTCAGGTGATCTACATACTAAGCCACTTCTCAGGCATTCCTTAGCTTTGAGTTTATCATTTACCACGCCACTATACCGCACGCAAACACATCTCACCTGGTCTAGGCTACTCTTCATTCCCTGCAGTCCTTCATTATACCGCAAACCACACACACAGTCCTCAGTAATGTCCCTCCAGCTTAATAATTCCGTGTGTGGACCTAGCATCAGTGACAAAGAGAGACGTATGTGGAGGGAGACGTGCATTACCCACCCATGACTCATTCCTCGCTCGTAAATTGCACATTGATTCTGCATTATGAGACTGTTGCTAATGGCTCCAGTTCACCCATAAATTGTGCTCCCCATCGATTTGGCGTCTCTGTAAGGGCTTTGGGGGGACAGAGAGCGGTGTGTTTGTGTCAGTCGTGTAGGGGTGATGAACGATTGTATGAATGGGGGTATGTTCTTATGGGTGTTGGATTGTTACGTGTCTGTCTTATATTGATTCTGAGAGAGAGAGAGAGAGAGAGAGAACAGAATCTTTCCTTGTTTCTTGTTCTTTCGGCAATAACGAATCAAAATTGCGACAAGAAAATTGATCATAGATGCTGAACCCCTCCCCAGACTCAGTGCTCCACGCCTAAAACCACCTTCAATCCTTTGACTGCTCCAGCCTTATCCTCACTTAAAAATCGCCCCGTGTATCGTAAAAAGAACGGGGGAAGGGGTAAAAAAAAAAAAAAAAAAAAAAAAATCCGCGTATGACCATTGAGGAAAGGGTGGCTATGACGAAGATAGAAGGATGGGGAAAATTATTGGGTGGGAAAGTTATTGTTCAGTACGGTACTCTCTCTCCTCTTGCTTTACTCTTACCTTCTTTAAAATCTTCTTACTTTCTTCTTCTTGCCTCCCTTATAATCTTCTTACTGTCTTATTTCTTCTCCCTTTTGCCTTACTAGTACATCCCTTTAAGTCCTGTTACCCTTGCATTCTTTCACCTCACCTCTTGCCCTCTTTTGAATTTTTCTTCTGTTTGAACTCTTTCCCCTCTTACTTTACCCTTACCTGTCTTTTGTCCACATTTCCTAGCCTCAGATGAAATAATACGGTATAGGCTATAAGAGGGCACAGCTTGGATTGGCAAAAGGGAAAGGGGGAGAAGTGACGCAGAGGAGCTTGAACTTGGGTCCGTATTCTCGTCCATGGCACCTGTTCCTTAGCGAGTTATTTTTTGGATGTGGCTTGTTATTATCCTTTTGTATGCTATTTATGCAGAGGAGAGCGATCTTTGAAGGATTTATATACCGGTACAACAGAATACGACAGTAAGGTGTAATACGCAAATTAAATCGCTTAGGAAAAGGTGTTAGGGAGCTTCCTTAACCAAGGAGAACGCGGATCAGGCAATGAGTCGGATTGGTGTTCTCGTTAGCATAGATTTCATAGCACCTCTTTGTTGGTGATTTGGTTTGCATGTTATACCGGGTACCTTAATGTTTGTTTCAGTGGTATTTATTCATGTTAATGTGGATATAGTTTGCGTACAATATTATACTGAAGGGTCGGCGTATACAGTAAGTGTGATATACAGAATACAGAGCGATCCGGGTATTGTGTTCGGAAGGCTCAATCTGCTGGTGTGGGGAGCGTACAGTATATATTTTGGCTGCCTGCGTCGTGAAATAAGTCATCAACCATGCAATCATTGGAAGTAAAAAAAAAAGCAGACACTATTATTCGTGTAAAGGGTCACGAAGTATTAAAAAAATGCAAAGTAGAGACTGGTAACACTGACTGAGCCCTCCATGCAACACTTGCGTACTGGGATGCGTATCATGTGAACCACTCTGTATCTCGGTGAGGAAGTGGCGTTATGACACCCCCCAAGCCACTGAATTATGGGCCATTATGTAGGTGGGAGCATGGTAACAACACTAATGCAGGCCATTTATTAGGCCAGTACCGATAGCTGTTATTGATAGAGGTTGTTATAGTGGTTGCTGTTGTATTTCTCACTTATTAAAGATTACCATATTGACCTGCAGTACTGCCTGTCACAACTGTCACTACCAGTACTCAGTGAGGCAAGGGTCCGTATTCTCGTCGGATGAGGACGCTCCCTAACACCTCTTCCATAGCGATTCATATTTGGGTATGGCTGGGTAACACCTTTTTGTACGTACGTCACCTATGCAGAGAATGGCGACATTAAAAGGATTTACGTAACGCAGAAAAGGGTAGTAAGGCGTAATAAGGAAAATAATTTGCTTAGGAAAAGTAGGTAGCACTATGGTACATCAGGTGAGTGGATGATGGACGCCAACTGCCACTAGAAAACATGTACCGAGTGTGAACAGTGTTGTGTAGTTATTTCATAAGAACTCCCCGTTCATAGAGCTAAAATTAACTGTTTACCAGCACGTTCCAAAGACAGATCTATAATTTTCAAAAGGCTACGAGATATGAAGGGGGTTGAGATTTACAGTACCAGTATTGTACGGTATATGCGTAGATAGGAGGAAGGGGGAGGGGGGAAGTTGAGAGATGACCGCTTCCTGAACTGGAGAATTTTTTGGAAGCCACTCACGGTATATAGGTTACTCGTTGGGGTCACATCTGTAGTTTCAGATACAAGCCCTATATAAATTTTGGGGGTACTGCGTTTCTGATGTTACTGTGGGCTAATTAGATATGAATGTAGAGGATGCACGTTCCCCTCTGCCCCCTCTACCCCTCAGTTACCTCAGTTCATGCCTACCATTTTACCACCTAGTGACCCTGAGTGTGATTAGGCCTATTGACGTTGTGGAGGTGGCTGGTGTGTGTCTTGTGGTGTGTGCATGTGAGGGAGGGAGAGGCGGGAGCGGGGGACAGATACCCTTTAATTCCGCCTCGCGTACTGGGCCTCTGAATAATTCTCTCACGCTCTGCCACGCCCGCTACACCTCCACCCCACCCACCCACCCACCCACTTACTCCACCCTCACACCACCCTTCTCCGCAGGTTGCCTTACTCCACCCTCTCGCTTTTCCACTTTCATTCTTTATCACTAATCCTGTTTGTCATTCTTCCAGCCACTTCAACACTGACTACCCTTCACCCCACCTTTCTTCCACATCATTTCAGCCTTCATCCTCTGATCACACCCTCACGTTATTCCAACCTCTTCTGCCCCCACACAGACCTACTCCACCCCTGCTAATACCTGCTGATAGAGATAGCTCCAGCATGTCTCGGTGTACACGACTCTGTTTTATCGCCTAAGCGGTGACATGAGAGTGTGTGCTCTTTCTGTTGAGCATAAGAAACCTATTGGGACACAGGAGACGAACTGTATGCGTTATGCCTTGTGGATGCTTCCTTCGTTTCGCTCGATTTCTCTTCCATCCATTTTCAGTATCCTTCTATCGTCTGCTCCACACACCCTCACCTTACTCCACCCTCATCCAGGCCTCTTCCGTCCACTTTCAGTAATCCTACTTTCATTCGCTTTACACACCTCACCCTGTTTCACATTATTTACTTCCACTCTTAATAATCCTTCTAGTATCCACTCCACACACCGTCTCAAATCCTCTCTTTCATCCACTTCTCTTTTACTGATCCATACAAGTTACACAGCAAACGTTTTCATCCACTTCGAGCAGTCTCTTCCCTTAGTACGTCACCTCCGACTGCCACAACTGTTTCACCCCTCACTCTCGCACTGATATTGTCTTCGCTTTTTATTCTCCCTTTCTGTTGTCTAATCCATTCCCTCCCTCACCCACCATTTCCTTCACCCTATCCTTCCCCCCCCCACCACCTCCTCCACCCTCATCTTCACTTCCACACCACTCCCTCCACCATCATCTTCCCTCCCCCACCACCTCCACCACTCTTTCATTGCCCTCTCCCCTCCCACCACTCCCTCCTCCCCTTCCTCCACTCCCTCCTCCCCTTCCTCATTTCCTCCACCTTTCACACCCCCCACCAACTCCTGCCACTTCCTCCACCCTCCCGTCCACCATATTCCCCCACCACCCCTGCCTCTCCCCACCCCACCTCTGTTTTCCACTGTCCGCCTTTGTTAAAACCTCATTCGTACAGATTTTGCAAGGAAACTCTTGGATGAAATCAGGACGTTTTTTGTGGAGAGAGGAGGAATTTCTTCGTTAATTCTGAGGGAACTTTTGGTTTTTACATAATTATTTTGATGTTATTAGGGGTTTTTGGTACTGATATTTTTTTACGAAGGTTATTTTGGGGAAGAGTTTGGTATGGATTTTTTTTTTTTTTAGGTGGGTTTGGGTACCTGAATTAAAAATGGCTATTAAAGAATTTATTGTTGATGAGTCTTTGTCTCCGGTATTTTTTTTAGTTATTGGTATTTTTATGGATTTTTAAATTTAGCTCTAGGGAGTTTTTGCTCTTATTAGGATGGTATTGGTCTCTGCCTTCATCCTTCACCTGCCCTCGTCTCACCTACCCTCACCTTCCTCATACCTGGTGGTAGCTGTGTTTAGGGTGGGATCAAAGTACGTCAGTGCCTCGTTCCTCTCCACTCCATTAGTTATGCCATGAGCTGTTGGTTTTTCCCCTCACACATCCGTATCAGGCACTCGATTCCGCACTTGCTGGGTGTGTGGCAGTGGAGAGAGAGAGAGAGAGAGAGAGAGAGAGAGAGAGAATTCAAACCTCTGGTGGTGCTTTATAATGGTCCCCGATTTTCCCAAGAGGCTCATCAGAAAAAAAAAAAATCTACATACGCGTCATAGCCTCCAATGACTCATTCTCACCTGAAGAAAATCGTCTGTAGCGACCTGAAATAGCAGACAAAAGTTATTTGGACTATAAGAGGGTTAATGGTACCGATATTAACACTTGGGCTCCTTTATCTCACTCTCGTCTGAATACAATCGTCTGGAATACTAGAGTTCTCTCCATCATGAGAAGGTTGAAGAGGTTAAAGAGCTCAGATGAATATCTTAGCAAGGAGAAAATATGAGTACAGGAAAGTCTTACAGCACTGGCACGAAATATAATCTCGATTACACTCAAATCCAAACCTACGAACTCACCATTATCAGCAGAAATGGCAAGTCAATTTATGTGGCATTTCAGAAAACCAGGAAAAGGCCAGTTGTTTGTGAGGAGGAAAATCAAAGTGTAGGTAGGAGTCGTTTTCAGTGCCTTCTGCCAGTCCCCCCCCCCCTCCCCTCCGCCCATTTTTTTTCATAGGGTGGTTAGTGGGAAGGCTGACTCCCCCCCGCCCACACGCCCACATGCCATCATTCCCACCTGAAAATCCCCATCCGAGGTATCTCACCACGTCCGCACTCACCGTCTGCCCAGTCGCGCCACCACAGATTAATTTATTATGAGCCATTAACTCCTTCAGTCCCATGAATTTGTTATTCTATTATTGCAATATCCAGACGACTTTATTATACTCAGGTTGGAGTTTTTGATGTGGATGAGTAAGATATAACCTTTATTAGCTAACCTTTCAGGTACGAGGTCTTTCCCAATAAAATCGTCTGTAGGATGACGTTGTTAGTTACGATATAATAGAAGACACGTCATGGAACTGAAGAAGTTAATCTTTAGCTCAGGTATTCATTTGTATGCTGTTCCCTTAAAATTTTAATCGCTTTATCGAGTAAAGATGCAAAATACTTTCATTTAAATATAATTGCTATAATAGGCTAATCTAATGAAGTTAGGTTAAACAGCAAAACTAATTTCAAAACTGAGATGGGAACCCCAAACGACCAGTTATGCAAGCCAGCCGAAATTGAAGGATCAGTCGTATTTCAGCAAACCACTAAAAAAATTCTCATCCACTCACTTTCTTCCTCCTCCATTAGCTACGGTACCTTTTCCTAAACGTGATCTACCTTTCCCAGTTCCTCTCGATCCAATTCTGTCACGTTGTACCTCCTTCACCCTTATTCTTTGTCCGATGCTCGCATACTTTTTTTTTTTCCGTTGCTGCTGTTATTGTTGTTGCTATTGTTGCTGCCATTCTTCGTCTTGGAGAGGATATTTACAAGTTTTACATCTGTTGCCATCACCCATATCCACATTCAGCCTAGCCTCTGTTCAGTCCCCTGCTCTTCCTTCTTCATCTTATCCTCACCCTTTCCCACTCTCACCCCACCCACACCATGTCCTACCCTCACCCCAGCCACACCCTGTCCCACCCTTACTCCAGTCACACCCTCTCCCACTTTCACCCCACCCACGACCTGTCCCACCCTAACCCAAACCACACACCGTTCCATCCTCACCCCAACCACACCTGTCCCGCCCACACCTCACCCACATCCATTCCAACCTTCACGTCAACCACACTGTGTCCCACCTTCACCTCATCCACACCTCGTTCCACCCTCATCCCACCTACACCCAGTCACAACCACACCCAGTCCCACACTCACTACCAACCACACCCAGTCCCACATTCACTCCAACCACACGCTGCCCCACACTCACACCAGCCACACCCTGTCCAACCCTGACCCCAGCCACACCCAGTCCCACACTCACGCCAACCACACCCTGTCACATCCTCACCCCACCTACACCCCATTCCACACACCCGTCCCTCTGCCTTGTCCCCCTGCCCCACCTTGGCCGGCACTGATGACTCAACTTAAAGAGACCCTCACCTCACACTATTCATAACCCATCTGCACGCCACAGTTTTTGTCCTTATGTAGGCTGGCGGGGACCCCTTTTGGCTCCCCCCCCCCTCATTTTGTAGCCTGGATCCCTTTGGCTATTGTTTCGTTTTGTAACCGGACACTTGTATTGTGTGGCTATTATATCTTGATTGGACACTTACATTATTTGGTTATTGTATCCTTTTGTATCTTGGACCTTTGTATTATGTAGTTCTGTCATCTTTATGTAGCCCGGACACTGGCATTACTCGGGCATTTTCTCGGTTTGTCACAGAACATGCTATATTTGGGTATTTGCTCATTATACTTCATGTGTCTTTGTTAAATGCGTTTAGGATTGTTCATGCTTTGTACTGAAATGTGTGTTCTTTCTTCATGCTTAAGGAAGCGGTGAATTCTCCTGAATCGATGATCCTGTTCTGGCACCAATCGATTGTGGCTCAGACTGTGTCGATATGTAGACTATGGTAGGCCATGAACACAACTGAAAAAAATTTAATATTCACAGATTGTTAATTATGGCACATACAACACCATTTTTGTATACATTAAATTTTATTCACCAGTTCGTTGAAGCCCCAGCACTGTGGGGAACGTTGTCGCCGAAGGCCTAGCAGGAAAGGTAGCTACATCAAAGTATCACGTGTGAAAAGTATTGGTTATCTCTCCCAGGACTTGAGCAGGGTTCCTACAGGTGAACAACCAGGTTTCTCCCATCACTAGAGACCGCGGTACCAGTAGCTTAGTCTCAGGCCGCTACAGCTTGCAAAAGTTAATTTGGGATCCGGTGTCACTGTTTACCGTAAGGGGATATATCATTGTGTGTCAGGACATCGGATTTGAAGCCCATTCCCTGAAGCCCAGCAGTCCGCCAACGCGGCGAAAGGTGGCGTCACACGCCAATAGTTTGCATGCTACTGCTTGGGTACGTAGCTAATGCTGAACGGTCTGCATTGTGACATGCCAGCACTATCTCCTTCAGAACTGGTGTAATGGTAGTGACAAGGGTGTTTTTCAGGATATGTCGTTGGATCGTTTGGTATAGCACTGAAATTTTTTAACCACATTCAGATTCAAATGCTGAAACTGTTCCCACCACCGATGAAATTGAATCATTGTTCATGCTGTCCACAGCCCACTCATTTCATTGTTTCCAGCCGCGTCAGTTGTAGGTCTCCCCGTAAGTGAGCTGAGTGAAATCTGACATTACCCACAGTACAGTAACATATACGTCGTTGAGGGGTTAACTGCTGATTTCTAACTCCCTATACCTCCAGCACAGTCAGTTGCCTGGGCAGGTGTGGTTGTGAGGGTGGTGGTGGAGGAGGAAGGCGGTGGTGGAGTGAAGCCCCACAACCTGTGAGGGAGGCTTCTGTCAAGTGGGGTGGGCGGTGTGGTGGGGCCAGACAATCTTGTTTACGCACCGTGCTGGCTGCCTGTCCCCCCTGCCTAAAACACCTATTTTCGGATACTTCCTCTTGCACACTCTAATTATAGTACAGCAGTGCGAAAAACACCACTGTTGAAAGCGGTATCAAGTGTCCGGGAAGACACCTGTATTTAATACAGTAATTATAGTACATTTAACAGAGGAATAACACGACACAGATTTTGGAAGTGTTTGAATGCTATAGGATTTTTGCCAGTTGAATATAATTGCTGTTGTTAACGTGAATAAAACATTGTGAATAAAGTGGTAAACCACGGAGAAAGGTTTCGTTCCTCTTTTCTTTCAAGACACACGTTTTCCATTGCCACACTGTTGTGTCTAGGCCTATATCACACGGATTCATAGGCCATTCAAGCAGCGCGGACTGAACCATGTAGGATTACTCTTCCTGCTCATCTTCCTGCTGCCATTCATTTGGGGGAAGCTTAGGTTTTTCAGCTCATGGTGAACGACACTCTATATACATTTATACTTACACACACACATATATACATTCATATTTATTATTATTTATTTAGTTATTTACTTATTTATTTATTTTTTATATATAAGGCTTCCCTCCAGCACCTGAATGTGACGTAGAAACAGTTTAATAGTAACCGAACTTCAGTCTCTGATTGTACAAAGAGAGATTAGGCTGCTGGCAATAGTTTTAGAGGTAGATTGTACAGATAGTTATTAATGCTGGCAGTAGATTTATATATTGGTAGTTTGTAAAGATGAAATTACTTCTGGTGGCAATAGATGTAGAGGTAGATCGTTAAGGTAGTTACATCTGGTGGCAGTAGATTTAGAGGTAGATTTTAAAAGTAAAGTTACACCAACTGGCAGTAGAGGTAGATGTAGATTGTAATGATACTTTGATGTCCTTTTGTTCTTCCCAGCCTACTTCCAGCACGATACACCGCCACGTAGTTGATAAATAGATTTGGATAGACAGATAGTAATAGAGATAGAATAACAAGCAGATACCGCAGATATGAAAATTGACAAGCATAGAGACTGCAATAGATAGACAGATAGGTATAGCGATAGATTGAGAAGCAGATAGAAATAGACAGGCATAGAGACTGGGATAGATATACAGATAGGTATAGCGATAGACTGATAACCAGATAGATAGATAGAAATAGACAGGCGTGAAGATGGGCATAGACAGGCAGATAAGGTTAACAATAGATTGATAAGCAAACATATAGACAAGGATAGAGATGGGGGTAGACAGACAAATGAGTTTAGCGATAAGTAGATAGATATAGACCGGCATAGAGACGGGGATAGACAGATAAGTTTAGCGATAGACTGATAAACAAATAGGTACCGACAGGCATACAGACAGGGATAGATAGATAGATAGATAGATACAGACTGAGATAAACAGACATACACGGTCTCACGTTTTTACGCTACTACGAGTTAACGATGTCATGAAGGCCGAACTCAAGGGCATGACGTGTGTGTGTGTGTGTGTGTGTGTGTGTGTGTGTGTGTGTGTGTGTGTGTGTGTGTGTGTGTGTGTGTGCTTTTATGCGTTCGTGTGTATGCGTGTATTTAACTCCTAATGCCAAAGATAGAGGGATAAGGTCATGATAGGAAAAGAAGACAATGTACCTAATGGAGGAGAGAAGAAAAGGCTAGGGAGGGAGACAGAGGTAGAGATACAGACTGAGAGACGAGGTATTGGTATTGGGAGCAAGAATGGGTGTATCAGAGGGAGTATATGGAGAGCAAGACTGGATGTAGCAGGGGGGGGGGGTGTATTTGGAGCGAGACTGGGTGTAGCAGGGGGGATGTATTTGGAGCAAGACTGGGTGTACCAGAGGGAGTAAGAATGGGTTGGAGAGTGATTGCTGTAAAAAGATATGAAAGGTAGAGATATGCTGATTCTTGGAGGATAGAGAGATATGATTTTTGAAGGAGAGAAGGATATTGATTTTTGAAGGATGGAAGGATATTGCGTTTTGCAGGAAGGAAAAATATTGACTTCTGAAGGATAGAAGGGTGGTGATTTTTTGAAGGATGGAAAGATATTGATATATGAAGGGGAAGAAGATACTGAATTCTTGAAAGATAGAAAGATACTTATATTTGAAGGAAAGACAGGTATGGTTATTTAAACTATACAGAATAAAGCATTGATTTTTGAGGGATAAAAAGATGCTGATATTTAAAGAATACACTTATATTGGTAGTAGAAGAGTAAAATATTGGTGATATTTGAAGAAAGCGTAATAAATGGACAACTATACATACTAAAGTGGAAACCTAGAGATAGAGTGCGAGGAAGAGCGAGGCCTAATGTTAAATCGGGAAGTAGTCCAATAAAATTCGCAGGGCAGAGATAGATTAAAATAGAGAAAGTTGGGAAAATCTGCACTGGGATGATGATGATGTTGATGATGATGTCAGAAGAAGATGAAGTGACGGGGAATGTCAGAATTGGTAAGACACTCTACCATTTACAGCGCAAATCACTGTTATTGTGTTTCCATGCACCCATATCCATCATTTTATTCATCTCTCACCATCCATCCATTCATCCCACAGCTCGTTCACATTCATTCATCCTTTCTTCCATCCAGCAGTTAATCCTTGCTTCCATCCGCTCATCCATTCATCCATCCATCCTTCCATCATCTCATCCACCGACCCACCAATATATCCATCCATCCATCCATCCATCCATCCAGACTGTCTCACACAAGATCATTATCCATACCCATACTCCTGAAGACAAAGTTCATCCGAGTGACCACGACAAAACATTTATCAGTCTCTGTCTCAACCTTGTTTTAAAAGATATGAGAGTAAATTTGTAAGACAGGGTAGCGCAGTGTTCAGGATTTACTTTAAACCTTTGCTAGGATTCCTCTCACCAAAACATCTTCCATAGTGGCAGACTGGTTTGATTGAGGTATTTCTCGTACAGAAAGAATTAAGTTGGGGAGTCAGGAAGAGAGAATTTGAGTTGGAAAGAGTAATAGAGTTTGTCAATTAGAAAGAGAGGGTTCGAGAGTTAGAAAGAGTTGTAGAGTTCTAGAGTTAGAAAGTGATAGCGTTCGAGAATTAGAAGAGTTAGAGTTCGAGAGTTAGAAAGAGATAGAGTTTGAGAATTAGAAAGAATTAAAGAGTTCGAGAGTTAGAAAGAGATAGAGTTTGAGAATTAGAAAGAATTAAAGAGTTCGAGAGTTAGAAAGAGATGGAGATTTTGAGAGTTGGAAAGAAAATGTTAGAGAGTTTTGGTGTTCGAGAGTTAGAAAATGTTAGAGAGGTATAGTGTTCTAGCTGCTAATATGCAAGAGGTCATTCCTTGTGTGGACAAAATCGCGTGAAGGTTGCAAGAAAGAAATAATAAAAAAAAAAGGTTTTGTTGAAAGGATTAATAGTGTTGTGATTGCAGGTGTGAAGTAAGAGGAATTAGTTGAAATGTTAGGAGAGAGAGAGAGAGAGAGAGAGAGAGAGAGAGAGGTTCATCCAGGCATTCTCTCGTGGGATTGATACTGCCCTGTCCTCAGCCTCACACACAAAAAACGGGATGCTGGTAGAACATGGGGTACTGCGCTGTTCTATCCACCAGCCTGCTACAGTATGCCATCCTCTGTAGTTTGGCCAAGTGAGATCATATTTTTGGTTAAGGAAAGCATGCTTGGGAGGATTTGTGCGCCATCTGCAATTGTTTGAACTACTAACGGGATGCTGGTTGAACAGGGGAGACAATAGTGTTTTAGCATGCTGTTTGGTATTCAAATCTATGTGAGCCTATCAGGTAAAGTTACACCTGGTAAGGGGAATAAACTAGAGAGTAAAGAACCATAACACTAGTCACGAAGAAGTGTTGTGGATAGGTAGAGCCGTCGTTTTGTCTTATTCTGCCATTGTGCAACGAGAAATAAGCTGACAAACAACGAAAATCTAGGCCAGATTATGATGAAAGAACTGTAGTATTTTTTTAAAGATAAGGATAGAAAAGTGCCGATTTTTTCCCATGTTTCTCCTTTCTGCAAAATCGGATCTTAATTACGAGAGGAAAATTTTCTCTTGTAATTTGGTTAATCGTGCAACACCTCCCCAGAAGAAAAGATAAGACTTTGGTTATAATGCTCTCGACAACATGATGGTCTTTAAAGCGGACAGTCAATTAATGCTAAGTCCTTGGCTGGTATTCTCGTCGGTTCAGAAGGTTCCGTAACACCTTTTCCTAAGTGATTAATGCACCTTACTGTCCTATTCTGTGCTATATAAAGCCTTCAAACATCGCCATACTCCTCATCAGTAACGTAGGAAAGGATATTAACCAGCCTTGTCCAAAAATAAAACGCTAAGGAAGATTTGTTAGGGAGCTTTCGTAACTGACGGGAATACGCGCCCTTGCCTTCCCATAGAACACGACCCACAGTAGTCATTTTCCATCCCAGTCGCCAGTTGTATCGATGAACGATCAGGGAAAATGGGAAAACAAACTTCGTCCATGAGTCTGACCGGCAAACTTCTCCATCTGAACAAACTGAACCCTCGTCGCTCCCCCATGATGACTTGGAACGGGTTGGCAGGGAGGCTGTTATTCTTTTCCCAGTTCCACACCTCTCGCTCCCCCTCCCACTTCTCTCTTTTCCTCTCCACTTCCCCCCTCCTACACATCACCTCTTAGCTCCCTTCCTGCCCTCTTCCACATCAGTTTTCCCTTTCCCCTCCCCCCTCCCTTCCTCTCCTCACTTCACATCTGACTTAGCACAGGAGCATCTGTCTTGCGTAACACATCACTAAAATCAGACGTAACATTTCACTACAGCCACACATCTTTTATAACACTTCATAACAACCACACACAAATTTCACAACAACCGCGCACAAATTTCACAACAACCACATATATAAATTTCACAGCAAGCACATAGGCTCTCTTAACACTACCTGAACCAAACACACACACACACACACACACACGTAACACTTCACTACAGCCACACGCTCACCTTATGACTAAAGCAAGGGCAGGGCGTGTTCTGAAATGCCGGCGCTGCGTAAATCTTTCCTCCAATGAATAGCAAACGACCGCCTGCCTCATGAATAAACAGCAAATCAAATTCCAGAAACGAGGAGGAAGAGGAGGTTAGAGGCGGTGTGCAATGTTAACCTCGCGACACACCACCACCACCTCCACCACTAGCACCACCACCACCACCACCATCACCAACTTCTGAATTATGTAAACGCCGCTGAAACGCCATGTATTAACCCTCCCACGACCGGGAAAACTCTAGTGTTCCGTCCAGGCTAATTACATACGGTATTATTCAATTGAGAATGAGTATAAGAGCCTGAGATTGTTAACGCAAAGTCAACATATCCCCACACCGCCAACACCTGCATAACATAAACTCGCCGCTTCGCCAAATATTAAACGCTCCCTCAGTCCCTCATACAAGCGCTTCAAGACACCTCAAATATAATCCACAACTCGAGGCAACTGGAAACCATTGTCGTGTACCGATGTTCAGAGATAGGAATAAGTTATGCCAAGAACTAGGAGGGAAATCTGTTAACCCTTGCAGTCTCATGACGTATTTTTTAATATTCTTACCCACTAGACTGTTTTACTTGGTTCATTGGAGACTATTCTACTTGGAAGGATGCGAGATAGTCTTAGTTAATCCCTTCATTTATTCAGTTCAGTTAAATCCTTGAATAAAATAATTAGATGGAAGCGTAATTAGAATTGAAGAACGTGATCGGACTGAAGGAGTTAAACGTATCAGTTGGAAGGCTAAAGAGTCTGTTTCACGCAAGTGTACAACCTCTACAGCGGACATGATAATATATGTTGGCAGTTGGCTAATACTTCATAACAACAGAGCATATAATTTACGCTTAAGGTAATGACTTTAATTGCCAGTCGTTCCCAGCCATATGAAACGAGACAGGCTTGTGAACATGAGTAATATATTTCCCAACGGCATGGTAGACTGCGACACATGACCAACTTGACTTCAAAAAATACAATCACAAGGCACTTTTTTCTTTATCATTCTTCTTCTTTTTTTTTAAGCTTATTCTGACTACTACCGGACGATTGTACTCAGCTTATAGGAGACTATCTAATTGAAGGGATGATGAACAAGCACTATTATTCCCCTGAGACAGAAGATATATATATTTTTTGGCTACTGTCATACAACTTTATTCAGTAGCAGCGACCTCTCTTACTTTCGTAGGTGTCTAAGATTATTTGGATATAATTTTCACTGGTTTAGCTGAAGCACAGCCGAATGATATATAAATTACCTAAATTCGTAATTCTCAAAGATTTCTCCCGTGTCATTCAGTGCAATTTCATATCGACTATGCGGTTAAAGGTAACGCATTTTCCATTAAATAAAAATGATGCTTGTAAACTAGTATGATACCCTATAATTATGTTTTACGCACATCCTTCCCAGTAGAAATTCCAAGACAGTATTTATGTGCTTGGTATATGAAAACGATGCTTACTTGCTTCATTCTAGCCTTCATGAACCCCACTACTCTAAGAAGTCCTCCCCAAATTGATGAAAATCGCCAAGTGGTAGCAAGAATAATAGTCACCGGAATGAAGGGGCTAATTCATGTGTTTGATGCAGTGATAAGCCAAAAGTCAAAGGTCAAGCTCAATCATTGCCACTAACAAGTAGGTTAATTTTAGTCTCTTTGCGAGAATGGACACTGACTGTATCAAATGTGTTGTTTTTGCATTCACGGGTGTGCGGGGTATTTATGGTGTGATTTTTGTCATATTTTTAGCCCGTCCGATACAGTGAGATAACTTACCATAGCGTCAGTATTAAAGGGTAACAATAGGACGCTAGTGTAGAATTAATGTGAAGTGAAATGGTGTGGGTGGTGATGTTAGGCTGGTGGTGGTGATTGTGTGAGGGTGAGGGTGGTAGGCTGTTAGTTAAAGTTACTATGATTAATTTTCAGCTTTCGAAGTGATCTCAGATAATGATAATGGCAGTGATTCATAATGAACCTAGTAGTACACAGACGCATTATGGAAAGCCAGCGAATTATATGGATTTATAGGTAGGACACTGGAATAAAGATTAGAAAAACTTTTAACCCCCACCTTATACGATCGCCTAAAACACCCACATCTAAAGTAATCTGTTCTGTTCCGGTCACCATATAGTGGCTATGTAGAAACTAGAGGGGGGGAAAGGCGAAGATGGCAGAACTAACAGCTACACTGAAGTACAAACCATACGAAATTAGTTAAAATCTGTTTTGTATGGCACAGCGTAGGTTGCGAAGTTAGGCTGTCCAGTCAAAGTTTGCAGTATTTCTTAAGGACATTTTTATAAGTTTATATATACAGTACTTCACAATAAACCGATCGATTACACTAGCTTTAATGGCTATTAAAAAAATGCTGACAAACGTTTTTAGTCAAGCGAAAGGAAACATTTCTTTCTTACTGTCATATAATGTTTTAGTATCAAGTAAGTTACCTACTTTGCCATGTAGTAAGCCCTGATAGGCTATCGGTATTAGCATTTAAAAAATGCTTGGAAAAATACCTGTCCAATGTCGAATCCCTATTTTAACATGTTCGTGTTGAAATTATATGGAGAATTAGGTAGATAGATATAAAGCCGTACGATCTCATCCCCAGCCCAGATCTTGGACGCTGTGTCATTGTCCAGGGCGAGAGAGTTTGAAATGTATTCTCCATTCATTTTTTCCTAAGAAATTTGGCTTATATATATACTGCACACTCGTCACTCATTATTTTTTCCTGCGATGGCTTCCGCTACAGGGATTAGTTGGAGGGAGGGGGATCTTCTGTCTTTGCTGTCCCAATCTTATGTTCGTACGGTTCATTAGATAACTAACGTATTTTACTGTTGTCATCCCTGTGAAGACAGCCTCGAAAGGATTAGTTTCGTCTGTTACTCTTGCCTTTCCTGAGGACGGTACTTTTTTGCCTAGCTTTTCCTTACTTTCTCTGCCTCTTCTTTTTCCTCGCCTCACGTGTCTATACCTCTGCCATATCCTCTCTCCCTCCCTGTGAATACCTCTCCCTTTCCCCCCCTTCCTGTCTCTGTATGCCTCTCCCTTTTCCTTCTCCCCGTCCTCCTTCTCTTTGCCTCTCTTTCCTCCCTCGCCCCCTCTCCCTCCCTAACTTCCTTTCTTCTCCTGTACTTAATGATTTCACTTCCCTCTTTATCCTTTAACCCTCCCTCCCCCCCCCTTCTGTACAATTCTCTCTCTCTCTCTCTCTCTCTCTCTCTCTCTCTCTCTCTCTCTCTCTCTCTCTCAAGTTATTTGTCAAATGTGATAGCGACACTTTTCAGTCAGTTTGTACCATTATTATTAGTTGTAGTAATCATAATAGTAGGAGTAGTAGTAGTAGTAGTGGTAGTGGTGGTGTGGTGGTGGTGGTTGTAGCTGTAGTTGTTGTAGTAGTAATTATATAACTTCATGCAGTACCTGTGATATTTAGGTCTCCCCCTGGAATGTTTTTTTCAACCTGACACCATGCCTTTATTCCTTCACCAATTCGCTTCATACATGGCACAGTTGTTTCCTGGACCAGTATCCCCAGACACCCTTTTGTTATGTAGGTTTTTTAAAGGGTGTTAGAATAATCGCCAAGCCATATATCACACAAATATTGAGATCCAGTGTTTTGTCTGTTCGTTTATCTTCATGGCGATTTGCACTGATACATGTCAGTTTGTGGAGACCCTCTTGCGTTCCCTTGGGCATGCTGGGAATCGTATATTATTATTGTTTATTAATTTATTATTATTATTATTATTATTATTATTATTATTATTATTATTATTAAAGTCACATGACATGCAAGGCACAGAACGTGAAACACAAGACATAGTACACAGTGATGTGGCGGATTTGGTTATTCGGTTGTTGTGTGTGTGTGTGTGTCCTTCCCACAAATTCAAGTGGCAGTTAGTGGGACTCGAACCTACGTCAGAGCGTCTTCGAAACTGAGGGACGACAGAGCTACAGAGTAACCCCCCGTCCCTCCCTATTTTGCCTCCCTCTCATACAATTATCTCCCTCTTCTCTTTCCTCTGTTTCCTCCAGCTCCCTACCTCTCGTTCCATTACCGTCCTACCTCTCCCTCCTTTACCTGCCTCCCTCAGCCTCTACTTTGTTACCTGCCTCTCTCTCCCTTCGTTACCTACCTCCTTCTGCTTCTCCCACAGTTACCTGCCTACATTTCCCTTATCTGCGTCCCTTCCTCTGCCTCTCCCTTTGTCATTCCCTCCCCCCTCTGCCTCTCCCTCTGTCATCTACTTACCTTCTTGCCTACCTCACATCCTGCCTTCACCACCCTCTTACCTTTATCCTGCCCACCTCTCATTTCCTGTACCACCCCTACTACCCTCTTCCTCCCTTTTGCTTCTCCCCTCTTCCTTCCCTGCCCTTCCCTTCTTCCCTCTTCCTCCCCTTCCCTTCCCTTCTTCCCTCTTCCTCCCTGTCCCTTCTTCCATATTCCTCCCATTCTCATCTTCCCTGTTCCTCCCATTCTCATCTTCCCTGTTCCCCATTCCCTTCTTCTCTCGTCCTGCCTTTTCTTTTTTCCCTCTTCGTGCCTTATCCTTCTTCCCTCTTTCTGCCTTTTCCCTCTTCCCCCTTCCTCCCTTACCCTTTTTCCCTCTTCCTCTCTTACCCCTCTTCCCTTTCCCTTCGTCCCCTCTTACTTTCTCCCTTCTTCAACTCATTCTATCCTCCCTTTGCATTTTTTTTTTCACTTTCTCCTCCTTCCTTTCATATCCACATTTTTACTCATTCTTTTCTACCGCCACCCATTTATTTGTTTTTCACTGTATTCCTCTCTTTATTTATTTATTTATGTATTTATTTTCCCCATCCTTCGACCTTTATGTTCCCCCTCTTTTCACATTGTTTCATATTTCTTCCATCTTTCCTTTCTCTCCTTTCTCATTTTCTCCCTCTTTCTCACTGATTTTCATATTCTCCTCTTCCTCCTCCTCCTCCTCCTTTCCTTTCCTTTTTCCTCATTTTTTTTTCTTCCTTCTCTCTCTCTCTTTCCTTCTTCATCTCTCTTGTTTCACAATTTCATCCTTCACTCTTCAGTCCTCTCTCTCTCTCTCTCTCTCTCTCTCTCTCTCTCTCTCTCTCTCTCTCTCTCTCTCTCTCTCTCTCTCTCTCTCTCTCTCTTTCTCCATTTTCTGTGTTCCTTTCTTTATAAATTTCCACATTATGTTTCTGCGTCTGTAATTTTCTTTTCATCGTCGCAATTGTCTTCCCACACATTTCTCTCCTGTCTTTCCAGTACACCTGACCTAGCACAGCCTCACCTGTCACCCTTCCTCACTTGTCACCCTCCCTTACCTGTCTCCCCCTCCTGTCGCCCTTCCTTACCTCCCACCCTTCCATACTTGTGACCCTTCCTCACCTGTCACCCTTCCTCACCTGTCACCCTTCCTTGTCACCCTTCCTCATCTGTCACCCTTCCTCACCTCTCACCCTCCCTTACTTGTCACCCTTCTTCATTTGTAATCATCTTCTATCCTTCACTACACCAGTCTACCCCCTCGTCCCTCCACCACACCTGTCTCCCCGTCTCACTTCTCCACTACACATATTATCCTTTTTCTCACACCTGTCCTTTTTCTCACACCATCATACCTGCCATCCCCTCCCACCTCTTCACTACACCTGTCACCCCATTTCATCCCTTCCACCACACCTGTCACTCCCTTCACCCCTCCACTGCCCCCACTCAGCTCGCCCCAACAGCTTCCATCTCCTCTCGCCTCCACCACACCTGTCATCCTCGCTTACCCCTCCACTGTATCTGTCATCCCCTTTCACCCCTCTGCCACACCTCTCACCCCCCACTCTTCCCACACATCTGCCCTATCATCACACCTGCAGCCCTCTCTCACACCTGTCCACTGCCCCTGCCACCTCCTCTCTTCCCACACACCTGTCATCCTCCCCCTTTTCAAACGATTCCCTCTCTCATCCCACCCAACTCTACTCTCTTCCTACACTCCTGTCACCTCTCGTTTCTTCCCACACGCCTGTCACACACTCTCCTCCTTCGCGCGTCACAGTGGTGCTGGAGAGGGACGCCTTCATGTGGTGGCACTGAAATAACCAGGGAGCTCAACTACTCGGCTATACAAACATCTTTCATTTACATCCGTGTCCCCCGTAGTGAGGATGGTGAACTACAAGAGAATGGGAACTTCAGCCTGCAGTCCACCTGGTTCACATTCAGATGGTCCTGGGTTTGCAACTGCTACTATTACTACACGTTACAGTAGTCACATCAGCGGTTCCTTTTCCCACTTTTTCAACACACCTCCCCTCTGCTTTCCATCCCACCTGCCACTGCCTTCTCTCTTCCTACACTTCTTTCACTCCCCACCCTCTTCCTACACACCTGTCACCCTCAAACACCTGTCCTCTGTTGTCACCGCCTTGCCTGGTCACATTACCGGACATCCTTAGTAAGGCGAGACGCTTACACGGTGGCAGGAGGGGGAAGAGTGAGGTGCAGAAAAGGAAAGGGTAAAGGAAAGAGAGAGAGAGAGAGGGGGGGTGGGATAGGGGAAGTATTACCTTAGAAGCGTTTATTGTTTCCCTGCATTACGGTATTGTGTCTTACCGGTACCTGATAATGCGTCAGTCGAATATTGACGTAATCAGCGTCTGTGCTTGAGGGTTGAGCTTCCAAATGTTCGTGGATACTGCAGCAATGTCTCTTTTGACACTGCAAGGAACCTATACCACTTGACCTATAGTCAGGTGTTAGTTATTTAGTATCAAGAGATGGGCTTGGATACACAATGATATTCTTGTCAGGATTTTCATATAATTTGCCCATGTAATTATATCTAGAAACTCTGATCGCACTGCTTAGGGATGTGAGATGCAACTAACCCAACCTAAGCCTAATGTGTGTTGGTAGTTGAGGTACCACAACGTGTTGACCTACATCGTTGTGTGCCGTACATTGGTGTGCCTGTTGTACAAAATAACTCTCCCTCGCCGCCCCGTATCACTGCCTGTAGTAAGCTTATCAATGGCATCCTTCACACGTACGGAGTTCACTGCACTTTTATCTCTCGAGGTTAGTAAAGCAAGCAGCGCCATGACAGGCTTCTTGAGCCTAGACCAGTTTAACAAATATGTAGACACAAACCAATTATGAGAGGATTTTTTTTTTTATATAACTCACAGACCAGGCAAAGTAAGTGTGGGATGTGATTAATTATAACTGAACAATCTTGTTTACATAATTTTGCGGGCTTGTGGCCTTTGGTGTCTTCTTCTTTGCATAAAAGAAAATCATCATTATCATCATCATCATCATCATCATCATCATCATCATCATCATCCCGACCCAAAGGTGGTGGTGGAGTATGAGCCACAAAACAAGAAAATAACATGATGTAGGGAGAACCGTCAACAGTATGACCAGTTAAATGATAAATGGGCCACACTCTCATTAACTCACCTTTTAGGTCCCCGGAATCCTGACTCCGCCTCATAGACACGAACATCCACACTTACACTGATCTCATTACCATTCAGCTAGAATTAAACAGGCGACTGTCAGGTTGGAAACAGGGGTGTCAAACCTTGTTATACTCCCCGTCATAGTAATTTTTGAATGTTGTCACCGGGCATTATGACAGTCTGCTAAAATTGCAAGGGAATGTAGTCCAGATATGTACAGCCCATTTAAAGAAGCACTTGTTAGTTCATTTGACTGGAAATGTTTGCCGATAATTTCTACTCACCATCTCTTGTATAGACAGGTTTGTTGTGGAGTATCTATCACCTGAAATTGTACTGTCATGTCCCTTGATAATATTAGAAACTTGAATCTGATCTCTTCTAGGTCTGCGCCTTGTAAAGGTAAACAGATTTAGCACATCTAAGCGTTCTTTCTATGGTTTTCTGTGGTTTGTCTCTAATACTTTGCTGTACCCTCCATTTTATCCTTTTTTTTTTTTATGGTGACCAGGGCTGAGCACAATAATCCAGGTGTGAGTGACGTAAGGATGAATGCTCTGCCTATGAATCACTGTTTATTTGTTGACTCTCTTTACTGTGTGTGTATACTGTCAGCTCGGTTGTAAATCAGTAGTGGGGAGCTCAGGCGAGAGTGTGGGTGGGGAGCTTATGTGAGGGAGGGTGAGTGAGGGGTGAAAGTGAGGGAGGGTGAGTGAGGGAGCGTGTAGCATATGAAGAGGATGGAACAGGACAGACTTTTTCCCACAGATGCATGGTCCATTATATATTACTTCCTGGGAAACGAGAGAGAGAGAGAGAGAGTTGCGACATTGCTCCTATATGGCATCTGGTCTTCTCACTTACCCCTCTTCCTCCTTCATCCCTCCCTCACGTCCCTCTTATTTCACTCCTTGTCCCTCCCTACTACTCCTCTTCCTCACCACTCCTTCCCTCCCCCTTACCCCACTTCCTCCTCCTTTTTCCCCGTAATCCTGCCCCACTTCCACCACCATTTTCCCCTCCCTCCTATTCCATTTCATCCTCGTCCTTAATTCTGTCCCTCCTTTCCCATTTCTACCTCCTCCTTCCCTCCCTCTTTCTCCACTTTCTCCTTCCTTCCCCCCTACCCCACTTCCTTTTTCTACTTCCAACCCCACCTCCTCCCCCTCTTTCTTCTCTCCTTCCTATCCACACCCTCCTCCTCCTTCACTCCTTGCTCTCGTACTTCCTACATATTCCCTCCTTACCTACTTTCCTCCTCCTTTCCTTCCTTCTCCTTCGTCCCTCCTACGCATCTTAATCTTCCCTCCCTCTTCCCTACCCCTTTTCCTCTTTTCTCCCTTCCTATCCCACTTTCTCCTCCTTACGACAGTGAAGAGTTATATGTATCTTAATTTTCCTTCCCTCTTTCCTGCCCCTCTTCCTCCTTTCTCCCTTCCTATCTGACTTTCTCCTTCTCCTTACTACTGTGGAGAGTTTAACGTTGACTCTCCTTTAATCCCCGTTATAGCAAATTGTTCTTCCCAAGCTGTGCAGAATAGAGTGGTGGTGGTAATAGTAGAATGATAATCGTGTTGGGATAGCAGGCGTAACATACAAGAAAGTCACCGTAAGCTATCGGAATATTATCTGACGCTGCATCGTGTGTGTGTGTGTGTGTGTGTGTGTGTGTGTGTGTGTGTGTGTGTGTGTGTGTGTGTGTGTGTGTATTAGTAGTCACCTGGTCTCCCTTTAATGACTGTGTGTGTGTGTGTGTGCGTGTGTGTGTGTATTAGTAGTCACCTGGTCTCCTGTTAATGACTGTGTGTGTGTGTGTGTGTGTGTTTGTGTGTGTATTAGTAGTCACCTGGTCTCCCTTTAATGACTGTGTGTGTGTGTGTGTGTGTGTGTAGTAAGTCATCTCTCCTTTTAATGAGTGCTTTCCTTCTGTACCTCATTGTTTTCTACGCTCCCTTCCCTTTTTCACCCTTTCCTTCTACTCCTTCCCTTCTCTCCTTCACCCCTCTTCTCCCTTACCCCTCCTCTCCTCACCCCTCCTCTCTCTTACTTCTCTCTCTCCCTTCCCTTCCCCTTTCTCTCCTGCTGCTAACCCTGTCTTGGTCGGGACAACTCAGAAATTCCAATCCACCTAATTCCAGATGATTTTATTCAGCTGAGTCACAGGAACCGGAGTGTTTATTTACCCCACAATCGTTCGCACTGCCTATCTTGGTCCCTACGCAGTATTAACCTTTATTCTACTCCCACGACATCCCACCCGACCCCACCTCATCTCTCCCTACCCTACCCTGCCCTGGTCTACTCTACCCGTCCCTTCCCTTCCCTTCCCTTCCCTTCCCTTCCCTTCCTCATCCCATCATTTAATTGACCCTCAACCTCACCTCCAGCCATTTTGACTCACTCATAGATGACCGCCTTATTTTTTCCTTTCTGGCTTTTCTTTGTTACTTACTGTTTCTGTACTATTTTGAGATCTCACCTCCCCCTTCCTCCCTTCCTGAGCCTTCTTCCTCCCCCTTCTTCAGTTTCTCTCCCCTTCTCTTGCACTTCTGTTTCCCCCGTCTTTTATTTTTTTCCTTTTTCCCTTTGGTTTCCCCTACTAAACTCTGCTACCCATCCTTCCCCTTTTTTATCCTTCTTCCCTCATGCTGTTTCTCTTCCTCCCCTTGTGGCGTCCTTCCTCCCTCTCTGGCATCTTTTCTCTCCCTCTAGTATCCCTCTTCTCCCTTTTAAATATCCCTTTTTCCCTGTTCATGTATCCTTCCTATTCCCTTCAGTTTCTCTCCCTCTCAGTTATTCTCCCACCCCCTCTCTCGTATCTTTTCGCCCCTTCCCTAATATCCCTCCTCCCCTTCTGTGGTATCCTCCCTCCCCCCTTCGATTTACCTCCCCCTCAGTAGTATCCCATCTTCCCATCTCGCATATCCTTCCACCTCTCTTTGGTTTCTGTCCCCCTCAGTCCTTTCCTTGCAGTCCGTCTCTTTTACCTCACCTCCTTCACTCCAGTAATTCTCCTTCCCTTTTCTGGCATCTCTCCTTCCTCTTTCCGTAGTATCCATCCTTCCCTTCTAATATTCCACCTTCCCATCTTAAGTACATTTTGTCTCTGGCGTCCTTCCTTCCCCTCTCTTGTACCTCCTCATTCTCGTCTTCGGTTTTTCTCTACTCCCTGTGTCGTATTCCTGCCTCCCCTTCGGATTCTTTCCCTCCTCCTCTCTTTAATTCCTCCTCCCCCCCATCTGGTTTCTCTGCGCCCTCTCAGTATCCTTCCTCCCCATCTTTCGACCCTTCCTGCTCCCTTCTCCCTTTCTACACTCCCTGCACTCCCATACTACTTTATTTGGTCATGTCCCTCCACTCCCTAAGTCCCTTCTTTCTTCTCCCTCCTTTTTTTTTTTTTTTTTTTTCTGAATACAAACGGGAAAGAGTTTTTGCAAAGGAGCTGCCAAAGTTATCTGGGCACTGGAATGTTAAATTTCACTGTGAAAACTGTTTTAAAAAAAATTTAGTGGTATCTCATAAAAGATAGAAAATAAACAGCTCTGCAGATCTAATTAAAGTGTTTGAAGTTAAAAAAAAATCTGCCTGTAGTTGTGAGTTACGAAAACTTATCCGAGACTTTACACTTACAGCATAATACCGGTACTGTGACTAGACATAATAGGATGAGGGTAGAAAATATAACAGTTAACAATAAAAAGTGTCAAGTGGGGTTGGTGGAGGATTAGTGCCCCTCCCTGTAAAACAATTAACTCTAAGCCCTTGGCCACCCCGTTTGGGATACATGGCGTCTGGCAATGAATGAATGAAATGAAACAATAAAAAAATATATGTTCTTCTGTTAATACTAGCACGGTGTAGCAATGAAATAAGCAGCTAGAAACTGCCGTTAAAGTAAAAGCAAGCAGTACCCTGAAACTCAATTAAATATATCGGTATATCTACTTCAGCACTAGAACCCGTCCAACGACTGAGATAATGAATTAATTACAGCTGTTTTCTGTGTGTTCTTTCAAAAACGATATATTTACGACAAAATATGTCTATTTTCTCCCGGCCCTCGAATAAAAATTTCCTCTTTGTTTATCCTTTTTAAAAGTTATGGTTTTCCATCTTTTACCTGCCGGGAATAGGCCTGTGGTTAGCGGGGGGGGGGGTAGTCTTCTGTTCGATTCTCACACCTGTAATCTTTTTTTTTTTTTTTTTTTTTTTTTTTTTTTTTTTTTGTGCTCGGTAGAGAGCTTCATTATATATCCCTGTTATTTGTGTTTATTGTGTTATGGTACCCCTGTTCACTTCGATATACTCCTGTCTCACCCGCTAGTCGTCCACCCCTCCCCCTCCTCTCCACCTGGACCCCTCGACCTGACATCCCCCCCTCCCTGTTCTCCCCCGCCATCCCCCTCCCTTTTCTCTTCCCCTCCATCCTCATTCTCACTCCGGCATCCTCCCCCCGTCTCTCTCCTTTGCCCCAGCATCTCCCTCTCTTCTACCTCTTTTCTTCTGAATCCCCCTCCCCCTCCTCTACCCCGACATCCCCCTTCCCCCTCCCTCTCTTTTCGCCCGGCATTCCCCCCTCCTTGCCTCACACTCTGCCTCCAGCCCTCACCCCCTCCCCTCTTCTTCATATTACCCCCCTCCCCTCCCCGCTGCTCCAGCGAGTGACGGCCAATCTAATGAGTTGTCTCGTGTGATGGATTACCTGTTTACCGCGAGAGAGAGAGAGAGAGAGAGAGAGAGAGAGAGAGAGCGAGCAAATGGTAAATAAATAAGGTTCAGTATAGCCAGCATTGGGAAGGGAATTAAGAGAGGATGGCATATGATCTCAGTGGGTCGTCACTGAATAGGGACAAAAAAAATGATATTAACCGGTTCACTTTTCACAGCGTTCGACATCAGACAATAGATAGCTACATTGATAGATAGATAGGTTGGCAAACAGATGAGTAGGTAGGTAGGTAGGCAGGCAGATAGACAGATAGATAGGATGTTAGGTAGGTAGATAGGTATGTAGGTAGGTTGGTAGGTAGGCAGATAGATAGACAAGTAGATAGATAGGAAGTTAGGTAGACAGACAGATAAATACATTCATAAATATAATGGATACAATATATTCTAGTAATTAAGTAAATGGTTTACATAGGATGGCACAAATTCTGGTATCTAGTAAATTAGTAAGCTTTAATAAATTGATGTCAGGTGTAATTAAGTGGAAGGGCTGGTTCAGCAAATGAGTACCTGTAACGGGCTGTGTGCAGCAACAAATAGATAGATAGATAGATGGATGGATGGATGGATGGATAGGTAGATTTTCGGTACATGTTCAAGAGAGAGAGACACACAGACAGAGACAGAATTTTGTCTGTAGTCCCTCTTGATAGACTTCATAAGGCTTCGTTTTTATATTACCGTAATCTAATCAGATAACGATACACGTATTTTAATAGGGCAATCTTATCGTCAGAAACGGTTATTGTATCGTAAATATAATAAAAATCAAATAAAATACTTCGTTATTAATGAAAGAACTTGGACAACAGATCAGCTGCCAGCTTTCAGAAGGTTAAGGCAATACTATACTCTTCTCAGATGAGATTGAATAGTCTGTAGTACCTATTATTTTGAGAAAATATAATATATGATAAGGATTTAATGCTAAGTCTTGACGCAATGTTGAGTCATAAGGTTTTGACACAATATCAAGACCAAACGTTTTGACACAATTTTGAGACGTAAGGTTTTGATGCAGTATCAAAACACAAGGTTTTGATGCAGTATCAAAACACAAGGTTTTGATGCAGTATCGAGACATAAGGTTTTGACGCAATATCGAAACCAAAGGTTTTGACTTAATGTCGATACCAACGATTTTGACGCAGTGTCAAGACCAAAGGTTTTGACGCAGTTTTGAGACGTAAGGTTATGATGCAATATTGAGACATAAGGTTTTGATGCAGTGTCAAGACACAAGGTTTTGACGCAGTATTGAGACCCAAGGTTTTGACTCAATTTTGAGATGTAAGGTTTTGATGCATTATCGAGACATAAGGTTTTGACGCAATATCAAGATGGTAGAATGGGTGTGTGCATCATGTGGGTATTGACTACTATTGCAAGATGTGCAAGATGTACAGTATTCACCACCATCCTGGCCATGGCGGGTGGAGAATAGATAATGTGTTCAGAGGTGGCTACAGGCATGATGTCCGCATCGAATTGCAGAGTAGGGGATACTCATATTCAGCAGACTCACTGCCAGTATTAGCTTTATCTGGAGAAAATCTGTCTATCTATCTGTCCATTTGTCTGTGTCTGTGTATCTGTCTGTCTGTATGTATGTATCTATCTATATCTATATCTGTATAATACATTTATATATCTGTAGATACATATACATTTTCTTGTAAGCAAACGAAGTTGAATTAAACTACAGTTTCTGCATTATTTAATTTCTACTTAATGCTTTCGTTACTTCAGGCTAAGCTACATTGATGTTCATTTCGACTTGTGAGTAGCTGTCCAGGTGTTAAATGTGACTCAGAAGTCTAAATGAAAATCAGTGTAACTTAGCCCAATACATCAAAAGTATTGAGCAGAAACAGCAGTTGCATTCAACTTTGATTACAAGAAAATATCTTGCCTGGCGATATATATATATAGGTAGATAGATAGATAGATAGATTAGGTAGACAGATAGATAGATAGATATACCTGTGTATATATTTGTAGCTATATATGTATATTTGTTGACAAATTATATGGAATATTAAGTTTGTGACGCCATTTTGTTTCATCACCACCAGTATCCCTTTCCAGTTTGTTATACAGTACATGGAGTGGGTACATTTCATAAATCAGTTACTGTACATGGAATGAGTACATCTTACAGATATTAGGCAGGGATATGACACTATTCAGCAGATTATCCACGAAATGAGTTGCACTTCATTGTTCAGGTCACTAGATAATCATCCAGAATATAATTTGCCACTTAGAACGACCTGTAAGATCGAGCTGTTATTTCAGCTGTTTATATCTAATGTTTGTATGTGGTATTTATTTGTCATATTTGTCAAGAGAAACATGTAGAATTGATGTGATGAGTTGAAAAATTACTGAGACAGAGAAATCTTGTGACAAGTCCTTATTTGATTAGAGAACATATGGTGGGAAGGTACTGTACTATGTAGTATGGTAGTGACGTACAGGCGTTTGTGTGATTAATGCAGTACAGTTGCCCTCGACTGGCCTGCCGCCCACCGTATAGACACCCACGCTCTTCATAAACCACCATGTTATTCATACACTAATATCTTATTCATACTCCCCCCCCCCCTCACAGAATACTGGAGACCTGAATGACGTGTCGCTCAAGCCAGGATACTATTTTCTGTTCCCATGTAAGAAATTGAATTATTAACATACTTTGAATTACCGGTACTACTTGCAATAGATTTTAAAGGAACCCCAGAAATAATAGATATAACTGTCGCAATGTCAGCATGGAATAAACTATACCGGTAGCTATAATGTTATGCTGGAAGTGAGAATTTAGTTAAGAGAAAATCTGACCTTGAGTGTTGTCAGCGAAGATTGAGCCCTTTAATTGTTGTGACCACACTTTGATATATCATTCAGTCTATCATCAGACGGTTTTATTCAGCTGAGGGAGATCCTGACGATGTAAAGGATCAAAATCTCTCCTGAACAGCCATTTTGCTGTTGAGGACACACTTTGATAAATTGTTTCGAAGTGAGATTAACAGACATTTATATAAATAATGCCCTGTCGTAAATAATGTTTGGTCTTGGAAGGAAAAAGACATTTGGGGTTCAGAAAGTTCCCATTTTTCTGGTTCTTTGTGCTAAAAACAATCTATCATTGCGAGAAGGAATTAATCGGATATTTGACTTAGGGCTCAAGTTAAAACAAAATCATTGTATACAACAGAGGAAGATTTCACTTCTACTGGGCGCGTTGTTGATAGTTCTCCTGTGCTGTGTTTTCCAGTTCCTCCTTCTGGGTCCCTTCCAATCCGTGTAAGGGCGATGATGATGATGATGAGGGTGGTCGTGGTGGTGGTGGTGATGATGATGATGATGATGATGATGATGAGGAGGAGGAGGAGGAGGAGGGGGAGGAGTTAGATCCGACCAGCCTGTGAGTCAACCACTATGCCCAGATTTTATTTCATCCTTGCTACCTACAGACGATTTTATTTACCGTAGCTTTGGGGAACTTTGCGAGCTAGAGGACTGAGATGCAACCTTCAATTGCTTCGATACAGGACATCTTTTCCTTTTAAAATTAAATCGTCTGGAAGTAGGAATAGTATAATTGAAATGTCGTCGTAGTGGAGTGGTTAAGCCCTTCAGTGCGGTGGCATATTTTTCTGCTTTATTGCCAAGGTACTTTGATTTACTTCAGTTCGGTAGACACTCTGAGCCAGAGAGATTAGTGAGGGTGAGATAGGATGGGGCTGGTTGGAGTGGGGTGAGTGATGTGGGGTTGGTTTGACTGGGTTGGGATGGGAAGGGATGGGATGGAATGGGGTAGGATTGGTAGGGACTGGTTGAATTGGGGTGGGTGATATTGGGCTAGGTTGGGTTGTTTTGGGTGGGGTGAGTGAGGTAGGGTTGGGTGGAATAGGATTGGATAGGAGAGGTGGGGTCTGGTTGGGGTGGGTTGGGGCGGTTTGCGGTGTGCACCATGGGAGTGTAACTAATGTTGTGTAATTGTGGCCACCAAGGACCCCGGATGTCCACCCACCGGCCATTTGTCCACTACCAGGCCTTCACGCACCTTGCCTTCCTTCTTTCTCCATTCCTTCACGCACCTCCTCACTTTCCTTCTTCCTCCCTCCTTTCACATACCTTCCATCCACAATCACTTTTACCTTCAGTTCCATTCACACACCCTCCCTCACCTTCCCTTCCCTGCACACACCTTCCCTCACCTTCCCTTCCCTGCACACACCCTCCCTCACCTCTTCCTTTCACACACCCTCCCTCACCTTCCCTTCCTTTCACACACCCTCCCTTACCCTTCTCTTCCCTTTACACACCCTCCCCCACCTTCCCTGCCCTTCATACACCCTCCCTCACTTTCCCTTTCCTCATCCCTCCCTCACCTTTCCTTCATGCGCTACCTCCCATCTTCCGTGTCCTCCACACACCCTCCTTCACTTTCTCTGCCCTCCACACGCCCTCCCTCACCTTCCCTTCTCTTCACACATCCTCCTTTACCTTCCATTCCCGTCACACACCCTCCCTCACCTTCCCTTCCCCCACCCCTTCATCACCTTTCCTTCACACGCAATCTCCCACCTACCCTGCCCTCTACACACCCTCCTTCACCTTCCCTTCGCGTCCTTTCCGTTTCTTTTCATGTATTCTCTGCAGTATGCTGCTCGTCATTCATAATGCAAGTCTAATCGCAGATAGCCTACTTAGAGTGATAATGGTATGCATTCCATCCTTTTTTTTTTTTTTTTAAATCTAAACAGTACAATGGCTTTTGTCATCGCATTTCAGGGAATCAAAGCCAGACACAATGCTGTTGTGATATATGAGTGATGCTGGATAGGAACACCCTAATGTGGTGTCGCCAATATGACGTGCGGTGGAGCTGTTCGATTTTATACGTCCCTCATTCTCTTCCCTAACCCTCGAAAGGAGGATGGTGGACAACGTAATAAGGGCAGCATTGACCAGCAGTCCACCTGGTCCACGGTGAGATGAGCTTGGGTTTGCAACAATAACTGCAACTACTCCTCGCTTAAGACGGCCTCCGCTCGATGTCAAAAGGCCAGATAGGCATAACTCGGGAACCGATGGCCGATTGGACTGGAAATTGTATTATTCTTCAAGTTAGAGCATTTTAACGGTACCTTGCTCAAAAAAAAAAAAAAATGCGCTTCGTTGCACCGTTTTTGCTGTGTTACGGTAACAAACAAACCAACAAACATACAGAAATCGGACCATTATAATACAGATGATATGGGAGTACAGTTTAACCCTTGAAACTGTTGTATAATTCTAATATAAGTTTATTTCCATTCCATGGGAGTATATTAGTTAGCTCATACCATAGAATAACTAGTCACCTTTCATTGCTAGTCGCTTTTCTTGGCTAGTCACTTTTCATTGCTAGTCGCTTTTCTTGGCTAGTCACTTTTCATTGCTAGTCGCTTTTCTTGGCTAGTCACTTTTCATGGCTAGTCGCTTTTCTTTGCTAGTCGCTTTCATACCTGTCGAAGTTGCAATAATAAATATCTAATTTTATAGGGTCTGTGTTGTTCAGTATATTTGTACACATTATCAGCATACTTAAGCAAAAATGACAAAGAAGGGCTGTAAAACTTCATATGGCATTCTTTCAAGGAACTGAGATGAGGCAGGAGTGTACAGAAGAGGTGGTTTTGTTTCCTTGGCTTTGTTGTTGATAAGGGACCCGACAGTGTAAACGACTCGAGTGAGCTGTCATTAAGGTGAGGTGAGGTAGTGAGATAGTGAGGTGTTGTGTGATAGTGAGATAGTGAATGTGATAGTGAAAGAGCGATGTCCCGTGAGTGTGTTTTAGAGATGGTGAATGTGATAGTGAAATAGTGTTGTCCCGTGAGTGTGGCAGTAAGTGATAGTGAGACAGTGTAATGTTGTGGGTGAGATAGTGAATTAGTGAATGTGACAGGGAAAGAGTTTTGTCCCATGAATGTGATGGTAAGACAATGATAGAGAGACATTGGTACAAGATGAATGTGATAATGATCGTGAGATGATGAGAGAGTGTTGTACCATGAGTGGGACAGTGTTGTGGCTTGAGAGTAATTGTGACAGTGAGATATTATTGTACTGTGAGTGTGATCAGTGTGGGGATCTGTCTGGAACCCTGACGTCATCCTCCTCTCATAGTATTCAGTCGGGGACAAAGTGGGCCTCATATTTCATCCCCTGTACTTATCACTTTTCTCTATTGGCTAACATTGCTGAGCTGAAAGAGGTTTGGTATGTTACTCTAGCTGCGCGTAGATGACACTCGTTGATAGGACGTTCCAGGTTGGTAGGTGGTGAGGCAAGTGTATGGTAAACGCAGTGGAACAACAGGCAAAATTTTGTTCCTTACTGTGCGCATCACTAGCTAGTCCCTAATGATAAATCTGTTGCTTCATGTTTTATACCCACGCTTATCTCGTGAATGAATGAACGAGCGAACATCCCATTTAAAGCGTCTGCAAGCCGGCCGCTAAAATCCATTCACATAGACACATCACATTCATTTATAGTATATTAACTCATCTGACTTTCATAGAGATCCAGAGATTGAGTGGACTGTATGAGAATGTTTTAAGTTTCCTGGTAGCCAATATCTAAGCTTCGTCGTGCTCAGTGTGGCCATAATTCTTCACCACATTAGCTAAGGACAGGGTGGGAGCTGGCACTGCAGAGGAGAGAACCCAGTTTACCTTAACACGTGGATGAGATAGCTTATTTTCTTTTCTTTCTCATTTATGTTATTAGGCATTTGCTTGACCATTTAACTCGCTAAAGTGCTAAGGTCTAAATTAAGAGTACAGAACCCTTATTCTTTCTCAGTGTTATCTTCTGACCTTCTATTCACCTTGGCTAGTCTTCGTATTCCTGTCATTTCCCAGTCTTATCTCCATCTCTCCACCTCCCGTCCACCTCCATCTTTCCTCCATCACTCCACCTCCCGTTCATCTCCACTTTTCCTCCATCTCTCCACCTTCACCACCATCCTCCTAAGTACGTCACAATACAGTATGTTATCAAGACCACTAAAACCAAAGAGTAAGGTTTTTTTTTCACAGCTTTATTTTCTTGTGTACCCCTTACGCAACCTGTGGACGGAAACATAGAACTGACAGAGGCACATAGGACACAGTTGACCCCTCTTATCGTGGTTCATGATACAGTCTGTTAATAAAGTACCATAATGTAAAGCATAGGTCAAGGTTCACTTAAAAAATTGTCCTAATATTTTTTTTTTTATTTACTGTTGGCAGAGTCTTAATATTTACTCAGAATTCTTGTCAGACACTATTGGATATAAAAGGCTTTGGAATCTCTAAAAGCCTCATAATCCCGGGGTCGTTATCACCTTAAGTAGGATTTTTTTTTTTTTTCATTTGCTACCTATGATTTAGTTCAGCTTAGCATAGGCTCTTGTAGCTAAAGGGTTGGAAGCATTCTCTATTAACCCATTCACTATGAGAGGTCAACCATAAGCAGGATGAAATCGTCTGGCGGGCCCCGAGAATTATGTTAAAAAAAAAAAAATTAAATGCTGCAGTGAAAGGATATAATTCTTATTTTTTATTATACTGCAGTACGTATCGATGCAAGGTGTGTGGGTGGTTTATATGACAGGATGGTACACTAGCGTCACTACAAAGTCTTAACTCAAGAAAATGGTCCGTTGCTCCTGGAATGCAATAAAAGATAAAAAGACGCCACCGTACTGAAAGGGTTGAATTCTCTTGGCACTGCAGTACGTAAAACTACAAAGATTTCAACCGTCGGTCCACCGGGTTCACATTTAGATGCGCTTAGGGTTACAACAACAACTCTGCCACCACAACTACCACCACCACTACCACCACCACCAACCAACCAACAACAACAACTAGGCTACAAGGTGTGTGAGTGGTTTAGGTGATAGGGTTTATATTTGGTGAGTAGCCTGACACGTTCTGCTTCTTGTCAAGAGATATTTATAGCGTAATCAGAGGCTGGCAGTAGCAGCGTAACATTAAGGAGCACGCTGACTGATGACCCATAAGTGTGGGCCTCTTCCTGCATAATGGACTGGCGATAAATGAAGAGCCTCATGACCACTTGCCTCTATCGACTGCCTTCAGATATTTTAACGTCTTCAACACGATGACACATTTTTAATTTTATTCGCACTGAGCCAGGTGACTTAATTCAGCGATTTTTTCAGTTCTAGTACTAAAGGCATTGATGTTGGAGAGTGATAACCGATTGGCTCCACTACCCGTTATACCAACTTCTCTTGACTCCATAGCCCTTCTGAAAGGAGGATGGTGGAGTGCAAGAAGAGGGCAACAACAGCCTTCAGTTCATTAGGTTCACGTTCAGATAAGCCTTGGATCGCTGTTACTGCTGCAGTCACCGTCTTTGGTTATTATGAATGCGTTTTTCGTATTAAGTTATGACTTCGTTATTTGGTCATGAATTGATCTTTCTTAAGTTTCATGCTTATTCTTTGGCTATGGGTAATTCGTCTCTTAGTTAATATTTTCTTTGTTAGTTGTTTATGGCTACGTCGCTGGTCCTAATTAATTTGGCCCTTTTTTTCTTTGGTTACCGTATGGCTATTTTGTCTTTTAATATGTTGTCCTTAATTTTGTATGGCCACGTTGTGTCAGTGAATGTTGTCCTTAATTTTTTGGTTAGGGCTGTTTTCTGTGGATAAATTTTGGCCGGTTTTATTTGGGTATGACTTACGTGTCGTAGAAAAATTTGTCTTTGTTGTACGGTTATGTCTGTTTTGTTTTTCTTAATATTTATCTTTGGTATATAAGTAATTCGCGTATCTTTTAAAATGTTGTCCCTGTTCTTTGGTTATGGCTGCTTTGTCTGTCTTGATTAACTGGGACCATTTCCCTTTGTCATGTTACTTCGTGCTTTAAGAAATGTCCCTACTCTTTGTTAATAATTGTCTAAAAACTGTTGATCATTTCACCACTAGGCACCACCATTCAATGCAGCAGATTTAATTTCACCAGGTTTGTCTTCATCCGACGGAACTTGGCCAATCTCACAACGTGAATGCTAAGTCGTGGTTGCATGAAATTCGATAAGCCTTATTTAGGAGGTAGGAATGAGTCTCCTTGGTGACTAGCCAGAACTGATCCTCCAGTCTGACTACATTTGACCACCCAACAAAAAGAAGTTAGGGATCTTCTTCTATCTTATCTTTAGTCAGACGCCTTAATCCCGGAAAAGAGGGGGGGGGGGACAGACGATTCTCCTCCATGTCACCCTATCCTTCGCCATCAAGCTACCATCTCCCTCACTCCCGTCACTGATATACCTCTCGCCAGGTAAAAAAAAAAAAAAAAAAAATCCACTACAGTAGAGAGCCCGCGTCAAAAGTTACCTGCTTATCTTATCGGTCATACTACGGCAGGCAGGCCACACCACTATCTCACTGGGCCGTCACACTTTTTTGTCGTGTTAGAGTTTACAATCACACGCGTTCTTGTTGGCTTGTGTCACGGCATTGTTTGGCCTCCACTTCACTACCATGGCTTTATTTCTGTTTTTTGCTTCATTCTTGTTTACGATGAGTTTTTGTTATTATTATTATTATTATTATTTATTATTTATTATTATTATCATCGTAGGGTTCCCAATATCCATCACACGTCACCACTTGAACACAAACACTTCTTTCATTTTAACTTAGGCAAAAATTGGCATCACTCCATCTTCAGTGCATATCTGTAACAATAGACCATAACTAGAATATGCTAGTCACGAAGAAGTGCAATGGCAAGGATGAACTGGCGTCCTTTTCTGCCAGTGAGGTAAGGTTATTGCAACAGAACGAAAAATCTCTGCCAGGTTAAGGTAAAAGACCCACAATACCCAAGGCCTTAGTGGTGAAGGGATGGGGATGCGAGATTGGTGGGGTGGAATTAGCGAGGGGGTTTTATGAGGTGTTGGTAGGCAGTTCCACCTCCCCCCCCCCAATAGCCGCTACGGTATTAACACTATCAGGCTCTTAGCACACACACACACACACACACACACACACACACACACACACACACACACACACACACACACACACACACACACGGGAGTTCGCGCCTCGCTCAGGTTGCGAAAAGTTTCACTGAAGAAGAGGGTGGTTACTGTCCTCCTCGAGCAAGGGGACGGGTGTGTGGGTGTGTGAAGGTCACAGCCTTGCCCCTAGATCGGACTATATGAGCTCTCAGCTCCCTTCCGGGAGGGTAAAATGCTGACGATCACGACCATCAAGTGATCCTGACCGACCCGGTGAATTACACACACACACACACACTCTCTCTCTCTCTCTCTCTCTCTCTCTCTCTCTCTCTCTCTCTCTCTCAGCTGAATAAGATCGTCAGACTAGCAGGAGTAGAATGCTAGAGCTGTCATGGCCACCAGAGCCTCGGTTAAGGAAGCTCCCTAGCACCTTTTCCTTAGCCATTTACTTTTGGATACTGTGTTATGAAACTCTTAACACACAATTCAGAAAAACATGGTTCCGAAGACTGCGTCGTTGGGTTTTGAAAGTTATCATTCATCGTCTCTTAATATATCGTAATTAAGTGGGTCCAGGTTAATGTTCTTGCAGCTTAAATTGGCCCAGGTTTTCTTTCTTTTAAAGCTTATTTCGCATAGAGGCAGAAAGAGATGATACTACGGCTGTGCTTCATGTCCGTAGCACTTCTTCGTGACTAACTTCATTTTCTAGTATTTGTCTCAGGTTTTCGTCCTCTTTAAAATGATTTCGCATAGTTCAGAGGCAGAAAGAGATGATACAACGGCTCTGCTTTTTAGCCATAGCACTTCTTCGTGACTAGCATCATTTTGTAGTATTTGTCCCGGGTTTTCATCCTCTTTAAGCTTATCTCGCATAGAGGCAGAAAGAGATGATACTACGGCTCAACTTCTTTTCCATAGCACTTCTTCGTGACTAGCTTCGTTTTGAGGTGTATGTATGTTGTTACTAGTTAGCATTCAATATGGAGACATGACATTTTTAGACCAGTTTAGAGTGGAAAGAATATAGGAAACCTCCGATGTACTGTACATTGCATGCAAAATATGACTCTCTTTTTCACTTACCAACAACTTCACTGCTTTTGCCATTATATTACCCCTAGTCATTTATTATTATTATTATTTTTTTATCTTCCACAGGTAGTAGTAGTAGTGGTAGTAGTAATGATGATGGTGATGGTCGTCGTCCTCGTTCCCGTCGTCTCTTTCATCATCATCAGAACGGTATCAGTCTGTCCGTATACCTGTATCAGAACGTAAGGGACCGAGGATAGGCTACCGTAGTCCATGTATATGATCTAAGTCGTAGATGATCGACCAGCACCCCTGGCAGCATATAATATGTAATTCCTATCCATCAGCATTATAAAATCTGTAATATAACAAGACAAAAATTCCCAGTGACCTTCTGAATTCGAATTTTGGCGCGTAAGGCACGATCGATTTTTTTTTCTTCAGCAGAATGCACGGCTCCTGAATAATAATGGTAATAAGTATGACAGTAATGATGATGATGATGATGATGATGATGATGAATTTCCAGGTCGTCTCAGGGAACGGTGGATAGCCTGAGAGAGAGAGAGGGGGGGGGTTAGAACATGACACTGTCCAGATATGCGTGCCAGGGACTGTGATAAGAGGGATGATGACCCACCGTCTGTCTGTCTGTTTGTTTGATTTCTCTTTCTCTCGATAGATAGATAGGTAGGTAGGTAGGTAGATATGAAATTGAAGGGGTACTCATATTAGCTTTCATTTTTCCTATATTCTTTGTAGACCTGTAGTTTGTAAGTAGTTCCTCATTATCCATCGAAAATATAGGCAAAAATAAATACCAGTAGATTCATTGACAGGTAGACATAGGTAGACTGATAGATGTAACTCAGGTCCATCATAGACGTATATAAAGATAGGCCAGTAACACTGAAAACACAGCCTAAAATAGCCCACTCTTAGGTAAATGTAATAGCCCGGTGGTACTGGAGTTGACGCTACCGTGAAAGGATTAATAGATGAAAATATATTAACACACTCGGGCTCCTACACCTCACTGTTGCCTGAATCACCATCATCATCACCACCACCACCACCACCGCCACCCATCATCATCATCATCATCATCACAGGCAGTGGCTTTGAATGTGTTGGCAAGGGAGTTGGCATGGACCCTGAGAGAGGCCAAGGTGTCCAGATAGCCACCCCGTTGGAGATTCGAACCCATTCCTGGTGATCAAGTGAATTCAAAGACGGGATCCCTGCCAACTAGGCCACCAGGAATCAATACGCTGAACTGATGGCACTCAGGGTCACATTATAAGTGGCTTTAGATATTTCGTAACACCCTTTCCATGGTTATTTCACCTGTCCTGTGATTTAAATAATACAAGGGAATGGTAGTGTTTATTTTACACTGTGCGTCACATGTTTTCTTGTTTTGTAGACGAAAACTAATATCAATATTAAAGCGAAAAAAAATATCACCAGAGAATATTAAGGTGTAATATGCAAACTAAATCGCTAAGGAAGAGGTGCTACGAAGATTCCAGTGTTACCTGTAATACGGGCTTTATTATGGTCAGGTGGCTGGTGGTGCTGTTGGTCGATCGTTTTAACTTGGCTTGATTTTCGTCTTTTTTGCATATTTTAGTGTTAATCTCTTGTCACAGTCCAGCGCTCAAGATGGAGAGAAGGAAATTTTATGCCAAGTTAAGGTGAAAAGAGTATAGTAAGCTGACTGGCTGTTATTTCGGTCTGGATGCTGGCGGTGGTCCTATACTCCTTTTACTTTAACTTGGCCTAAAAGTGCCATCTCTCCACCTTGAATGCTGAGTTGTGACAGTAAATTAACAGTAAATACAATGCTACTCATAAAGAAGTGCTGTGGAAAGCTTGTAAAGCCATGGTATTGTGTTTTTCAGCCACTGAGTCACGTGAAATAGCGGCGAAAGGAGGAAAGTGTGGACCAGGGTAGAGTAAAAAGAGTATAGTCCAACGAACTGAAAGCTGCAATTTAGGACCATTAAGTGAACTGGGGCTGTTATTAAGGCTGTGTTGCTATGCTCCTTTTACTATAACTTGGCCCAAATTATCACCTTTTTGTAGCCTATGTCACGCAGCACAATGGCAGAAAAAGATTACTGTTTGCGCTCCATTTTCTTGTTGCCATAGTGCTGCTTTGCGACTAACACCATATTCTAGTGTTAGTGCATTGCAGTCACTCGGCATTCAAGATTCAGAGACGGTTATTTTAGGGTAAGTTAGATTAAAACAAATATAATACCTGTCCAGTACTCTTTTCACTCTAATCTCGCCTACGATTGCCCTCTCTCCGTCTGGATTTCGGAGCTATAACAGTAGATTAACACCGGAATATGGTTCTAGTGACATAGAAGTGCTACGGAAAGGAAGTGCAGCCATAACATTGTCTTGTCCCGCAAATGTTATCCGTGAAATTAGCAGCATAGGGACGAAAATCTGGGCCAAGTTAGAGTGAAAGGAGGAAGTGTAGGGTGAGCATGGTCTGTCGTAACCCCGTCACTGCGTTGGGCTGTCATCACACTATTTTATTCAATCGGAGAGAATTTTGGGACAAGATAAGTTAGATATATCCTTCACACACCTCTTTACTGGTTGAGGTATGTCGTATAAATGCGTTAGGTGATATCGAGAAGTAAATAAGAAAATACGTAGGCATGAAAGAAAATACGATGGGTTAACATTAGGTTGCTAGAGTTGGTCCTGGTAGAGTTAACATGGACTGCTATTAAGGCCATATGTCTAGTATTGGTTCTAGCAAGGGGAAAATGGCTGTTGTTATTAAAGGGCTGTTAGTAAAGTCAGTTTGGCTAGTAGAGTGAAGAATAAGCTGCTATTAAGTTCAGGATCCTACGGGTGTTCTTAGTCAAGTGAACAAAATGCTGTTATTTCGGTCGGGTTTTGGTGTTTGTGGTACAGTGAACAACGTGCTATTTAGGTCAGGCGGCCAATAAATTCACTATCTCTGCCATGTTACTCAGGATAGGGTGGAGTAGGCGGTACTTGAGACATCTCGTGGGGATGATGAGGAGGTGGTGCCAGCAGGTAACAAGAGACAAAAATAGTGTGGGGGGAAAATGATGGTAAAGTATTATGAGAAACGGGTGAAGTGAAAGGAGTTGAGGGTACATCCACCAGGAATTAAATGCTATTTCCCCAGTCGTTAAGGTAAGTGTGAGTAGTCCGTTCCCTACTGTACAGTATGGTGCCCACCATCCACTCAGTGGATGTGCTACCTTCAGGTTACTGCACTAAATGACCAACCAGATGGTTTCATGTAGCCCAGGAAACCATTTACTACACTGAGTGGTAACCATATAGCCGAATGGGCACCGGGTGGTTCGGTGGGTTGGGTACTTGAGCCGGATGTGGCCCATAAGGGATTACATCTAAGGGACGGCTGGAGTTTACTGATTTCATAATGCCGCTCAGGACGGAGAAGCTGGTCATTTTCACCTTAAATGGCTGGACTAAGTAGGCTAGCTCCGGACCTCTGCGCTCCTGTGGGTCAAGAAATGATGTGTGATAGATACGGTAGATAGTTACAGTAGATATAGAATGCCTAAAGGACATAACACTGAACTTGTTAATTTTCCTTTTTTTTTTTTTTTTCGTTGGTGACGTGCTTTGGTGTCTCCATCACCTGACCGTAAGAGAAGTGCTTTAATTGATATTTCAGTGCTGGTTTTCCACCCAGCACTACTTGACTCAGGCAGTTTTGTCACTGAGTACATAGTGTTTACAACTAAGTCCTCTGCAGTTTTGACGTTGATGAAAAATGTTCATCTTCATTTGTTGTTGTCGCTGAATCCAGTGTCTCCTCGTGTGTTTTGTTGCTGGTACTGACAGCGCGGGAGACGCTATTTTCATGTCGTGGGCTCTGTCACAATGCACAAGATATGTTCTGCCATGTGTCACTTAGGAGCATCCTTCCCTCAGTGGGTGATGATTTGGACGTAGTGAACATTGTAAAGTTGTTTTGGGAAGTGTAAGGCACGCAAGACTGGTCCGGCAGACTCTTTAATCAACTTTCAAGGCCAAGGTCAAGGAAGGAGGAATGACACTTCTGTCACCGGGCTGGGATATTCTAAAACACCCACGTGTTTCTGGCCAGTCTGTCTCCCACGGCCAGAAGTATGTTAAGCGGAGGGTTTGTTGGCTTCAGGTGAAGGTAACAAGGGCATGTAAATTAATTAGCTCTGGGCGCTGAGCTCCCACTCCTGCTCCCCATCATATCTGTGACAGGTGCACTTCCACAAAGCAGGGTTGGCCTGGTGGCAGATCAGATGCGCAAAGCCTGTGAGCACTATTATCACCTTCACGCCATCCACCTGCTAATAAGGTGTGCACTCTCCCCTTCCCCCCCCCCATGTCGCTCTTGCAGGGTTCACACAGGTGCGAGGAAAGTGGTAAGTGTATGATCGTAAAGACAGCTGTAGTGGTAGGGGGTGAGTAGGAGGGTTTGTCCTGTTGTTAGTATTGGTAATTGTGACCGATTGCACTAATCAGCTCCTGTTCTTGGATGCATGTGGGAGGATGCAGCTGTGAGATCTAGTCTGGCGTGCAAGAATGCACGTGAGGGGATATAGTGGTTGAAGGTAGCCTATGGGACCAGGCCAGGCAGCGAATTCCTCTTGGCCTGTACGGGGTTTCTGTGTTTGTCTCTCCCAAGTATAAAAATAGAAACCTATCAATGTTATTCTGTGCAGCTTATCATGCTTCTGACCTTCCCTGGAGGAGGCAGGCTGCTTGTCGCCATGATGCTTCCTGTGCACGTGACTCTGTGTTGATGGAAGCGATTGAGGTGTATTCTTTCTTTCTGAAGGAGGGGAATTTTTGAGCCAGGTAGGCGAAGTCGATGGTCATTATTTTTGTTCGAAATGTATCTGTGTGTCTGTGTCGAAAACTCAGATCTCAGAAAGCATTGATTGTAGAAGGAAAATATATCAATGAAAGTTGTTTAGGTCACAACTTGAGTTCACATATCACTCAGCCATCATTGGGAGTCACCTAGGATGGATACGTAATAGTCAAGTTTTCATCTAACAGTATTATTACAGTCTACCTGGTTCACAGATGACAGGTAGTCTTGTACTTAAGTATTCATTTGCATCTAAGGGACAGTTTTGCTAACATTCAGGTATTAATGACTCACTCAACCCAATAAAAACTTTTGGCTTTACTAGAATGGAATACGTGAATTGTCCCGTCCCGTCCATGAGCGAATTAAAGAGCAAGAGTAATATGCTGCTTGAACATGCTACAAACTTTAGGCATATAGCACAGGAAAAAACAGGGTCATTTACATAGCTGTTTAGATGGAAACAAGCACTGCACAGACGTCAAGGCTCAGAGTTTCAAACTTATTAAAGCAGACATGCACTTGAGCTGACAGCATGACAGTGCCAGTGGTGCCTGGGTCAGGGCCACTCCGTCACAGCTGTTGCCGAGTGTGTGTGTGTGTGTGTGTGTGTGTGTGTGTGTGTGTGTGTGTGTGACGTGGCACCTCTTAGGAGAAGTATCACCCTGACCACTAATACCATTATGTCATTACCAAAACTACTATCAAGCTTCATCATCACTTCCACTACGATACTGTCATCACCATTAGTAGGGCGTTTACTCGTACATCTTCTCAGGATGGTAGTGTATGCGTGCAGTTTTTTGGGAACACACACACACACACACACACACACACACACACACACACACACACACACACACACACACACACACACACACACACACACACACACACACACACACACACACACACACACACACACACACACACACACACACACACACACACGCAAATGGTAGTGATGATGGTGAGTATTGGTAGTCGTAGTGTTAGTGATGGAGGGGCATTAATGGTGGTGGGTTTGGGTTAGAGCGCACACACACACACACACACACACACACACACACACACACACACACACACACACACACACACACACACACACACACACACACACACACACGCACTTATCTGGCCTGCCCTGACAGCCAGTGCCGCTATCTTATCACTGCGGGAGAGGCGTGGAGTAGACCGGGTGTGTCCTGCCCTACACACACACACACACACACACACACACACACACACACACACACACACACACACACACACACACACAGTTTACATAGATTTTTGTCTTGGTACGCCTTGCTCTTCACCCTGATTTTATCCACAACGGCTGCTGGGAATGTTTTTATTTAGTCATGTCGTATAACTATCACTACCCATATACGATAGCTGTGTATTTTTTTTCATTTAATCATCTCCACTTCATTTATCATTTATTAAACAGTCTGTTTCTTGAGGCCAGGTCTTCCTTCCAGTCACCATCAACAGCTAATGCCACTTTACTGTAGTTTTTTGGCCAACAGCTCGAGTTACTGTACTGTCTCCAACTCTCATGACACCACTTGTGCACTGTTTACTCGCCGTATTTCTTTGAACTGGAAAATTACATACCGTAACGTGTAGTGACGGCAGCAGGAGTGTTTTTATGGCATGCCGTTGGACCATAAGAGTAATGAAGCTTGTTACAACACGGATTAAATCTCAGTAATACCTCCTCTTGATACACCGGGATTGGAACCTACGATACCAGAATATGAAAACTGAATACCATAACCACTGGGCCACACCCGCCCTTACAGCCAGTCGTGGTTATTTATGCACAGCTGAGGTTGACCGTGATTTATTGAGTGTTATTGATATGTCTTTAGAGGTCGTACTCTGTATGGTTCTGGAGATTTCGTAATCCCTCCTCCATAGCGATTTGTTTTACACCTTGCATCTCAAGTATCCTTTAGTCCGATATTTATGCAAACTACGTCGATATTAAAACGGTGGAAATAACATGCAAGAGAATGTTCAGATGTAATATAGAAAACAGAATAAGACAAATATTTTACGAAGCCTTCTTTTTCACCCTAAAATTGGCGTATTAAATTTATCCATCATTCATAATGCGATATTTGGGAAGCGTGCCCCCTCCCTCAAAAAAAAAAAGATCAGAAATGTGGGAAAGTGAGCTCATGGTTTTTAACGAAATCCGCATACTTATCGCAGGACTGGGTATGCAGTTTCCATGTTTTCTCTTAATACACAGGACGAGGCAGCACTTCTACTTTATTTATATTAACTCAGCTTCCTAACTTGTTCGATAGAATTTCAAGAATAACCTAGATAGTCCTGTGACCGGAATGGTTTAGGTATAAGTTTTGTCGCAGTCACGGAAACACTCAGGGCAGTTATTACAAATTGGTTGATGAGATTCCCTTTGCCTGTGATTTGCTTTTATGTTTTTTTTTATTTTTTTCGTCTTCCCTTCCTGTAAAATTCTTTGTCGGGCTTTGTCAGTAATTCATGATGTTTTCTTCTCTGTTTCTTGTCAGTTTCTTATGTCGTCTCATCATGCTCTTGGGTATTAGGTGCTTAGTGTGGGCGAACTGACTCACTGCATACCGATTTGTGTGTGTGTGTGTGTGTGTGTGTGTGTGTGTGTGTGTGTGTGTGTGTGTGTGTGTGTGTGTGTGTGTGTGTGTGTGTGTGTGTGTGTGTGTGTGTGTGTAAAATAAATAACAATATTGACACAAGGTGAGAGAGAGAGAGGGGGGGGGTTGGAAGAGTGTGTGACGTAGGAAAGGGTGTAGGTGGCAGAAAGTGCGGATGGGAGAGAGTGTGAGATGGAAGAAGATGGATGAGGGTGGGAGAGGGCGAAGGCGACAGAGGTTGAGGATGGGTGGGAGAGAGTGTGACTGAGAGTGTAGAGTGAGGAGGGGGGTATGCTGGGAATGGAGGGAATGAAAGAGCGTAAAGGGTGTTAGAGGGCGAGGGGCGGGGGGGGGAAGTGTGACTGAGACGATAGGATGGAGAAAAGCGAGGGGGATGAGGGAGCGTGAGGTGGAGGAGGGGAAGCGGGATAAGGGAGGGTGAGTAGGATGAAGGAGTATGGAGTGAGGGAGGGTGAGAAGGATGAGGGTGATGAGGGAGGGGGTGTGCAGTAGGTCAGTCAGCCCTCACCCGGTAACAGGCTACCCACACTAGCCAGATATCAGAGTCCAACTTGGGCCGTGGGAGGACTGCCGCTGCTTTCCCCCATCACCTCCCCTCCCATGGCACTCACTGGCACTAGTATCTCCACCTCCCACACTTAGGTAATACTCTCAATATTATTTTGGCACTCCCCTCCGTGGCTCTTGCTCTCCACGGCACCAATATCACGTCTCACAGTTAGGTAATACTCCCATCATTATTTTGGCACTCTCCCCTTCTCTGATCTTTCCTTCTTTTGGCAGAGTTAGATAAATACTCTCAGTATTATTTCAGCATCCTGGCACTTCTTAGGAGTAATAGCTGCACGTCTCACAGTTAGACAATATTCTCAGCATTATTTTGGCACTGTGGCGTTCATTGACAGAAAATATCTCTTCCTCCCACAGTAAAGATAATATTCTTAATGTTATTTCAGCACTGTCCCCTCTCCTGTCTGTCATTAATATCTATTTTTCTCACACCTGGTAATGTATTATCAACATTATTTCAGCGTTCCTCACTCCGATAACACTGTTAGGTACGGTAAATAGTATTTATTTAAGCGCTTTCCCCTTCCCTGGCCCTGGCACTGGCACTGATATCGCCACATCCCGTAGTTAGATTATACTCCCAATTTTATTCCGGCATTGTAACATAATGCTTCAGTCACAGCTTATACATATACAGTAACTAGGGTCGTATTCTCGCTGGCTTAGGTGATTTCTTAACACCGTTTCCTCAGCGATTTACTTTGTTACATCTTTAGGCTATATCCTCTTGCATGTTACTGATGAAAACTATGTCGATATTAAAATAACCAAATTAACGTCCAGGAAATTATTATGACATTCAAAACAAAATCGCAAAAAAAAAAAAAAAAAAAAAAGTTATCATGATGTCTGTCAGCGAGAAAACGGCTCTATATATAGGGAAAAATAGTAGTAGTTCTTGTAGTTATGGCACCAGGCTTATCTGGACATGAACCTGGTGGAATACAGGCTAAAGATCCTATTCTGCAGTAATGGGGTTAAGTAGGCTTCAATTTTCCCATTTCCCTGCTTAATATAACTGGATCCAGGTGCCTCTGTGTTTGTCAGTCGTTTCGGTATATTTTATGTATAATCGCCTGAAAAAGGGATAGTGGCTTATAATGATCTGGTAAAGTAGGTTAAAATTTCCCTGGAATAGAGTGCCTTCGGTGTATATGCTCGTTGGCTGAGGGACTTCCTTACACGTCTTTCATAGTGATTGATTTTACCTACTACGTCTTACTGTTTGCGTGTATGTTTTTATAGCCTTCTTACATCTCTATAACAGTCGATATTGCCAACTACATCTTGGTATTCTCTGTGTATTTGTAGCCTTTTTAGACCTCTTCCATGGTTTTACTTGCTACATCATGGTATTCTCTTTGTACTGTATTTGTACCTAGCCCTTTTACACTCTACCCTGGTTTTACTATCTACATCTTGGTTTCCCTGTGTACTTGTAGCCTTGTACACCTCTTCCCTGGTTTTATTTATTACGTCTTGTCAATATCTTGTGTGATGTTTGTGCCTCTTTAAGTATCGACGAAAATACATCCCTCCGAAGCGAAAAATTGTCGTCAAAAGAGGGGGATCAGTGGGATGGGAAGCTCGAATATATGTACGATTTTGTTTCTACAGGAGGAACTAGAGACACGGGGAAATGTACACTCTCCTTCCATGTCCTTCCTGGGAGAAACGGAATCACACTTACGACAGGGAATTGGTCTTAAGCGCGTTTGTGAATTTCTGGTGTTTGTAGATGCGTAAGATAGTCGTGGTTTGCTTTTTTTTTTTTTTTTTTTCTTGGTTTGGGGAGGAAATGTCAAGTGGATTTTAATTATAGTATTTTCTGTTTGCTATAGTTAGTGCGTATTTTTTTTATTTTTATTTATATATTTTTTGTGAGGATATATGAAGTGCATTGAATGGAAGTATTTTGTGTTTCGCATGCGCCTCGGAATGTTGGATCAGCCTCATGGAAGGATTAAAGTAGGTTCAGGTAAAGTTTAATGTAGCTTCAGGTAGGGTTTAAAGAAGGTTTAGGCAAGGTTTACAGTAGGTTCAGGCAAGATTTAAAGTAGATTTAGGCAAGGTTTAAAGTAGGTTCAGGCAAAGTTTAAAGTAGGTTCAGGCAGAGGTTTAAAGTTGGTTCAGGCAAGGTTTAAAGTAGGTTCAGGCAAGGTTTAAAGTGGGTTCAGGTAAAGGTTTAAAGTAGGTTCAGGCAAGATTTAAAGCAGATCAAGACAAGGGTTAGGTAAGACTCAGGCCAGGCTTATATAGACCCAAGCAGGAAAAAGGCGAGTGTGGAACAAGACCAAAGACTTAGCAGGGTGTGATCACTATTTTGACCATGTTCTTTTCACTTTAACTTGGTCTAATATCAGCCCACCACCCCTCCATTTTTAATGCTAAGTTGTAACAATAGAAAAATGCTGCTAGTCACGAAGAAGTGGTAGGGGAAGGATGTAGAGCCGTAGCACATTTTTTTTCTTTTTTTTTCACTGAGCTACGTGAAATAAGCCGCAAAAGTACGAATATCTAGGCCAAGTTAAGGTGGAAGGAGTAGAGCAGAGGTGGTTGTGATGGGTGAAGGATGCTAAGTCATTCCCTCGTCCCTCAGTCTCATTGTGTCATGTCTTCACTGTCCTCCTCCCCCTCCCCCATGGCTGTCTCCGCCCCCCCCTTCTCTTTCCTAGTCTTCCTCTGTCACATCCACAGTTTCACCCATCACTTCGCTCCCTTTCTTTCGTTTCTTTCCTCCCTCCATCTGTTTCATTCCTTGTCTCCCACCTTCTCGCTCTCTGCTTCCCTTCCTTTCTTTCTCGCACTCCCTGCCTCTTTCCCCCGTCTTTCCTTGTCCCTCTCCCTCCTTCTTATTCCGTGCCTCTCCCTCCCTCTCACTCTCTCCAACTCTGCCTCTCCCTCTTTCTCACCCCTTGTCTCTCACTCCCTCACTTTTACTCCCAGTCTCTCTCCCACCGTCTCATTCCCACCTCTCTCCGTCCTTCGTACACCATGCCTCTCTTGCTGCTCCTCAGTCCTCTTCTGTGTCCCATTCTGACCCCCCTTCCACACCTAACGTTCCCCCTACAACCTTCCTCTCACCCTCCCACGTCTATCCACCTCCCCTTCCCCACTTCTCTCTCGCTGCACACCTTCCTGCCCTCCACTCCTCACCCACTTTTTACTCGGTTCTTCATCCAGTCCATCTCTCTCTCTCTCTCTCTCTCTCTCTCTCTCTCTCTCTCTCTCTCTCTCTCTCTCTCTCCTCTGCCGTCTCTCTTTGATGTTTCTCTGCTTCTCTGCCGTCCGTCTTTTCCTTGACGCTTTCCTTCCCTTCCTCCCTCTCCATCCTTCTCCCATCCCCCTCTCCATCCTTCCCCCTTCCCCATCCCTCCTCCATTATTAGCCCCTTCCCTCACCCCCCCTCCATCCTTCCCCCATCCCCCCTCCATCCTTCCCCTCATCCCCCTCCATCCTCCCCATTCCTCCCCTTTCATCCTTCCCCCTTCCTCCTCATTCACTCCTCATCATAACACTTACCTTCATTCCTCACCCATGCCACTTTTCACCCCCACTACACACACACTCTTCCCCCAGCACCCCATCCTCATAGTTTATAACCCTTTGTCTACAAGGATTTTTCAGTCAAGCTAACGCATTAATTTTGACGTTAGCCTGCATAAACAGTCTACGTGTGTCGGGGGAGGGGACGTAATTACAATGGCGTGAAAAACCAGCCTGCAAGTAAAAACCCACTGTTTATACTCAAAAAATTTATTCTTCACGTTTCAAAGGCATCTTTCTTCTCTCCAGTATTATAGAGCGGATAGATCAGTAAAGCCCATACAAACGAGATTCAAATTCTTAAATCGTTCCCTACCCCAACAGGGAATCGAACTCGCGTCCGTTAGAACAGCAGGCCACCTCTGTCTGTCCTGGCTCCCCCTCAAGAACCATTCACCCCAGCAGTCTAGTAATCTTTTTCATTCTTTCAATTTATCAAACTTTTCAAAACTGTTTTCATGGCATTTCAGTCTTATATTGAGGCATGGTGATAGAGGTCTCGAGTTAGAAATGATTGTGCCTGAACTCACCATTGTTCAAGTATTAGAGGTTACCGGAGGCTTTTCTGTCATGTACACGCTGCCAGGGACGTAGCGTGGCATACAGTAGCATTCGCCCCAGGCCTTTCTATGCCCCGGGCCGTCGGGGGCCCGAAAGGGGTAATATGGATTGGGTGCCCTCGTAGTAGTGAAGGAGATGGAGAGTCATGCCGAGGTAAAGAGAGGTTGGGAGTAATATGGATTAGCTTTTAGCGTAGTAGTAAAGGAGGAGGAAATGGAGAAGTACAGAAGACCTAGATAGAGAGAGAAGGCTGGTAACATGGTTTGGCTCATATCGTACGAGTAAGGGAGGAGGAGGAGGTGAAGAGGTAGATCTAGATAAAGAGAGAAGGGTAAGGTTGACATGTTTGCTGAAATGTAGACTGAACATGAAAACTACAGTCAAACAGGGTAAGGTTGTATACGTATATTTTTCGAGACAAAGGACTGTGTACTGAAAGGTAGGTGGGACTGGAAAATAGTTTAATGAGGATGGAAGGTGATTTGAACTGGAAAGTTGCTTAGGCAGCAAGGTAAGTTAATCACACTGGAAGGTGGCTTGAGCTGGCTTGGTCTGGAATGAAGGACTATTATGGTCTGGATGGTATCGTGGGGGGCCTAGCGAGGGAGGTGTAGAGGGGGAAGGGTAGGTGAGGGTGGGGGGGGTTAGCGTGGCGTGCAGGAAGTGCTAATTCCCAGTTTCCGCGGTGGTGGGTGTGCGGGCTGCGTGACGCTGTTTGTCATAATCCACTCCCCCACACCACTACTACCACCACCACCACTATAAACACCACTACTACTGCTGCTGTCATTATCACCACCACCACCACCACCACCACCACTACTGCTAGTCATCAACATCACCACCACTACTATTGCTACTTACTGCTAACCTTAACACAACCACCATTACCGCTGCTGCTAGCATTGGCAACACCACCACTTTTACTATTGTTGCCAATATCACCGCCCACACCACAACCACTACCATCATTATCACCACCTTCACTCACCACTACCGCAACAGCTGTTACTGCCGTTATCATCACCACCACTCATGTCATTACCATCACCACCACTCATGTCATTATTACTAAAATTCTAGAGGGAAATGAGTCCTAGTTTAGAAATATTAGTCCTGTCTCCCCGTCTTACGACTCACCAGAATGGAAGTGTAACCCCTTTTGAAACAGTAACTGTCCAGGTGGTCATACTTTTGCCCAGCCTGCCTCTGCCATATGTAGGCTACCACGAACAGCCGTGTGGGAAGGTTTTCAGAGTTTCGAATCCCACACACCACCATCTCTACTCGTGTATTTAGGATAGGTTGAGTTAGGTGTGTGTGTGTGTGTGTGTGTGTGTGTGTGTGTGTGTGTGTGTGTGAACAAAATAGCTTGTCAGTGCCTGATCTCATTTGAATAAAAATTAACAAATACATCATCCGTGGGTTTCTGAAGAATTGAATTGAGTTTGGTTAAGATTAATGAAATAATTCGAAGGCCATGGGTCAAAGTAATATTTCAGGACGCGGCGTGATGTCATGATTGCTTGTTCCGATTTTGATCAGAAGTCGCACATTCATTGCGTGTGGGTGTGGCAAGAAGGGGTTTAATTTGGCTCTGATCGATAAAGGGTCAGGGTCAGAGGTGAAGGGTCAGAGCCAGAGTTCAGGGTTCTGCGTTAATTCATCAGTGCCTGATCTTGTGTGGATCAAAATTCGCACATACAGTCAGAGCAACAACAATCTTCCCAGTTCCGTCTGAAGAAAATATACGACTGGCGAAATACATTGAAAACCCTGTCTCTAATGGTGCGAGTTTCAGATGGGTCGACTTTTCTGCTATGTTTTCGTCAGACTTTGGGGAGATAGTCATTTCGCTCATTGTACATTGTGTGTGAGGATGGGATGAATGCGATTTGGGTGCAGAGCAGGGTTGGCAACAAAGTGGGTAACCCGGTTTTACCCACCCGGGTTTTTTCAGTAAACCCCAGTATTTTATCCACTTTTCTGTTTTCTTTCGACCACAGCCAGCTGTGCGAGGCATATTTCTGTTCTCTGAAATAAACAAGAAATTTTACACTCAGTTTTTTCATTCTTACTACTACCTTGGTCACACTCTTCTACAAAATGAGTGTAAACATGACACCTGTGCTTAAGACTGAGTTAAAAAAATCCTAATACAGTAGTATGTAGCTTGAATTCAAGGTAAACTTCCTTGGGTTTCATCTGGTGAATACAAACTTTACAGCCAGCACCACCTGTCTCTAATTTTGAAAGTTTTAAAATTAAGAGAAAAATTGTTTTTGATAGATATGGTTTTTAGTTTTATTAAGGAGTGGGGTAAATTTGTTATATAACTAATCATTGCTGTAGTTAACTTATACTATATTCTGTCTCATATCATTACCAAATATCAATAATTCTATAGAAATATAAACGTTGCTTTGTTTAAAATAGATGTATTTTATAGGCTTAGCTATTTGGTTACCAAAAGCTGTTATTACTGTTAAGATAATGTGTGAAATCACTTATGCAGCAAAATTTTCAATAATAATTATTTATAAGATTGAGAAATGCAAGTATGTAATTATCAAAGAAAGGAGAGTAGCAAGGCAAGTGACTCCTTCTCGTACTATTGTGTAATGTGGACTGATCTTTGCCAGAATGCCAGCTCATGAGTTGTGCAGTGCTCTCAAGTCTCTCCTGTTGAAGCATGTTTTGCTGTGCAGCAGGCAGCCCAAGGATAACAGCCAAACAGGTCAAAACATACTTGTGTTCATTTCTCTCATTCAAATAACTGTGTGAAAAATAAGATTTTATTGGGCTATTCATAATTATGCATAGCGGAAACATTATTTTATTTAAATTTAAGATAAACTTGAAAAACCCACTTTTGCCCCCCCCCCTTTTTTTTTTAGGTATTTTGTAAAAAAAAAAAAAAAAAAAAAATCCAGGTGGGTTGGGCTTTTTTTTTTTAAAGTGTTTCTTTTGCCAACCCTGGTGCAGAGTGATCAAAGGTGAAGGTCATGGGTCAAAGTCAGATCCAGGTCGGGCATTGTTGTGTTCTCTAAACACCCTCTCAAGTTTGGTTTGGTTTCTTGCTCTCTTCAGACGATTTTTATTGACCTTAAGATAGATTTTTTTTTTTTTTTTTTTTAAGTGGAGAGGTTAGATAATGCCTTCAGTAATCCATTCTCTGCAAGACATCTTCCCAAAATCGAATTAAATCGTTCAGTGGTACCGGAAATAAAAGATAATAGATCGTGGGAGCAAAGGTGTAAACTCTACCTTGCTTGAAAGCATACCAAACGAGCGCCAGCACCCTGCGTGGCCAAGCAAACACCACTATGTTAGGAGGCGTTAAGACACACCAGTTATTGCCACTACCCTTTTATCACCACCTTTGTAGCTCTACAACTACTGCCATTAATACCACCACCATTACTGCCATAATCGCCACCTCCATTATCACAACCACTACTGTTGTCGCTATCACCACCACCATCAGTATCACCACCACTTCTGACGCTATCAGCACCACATCCATTATCTTCACCACCACGAAAATCATCACCACTACTACCATCGTCACTGCTTCACTGCTACCATCACTATCACCACAGTTGCTATTATCACCACCACTGCTACTGTCTTTGTCATCACTCTTCGAACTTGAGAATTACATATACAGTACAGTAGCTTCCCTGACCCTTTCACTACAGAAAGTCTATCTAAAGGCGAATACAATCGTCTGGAGGTGACAAGAATAAGGCAAGAAAATAGGTCATCTGATAGAAGGTCATGGCTTCTGCCACCACTCGTTTAATCGTAATCAGTTACCTAATGTCAGACTACAGACAGGGTGGCCACGACAGAAATACGTCCTGTACTCGCTTCACTTTAACTTGTCCTTGCTTGCTTCCCTTGGCATCTTATTTCACATTGCATAGCGGCAGAAAAAAACTACAGTACTACGGCCGTACATCTTATTCATAGTACATCTTAGTTCGTGATTAATATAATATTCTGCTGTCAGTCAGTTGTTACATCTCAGCATTCAAGATGGAGAGATGCCAATTTTAGGCCAGGTTAAAGGGAAATGGGTATAGCTTCCCTGTTGAAACCCCTCTTCATTCCACCGTGCCACTCCCTGCAACCATCCCTCTTGCATTCTTTCCCCTCTTTCTTGGTCTTCCTATCCTTCTTCTCCCTTCATCTAACCACCAATACTCTTTCATTTATAACCATGTCTTCATTTTGTCCAAAGCACCTCCGCATATTTCTCCTAACCACGCCTTTTACAGTAACTATGTCTTTCAGCACAAATGACTTGACAGCTCATGGACTCTTATCACAATTAGCATTCCCTTTTATCGTTCTTTCACACCACTATTGCATATAATTACGCTATCGTGATTCTTGACAATATCTTATACCATTTCGTTGTTCATGTACCTCATACGAACACTCTGAGGCTCCCGTCATTAATTTTCAGCAGAATAAAATCGTCTGGCTTTAGCTGGAATAAAATGCTAGTGTTGTTTGGCCCATTTGAAGGGTTTTATGGTGACAGTTTTAACACTAAGGCTTCTATAATTCTCTCTCTCTCTCTCTCTCTCTCTCTCTCTCTCTCTCTCTCTCTCTCTCTCTCTCTCTCTCTCTCTCTCACACACACACACACACACACACACACACACACACACAGTAAAATCGTCTGGCGTCAGTTGGAATAATATACGAAAGTTGTCCTCATAATGCAAGGGCTAATTTACTGTTAACTACTTCAGCCCGATGATGATTTTTTTTTACTCCTTTCAGACGATTGTATTTACCTTGGGAGAGACTTTTCGACCTGGAGGCGTTAGATATAGCATTAGCCTAATTAACCCCTATTAACCCATCCTAAATTAATCAAAATCATCTCTAGGTATCCTGATTATAATGGAAAAAAATCGTCATCAGAGTGAAGGGTTACGTGATCAGTGCCGTAAGTTAGCGTTACCCTTTATCACCTTTATCATTGAGTCATCACATATATCTCCCACTGTAACTACCATCATTATCAGTCTCTGTCATCACCATTTGGGCAGTTACCAGCCAATTACCACTTCAGTAGCCTCAGCCCCTTAATTGTCACGTCGATCATTACAGCCCACACCTGTCGCATCACTTACTCATGTTATTTAGTACATCTGAGTCGCTTCAATCCACACCTGTCACTTGTCTTACTCGTGTTATTTAGCATACCTGAGTCGCTTCAGTCCCCACCTGTCACTTGTCTTACTCGTGTTATTTAGTACACCTGAGTCGCTTCAATCCACACATGGGGGAGGCGTGGCTCAATCGGTAGAGACGTGGCCTGCCGTTCTAATGGACCCAGGTTCAAATCCCGGCTGGGGCAGGGAACAGTTAAGGATTTGAATTTCATTAAATCAGGCTTTACTGATCTACCAGAAGACCCGCCGACATGTCGTAAAAATACCCCCGCTAATACCAACACACCAGTCCTGTATGAGACAGCCCTAGCATGTATTCAATATGGACGGTGGGTGTTAGCGCCGAAGTGGTGACGTGAAGAGGTGTATGGTATGTAGGAGGACTGTTGGGCCTTGATAGCAGGCTGTGAAGCCTATGCCCAGAGTTGAACACAAAAAAAAAAAAAAAAAAAAAAAAAACTTAGGCTACTCTTGCCAGTTACGACACCTGAGTCACTGCAACCCATACCTGCCATTTCACGTAATGCATGTCAGCCACTACACACCACACCTGTCACTTCACTAAATGCATGTCAGTCATTACAACCCACACGTGTCACTGTTATTAGTCATTACATCTACCTCTTGTCGCGTCCGTCACCGCTTTGAACACTACATCCCAATGACATTTAAGGAGTTTATTAACCACATTCTCAGCAGCACTTGCCACTTAAGTTACTTCTTTCTCAGCAACACATATATCTCCTCATTTAGGCCTGTTCCTTTCTCAGCAACTCACATGTCACTTTAGTTACTTATTTCTCAACTGCAAATGTCACTTCTAAGTCACCTCTTGTTTTAAATTACGAGTCACTTCAGTCGTCAGTCATATCACTGCAACCCACGTAAATCACCTCAATGGTTCACGTCCTTCCCTGCAGTTTACACACCATGTCAATCGTCACTCCATCCTTTCAGCACATATATTTCCTACTAAGCCTTTATCTCACCACTATCACCACCACCACTCTCCATCCACCATCACCACTATCAGCCGCCTTAGTAATTTTCTCATCATTTATCACCACCACCATCCCTTCTTTATCTCCACCACCACCCAGTACCAACTCCGATCCACATCACATTCACCATTCCTTCAACCAGTACCATCACCACACCAGCCTCTATAGTAATTCTCTCACCTCGGTCACCACCACCATTCCTGTTAATAACTCACCACTATCACCACAATTCCTTCACTGTCACCACAATTCAGTAGTCCAACCCTTTCTTTCCATCATCACCAGTCACCATCACCACCACCACAACCCACATAGTAACTCTTTCACTACCACCGCCTCTTCACTAACTTTCTCACCACTGTCGTCACCACCTCTCACCAGATCTACCTGTTCATGCCATTATCAATGTCAGTCAGTGTCCCTCTCTGTCACCATCACTCACACTCATCACTGTATCCTCCTCCACCTTCGTCATAATCACCAGCACCACCACCACTTTCGTCATCAGCATTTCTGTCATAATTAGAAATCACCATTTTTTTTTTTTTTTTACAAGATGTACTTTTCACCATCTTGCACTTCTCATCATCATTTTTACATACCTCCATATTCAACACCATCGTCACCACCATCACAGCCGCCATCATTGTCACCATTGTCTCGACCGCCATCACCATCACGGCCCTCACCATCACCGCTATCAGTCACCACCATTACCGCCTCCACCGTCATTATCATCATCATCATCAACGTCAACCACTTTTCATTTATACATACTAGGCCTACACATTCATACATACAGTACAAAGGGTACATGACCGTATAGACTTTCCTAACAGTTATTATTCCTTTTATCATCACTCTCATCCTAGTCACCTACCAAATATGACTACCTGTCTGTCCAAGCTGCCTATACATCCTAGCTACCGGTATTTCTCACTCCAAGCGGCCTCTCCATCGTATCTTTCAGTGCCATATACAGTAAAATGTGCAGTGTCCTCGTTACACACACACACACACACACACACACACGCACACACACACTGCAGTATATATATATATATATATATTACTTCTGTACTACATCGACCAAGCTACTGCCTGATAGCGCATCCTCTGAAAGGTCATCCCAATTAGAATACAGATATCTCGAGGCACGTATGCCCCAGTTCAGTAATAAAAAGGCACCATCCACCTTCATACATTAAGTGCAATTATCACATATCATAGACTTACGACAGGCACTATCATTACCATCACTGCTACCATCAACACTGCCCACCCCATCACCACCACCTTTACCGTTGCAATCACCATTACCCACCCTGTCACCATTACCATCACCACTTCCCATTCCATCAGCACTGTCCCGCCATACAACCTCATTCTTCCAGTCAGATGAAGCGAAATGTACCCATTCAGTAGACTCGTAAATATATGGAACAATTTAACTTGCATTGTGACAGGCGCTGATTTTTCCATCTGCAGCGGCAGCAGCAGCGGCCCTAGACAGTCAGATGTAGATGGGATGCTCTACTAACATTAAAAATTTCCATGGATGAAAATTTGTCTTCTAATCTCCAGCTTAATATAGTTACATCTGAGGGAAACATTGCGGATAGATATTTTATCAGCACTTGTACGAATCATGGGAATACTACCGCTTAGTAACCTCGTTTTGCTGCTGATGTTAGCGATACTAATTTACTCACAGATTAAGACAGTGTAGAGTAGGTTTTCCAGTCGTTATTTCCTGTAAGTTAATGTTGCTGTAATCGGTGATTAAGATAGTGTTCAGTTTGCTTTCCAGCCATTGTGTCCCATGAATTATTCCATTGACTTTTTCATCCAACATGGCAATCCCTCTCGCTTTTTCCTACCTGCTTCAGCTGGAAGAATTGATGGGTGACTCGGAGCCTCTCAGCTTTGCAATTACCTTTGTCTCACTGCCCCATCTTCTCAATACCCCACCCCTTGTCCTACTCTACCATCACCTCATTATCCCACTGCCCTGTTACTTTACTATCCCACCCCTTGTCCCACTGTCCCATCACCTCACTATCTCACCTCCTTGTCCCAGTGTCCCACCACACTATTGCTTTGTCCTCCCGTGGCCTCACTATCCCACCCAGTGCCCCACTGTGCCATCCCTTCACTATCTCACTGTCCCATCACCTCACTGTCCCACCCCTTATCCCACTGTTCCATCAGTGCCTACTTGTTACACAGGCTAACAACAAGGCACACATCCACACCCACACACACGTTTGAAGGTGAAGGTTGGAATTATTTCTAAACGATATCAGCGCGTGTTACGTTCATCTCAGCTTTTTTTTTTTTTTAATCCTCTCTTTCTCTCTCTTTCACGCCGGTTCTCATGACAGAGGGTAATTTGCAGAGTATCGTGCTAGAAAATTAGAACAAGATAAGAGTGGGGTAAATGTGCCTTCGTGTCGTATTCATATAATCAAGCGGGACGAAGAGGAGGAGGAAGGAAGGAGGGAAGGAAGAAAGGAATGGTGGAAGGAAGGAAGGAAGTGTAAGGGTTTGAGTTAGTGTTGGTTCCCTTTTTCTTCCATTTTTATGAGTTTGTGGTGTGGAATGAATAAGTTAATGTATAATCTAAATACACTTAAGTTAGTAGACAGGATGGAGTGCGTTAGAGTAACTTTATTTTTGTTTCTTGAGTATAATCATTAGTTTTTGATGTAGAATATGTCAGCAAAGAAACAGACTAGAAGTGAATTGTTTGACTGGTGTGAGTCTGTGTTTAATTATTTTATTTTCATGGTTATAAGTGTGTGTGTGTGTGTGTGTGTGTGTGTGTGTGTGTGTGTGTGTGTGTGTGTGTGTGTGTGTTTACAGTAGAAGAATTATATTGCTTTTAAATGTGGAATAAGTAAGTTTTATTCATTTGTTGTCATGGCTACAGTATACGTGTTTTGCGGTGGAATATGTGAAAGAAACTGATATCAAAGGTTAGAAAGTGATTATATATTGAAGCGTAGTCTGTCGTACTAAGAGAATCGTAACGACGGTGTTATTATCTTTTCTTACAGGTATGGTAATAACAGAGGTCTGGCCACTACCTCACTCCCTACCACTACACACATTGCCCACCATCACACTCCCTAAGACACACACACACACACACACACACACACACACACACACACACACACACACACACACACACACACACACACGAGTCTCCACCGTTCCACTACCCCAGTCACACCACCACTTCACGCCTCCACCATCACATACCACCACCCACTCGCCACTCTCCCCCACGACACACACCCCTACCACCACCACCACAGTACAGTACCACCACCACCGTATCAGCGTAGCGCACGAGAGCCAGAAGTCGTCGTGGAGTGAGTGCCAGACCCAGCGATGAAGGTTAGTTGTCACCTTTATCTGTACCTGGTAGGGAGGTATAAAGCCTGTAGTGAATATTGGTTTTACTCGTACTGCGTTAGGGAGAAGTGTTTTAGTGCCTCCTCTTGACCAGTTCAGCCCGAGAACTTATATTTAAATCTGTTTACTCCTACTCGACGATGTTATTCAGTTAAGGAGAAGAGCATTTTAGTGGAGGGGCCAATTAAGGTCACATCTAACCCCATCATCGTGAAAATTTTCTCCTGAGCAAAAGAGAAAGTCTGGAGATTTCAAGAATAAAATAAGGCGTCATCGTGGTGAAGGGTCATAATACTCGTATGTGCCTATTCCCGAATGCGTCAGATTAGAATATATATATGTGTGTCTACAGTCATGTCCTTCCGTCCCAAACGTCCCACTGAGGAAGGTTGCAGTATATCCCAAACGTTTAAAAAAGGATAGCTTCTGTGCCTTCTCTGAAATTTCCGGCACTTCATTGGGAAACGTTTCTGCTCTTCCTGAGTAGCACATTTTAACGTCTCGAACATTTCAGAGCGTAGTTTGGTGCATCCTGTGAAATACATCCGTCATTCACAGACGCCTCAAGGACGAGAGTTTCACTTCCAAACACATCCCTCACCAAAATGCTTTAGCGATTAGCATTTCAGTGTCTCTTCCATTTTACGTCTGCTTATCTCGAACGTTAAAAAGATTAACTTCTTAGTGTCCCCATAAATACGTTCGTCTTGTCAAGCTCATGAAAGAGTAGCGCTTCAGTGGTTCCTTGGACGCATCTGTTATTCTCAGAAGCTTCTGGTAGTTGTATTTCATTGCCTCAGATGCATCTGTCACCCTCAAAAGTCAGAGAGAGGCGTTCCAGTGCTTCCTATAAAACATCTGTCGTTTCAAACACATCAGAGTAGGTTTAACTGCCTTCTAAAACATGGAGGAGTTGTATTGTACTGCCTTCCAAGTCGACTCCACTGCTCTTCAGTGCTCCAGAGGGTAGCACTTCTGTGCCTCATGTCTTGTCAGTATTGAGTGGAACAGAAAAAGAAAAAAGGCCTGTGTAATATTGAACATCTTCATTAACCTGTTACTTCCATAGGTTGATGGATGTGGAATTTGTTGGAAAGTACTTCGAATGCTGCACGTAGCAAACAGCCCTGTGTTTACCATCACATTGTCGCGAAGCTTACTGTTGTAGGCGTTTGGGTTCCCTCTCCTTTGATGAACTTTCGGAAATGTTCTGTTTTGAATCTGAATAAGGGCAGTTGTCCTCAAGACGATTTTGCTCAATATAAGCGAGATTTTTCTGACGGTGGGGTGAAGGTGGAAGGTTAGATATTGCTTACATTATGTCATTCAGCACAAGACGTTCCCCCTGAGCTGAATAAAGTCGTCTGGATGTAGCATGAATTAAATACAAATAAACGTTGACCTTGAGCGTAGCAGAATGACCGCCCCCACTCTGATGGTATCTCAAGTTTATCACGCCAGAAAAAAAAGAAAAGAAAAAAAAGAAAAAGAAAAACGTGTCGCTTGTTATTGTAGGAGTCATTACGGGGGAGGTCCAGGGGTCAGGGGATGGATGCCAATTAGAGCAACTGTAATTTTACGTAGTAGCGGCCGGGACAAGAGGAAAGGTCAGAGGTCAGATTGGGGATCAGGATTAGGGCTGGAAGGGGTCAGAGGTGGGATTGGGGTGGCAGGATTAGGCCGAGTCAGAGATCAGAGTGGGGTTCAAGGTTAGGGTTGGAATGGGCTGAGGTCAGATTGTGGGTTCTAACAAGGGATGGAATGGGTCAGAGGTCAGAGTGGAGGTCAGGATTAGGAGTGGAAGGGGTCAGAGGTCAGGATTAGGGGTGGAAGGGGTCAGAGGTTGGAGGTCAGAATTGAATGATCAGGGCTGGAAGGAATCAGAACGAATAGGTTGCAAGAGAACCAAAGGGGCAGCAGTTAGGTCAGTGGGCTGGTGGAAGCATCGCCGTAACCAGGTAGCACGTAAAATCATGTGGCTGACATCCATACGATTTTACACCAGGGAGTAAAATTGTCTTGTTAGCCAGAGTAAAACCTAAGTCATCATTCGAGGGTTAAAAGTTAATGAAGATTTTTTTTTTTTTACCCAGAGACCTTGCAAACTTACCTAACCGCAAATGAAATATTGTGGCATTTATCGGAATATACCAAATAAGTCTTCGGCCAATATATCAGGGTTAAAGGAAATCGGGAAAATGGAGGCAGTCCCCCACTTCAAACCATATTCAGCCCAACTCTTGATGAGGTTAAGGCGCTAGTGGCTTCCCTACCTTGCTACTGAGTACTGTTTATAGGGGAGCATACAGGCTAACCATATTTGCTATTGTCTCATAAGTGACTGTCATAAACTGGATGCTTGCCTTCCCCTTCACCCTCTCATTTTCAAGCATACAGAGGAGAGAGCTTTTGACAGCCGCCCTCTGGATGCCCAGAAATTTATATCGACAGTAGAGATGACGGTAGAATCTCCATTGCTTAGGTGTGCTGCCTAATGAACACTTAATCTTGATAGTTTTTTGTCAGCTTCTGGCCATGAAATCGGCTGTTTGTTCTCTGAGATTCGGCCATCCTCGTACCCCCGAACTGATGGGGCTATGCACTTTCACGTGTCATCACTTGTGCATAACTTTCTCCTTTAAAGTATTCTAAGACTGTATCATTCAGGAGTGGATGTGAAGGTAGCGGGGTTGTTACAGTGAGAATCCGCCCCGACATAGGCCAGGTTAGGAAAGACGAGCAGATGGTAACAGGGCAGGTGGAGGAAGCAAAGATGCCTCAGATACTTGAATTGTATGCAATAAGTACAGCACTGTTGAGTTCTGAGCCTTGGGAGTACACATATATGCTCCTCATCTCAGGTGATCTAGGTTGGTTTGTTGCATGTTTATTGTCACGCTACACCAGACGACTTGTACGCAAATTGTCTGTGTTCTGGCACGCGAGAATGTGTGGGAGTGTCGGCATTTTGGTGTTGGGTGCAGCAAGGCCGTGTACACTGCCGGGGTGGTATGCAGAACACTGGTATTAAGTGGTATGAATATTCACGATACCGCTTGTGAAAATGTAGGAAAACAGGCCATTACTACCGGCCCGACTAAGAGGTAAGATAAGTTGTGATGGCATGTTAAAAGAACTGCACATAAGCGTGGGCCATAAGGAAGAGTATGAGGCGTGGCATTAAGTAGCAAAGGAACACGCTCGTTGCCAGTAATCGCACGTTGCTCTTAACTAGGTAACAAGGCAAATATCATTATGCCTTCCACTTAGACACGGGAGGCTATGTTTCATCCACTGCGCTACATACGTTTTCATTATACTCGTCACGGGGAGGGCTGAAGGGGGTGTTTAAGGGGTCTAATAAATGATTACAGGTATACCTTTAACAGCACGAGAACCTCTGGCTTAGTACTGCATATTCTAGCTACCACCAGACGATTTAATTCGGTTTAGAAGAGCCACTTGGTACTGGAGTTAATCCTTCCAGGGCTTAGCGTCTCTTCTCAAGGGGGTATATGGGGAAAGAGCTTAGCTTACCGCCCATGGCCTTCCGGACTGTAGTCACGAAGCTCATAGGTCCAAACTTTAAGGTACCAATTTTTAAAGATGTCCAACACCATCACTCCTAAATAACACTGGGCTGTAGAGGGTTAATTAAGGTTGTATCAGATTCCTCTAGTTCGAAATGTTCTTATTAAGCGTAATAAAGTCGTCATGAGGAGGTAAAGATAACGCATAAATGCATTCATATACTGTAATCCCTCCCCGCCGTTCTTCCTTCGTCAGAAAACCAACCCCCTCTTTACTCCATCGACGAGTGCTACTACCTGACCTTATATATGCATGTCACATCTCCTCATCTTCGTCTCGCACACTAACACATCACACTTGACGTCCTCATAAACTTTCACTACTGCCAATTTATTACATTATTCATTGACACCCGTGACATTTCCACACAGACAGTCGATCGTGCCCACATTAAATCAACGACAGAGCTCTACGGTACTGAAGTTGTGAAGTCAGATTTTGGTGGAAGACTTACCTTTTATGATGCCAGACCAAATTTAACCTTTTCAACCTTTTCTCCCATTGTGAATAAAAATCATTTGGCATTAAACAGAATATAATACAAACTTTGTAGGGCTGAAAGAGTTAAGGACTAATACTGTATTTTGATCGTGTTAACTGTATGAATTATGAAGTCAGTACTGGCTTGTAGCACATCACAGGCGTCTGGTCCCAGACATGACTTTATCAGTCAGGTTCTGTAATCTTATTTTTTCTCGACAGACTGAAGTAGCCCAGCAAGATGTGTAAATAGGAAGGGGTATCGGATGGCGGCGAGGTGTAGTGGTGATAAGAGACAAGGGCGGTATTGTAGTACGGTTAGGAAGCTTACCTTTTCCTTACCGATATATTTTTGATTCTGCTCCGTTACTATATTCTTTGGCATTCATGCAATCTAGGTCGATATTGAAAAGACATGAGAAGCAAACCAGGGGATATTAAAGACTTAGCTAGTTCGGAAATTAAATCGTTCAGGAAGAGGTGTCAGGGAACCTCCTTACCCGACGAGGATACGGGCCAAAGAGATTTGTCTAAGAAGGAAGGTGCCGCCTGACGCAGTAACCCCGACCACAGCCTCGCCTCAGCACCACCTGGGGAGATAAAGTAACACACACACACAAGGAGGTCATCAGGGACACACAAGCACCACCTGGGGAGGCTGTGGGTGAATCGGTAGAGAAGCTGCCTGGAATCCTGATGGACCCAGGTTCAAATCCCGGCTAGGGCAGAGAACAGTTCAAGGATTTGAATGTCATAAAATCTCACTTTACTGCTCTACCAGAAGACCCGCCAACATGTAAAAATACCTCCGCTAATACCAATACACCAGTCCTGTATGAGACAGCCCAAGCATGTATTCAATATGGACGGTGGATGTTAGCGCCAAAATGGTGATATGTAGAGATGTGCGGTATGTAGGAGGACTACTGGACCTTGGGAGCAGGCTGTGAAGCCTATGCCCAGAGTCGGACCCATTAAAAAAAAAAAAAAATACTGCTTTAACGTGACGTTAATATAATACCCCTTTCAACTCATTGATGGCCTAGTGTAGTAAGATTGGAGGATTGATTTCACCAGTAACCGAGGAGACTCATTCCTAGGAGTGTTCATTGCACCATTAACCAAGGAGAATAATTCCTAGGAGGGTTGATTTCGTCAGTAACCGAAGAGATTCATTCCTAGAAGGGTTGATTTCACCAGTAACCGAGGAGATTCATTCCTAGGAGGGTTGATTTCACCAGTAACCAAGGAGACTCATTCCTACCTCATACCTAGGGCTTGACGAATTTTATGCAACCACGACTCAGTATTCAAGGTGTGAGAATGACCCAGCTCCCTCTGATAAAAACAAACCTACTATAATATTCTTTGTGGCTGTGGAAAATTCTCAGCATCTCTTACTTAAATCCTCCACACTACGCCCGCCATGGTCTTTCCGTATATGTATTTTTTTAAGAGGGGGGGGATTTGTTCTTGCTCTCCCAAGGCAATTTTAGTTAGCTTTGGAGAGGGTTTTCGAACTGGAGAAGTTAGATACCGCCTTCATCGATTACTAATTTTTCATTTTATTCATGTTGTCTGCAGAGTGTTTTATTAATAGTCATCATAGTACCAGACGATTTTACTTAACTTAGGGAAAATGTTTTAAAGTGATGGGGTTAATCGGAAGTATATCTAACCCCTCCACTTCGAAGTTTTTCTCCAAATCTGAATAAAATCCTTTGGAGAGAAGTAGCATAATTATAAAAAAAAAAATGTTATCGGATTGAAGGAAGTAGCTGTAAGACCGACATAGAAAAGAATAAAGAAATTCGAGAAAAGTGACAAAAGGCAGTTAAGGAGGGGATGTGATGGGGGGGTTGGATTTTAAATGGATATGGAGATTTCGTAACAGCTATCCCTTTGCGATTTGTTCTGCATAATATAAGTAACATGCAAGATCAGTGTCAGGGTGTAGTATGCAAAATAAGTCGCTCAGGAAGAAGTGCTACGAAGCGTCCAGAGCCACTGAAAATACTACCCGGGGATTCACTGGAAGGTCTCTGTCAAGGTCTCTGTTATCGCGATCCTTCCCACAGCCAGTCTTGGGTAAATTGGTGGCTGGATGCAGAAAATGGTCCCCGAGAGTTGGACGGAGAGGGGGAAAATTTGGTTCCAGGGCTCCTAATGGCGGTACTGGGCAGGTATATATTAGGTGGGCCCTCCTCTTAACGTTATTCCCAGTGCCAAACATGGGTTATTTTGAGGTTCCGAGTTCGTGGTCAAGGTGGTTACCCTCGCCCTAGTCTGACCGTGAAGTTATGCAGGGCTTAGTACAGGTGGTCTTCGTTCAGGGCTGTGTTCCAGAATCTCAGGACATTTCCATACATTTAGGTACTGTAAAGTGAGGGACTGGCAGATCACCTTTATGGGCATCGGTGAAGCTTCTAAGTAGCGAATTTTATCTATTTCTATATTGATTAGCATTAAAAAAAAAAAAAAAAAAAAAAAAGGAAGACATAATAGGGCTTGCTGTACTTGGCGGTCCAGTCACTTGTCCATGTGGTTAGATTCACCCTGCCTGCATAGTATTTGGTGGTACGGTCCGGTGTGGACTGGGCAGTTTTTGGCATTCTTATGTGCTCCTCAGTGCTGCAATGACTCTGTTACCTAACCTTATTTTTTTCCTTTCATACTCCAGACTGGCGCCATCATCGACCTTAGCTGCGACGTCATGTTTAGCTGTACGTTGTCTGTACAGTCGTTGGATGGTGTCCTGGTCGTGTCGGTTGTGTAGGTGCCTCTGTTTGAGTGCTACAGCTGTTGTTGTTCAGGCCATGGATTTCAACCACTGTTAATCCTAATTGAGATGGCATAATCAGTGGTGTATTGTGTAGCAAAGCTGCTATTTCGTAACGCTGTTGAGAAGAATTTTTATTAGGGCATCAGATTGTTGCGATTATCTAGTTCGTTTATCTGCTGCTTCATGAACGATCTTGACTCACCGTTTGATGCTGAAGTGTAATACTTCGAAGTCTCCCTCCCACCGTACATAGTCCGGTTTTGTCATGGTTTAGATGTGGCACATTTTATCTGCTGTCCTCTCCTTGAGAGGGTCCATGAATAACGTCCAGTTTCTGATTTCTTTTATCACAGTGTAAAGCTTGTGTACATTTTTGCTTTCGGGTTGGTTAAGTAAAGTTGTTTTTTTCTTCATTTCTTGTAATTTTCGCCCTGGAATGCCAGGACGTTCATCGCTAACCATAGCGCATTCTCGTGGCATTGTGGGCTGTATGGCTGGATTTGTTTAATGGCTCTGCCTCAGTTTCCTGCCATCACCGGAGTTGTATTTCCATTTGTGTCCCTGGACATTTTCCCCTGAACTTTGGGTGTGCAGTTTGAAGCAGTTTTGGCGGTCTGTTTGTCTTTTATTGCTTCCCACTATTACTCCATGTAAATAAACATTATGCCCCAGGTAATTAGACCGAGCTGCCCCAAGTAAATTACTTACAGTAATCTCTGAGGTTCGATTAATACTGGCTAGTCACCAAAGAATACAGTACGCAGTAAGTGCTAAAACTAGGATAAAAATAACATAAGAGCAAGAACCGGTGTAGTAAAAGGACGGGGTGGAAATGACGAACGAGAGGGAAGTAGGAACAGTATACCATATAAATATACCGATATATATATATATATATATATATATATATATATATATATATATATATATATATATATATATATATATATTTGTGTGTGTGTGTGTGTGTGTGTGTGTGTAGATAGATAGATAGGTGGGTAGAAATAGATATGTTATATAAATAGAGAGAGAGAGAGGGTAGAAAATGTTATATAAATGGAGAGAGAGAGGGGGAGGGGGAAGGGGAACAACTAATCACGGATCACCGGAGATGGATAAATAAAGACAAGAGAAGCAAATAATATTACAACCAAAAAAAAAGATTGTAACCAGGAAAATGGCAGGACTATCCACCAAAGAGACAAGTCACCATCTCCACCCACCCCACCCACCGCCACTGTAAAAAGTCCACACAACAGGCTCAGCTGAGGCGGCTGTGGTGGGGCCTCTTTTTGTACCCCTCACTTTGATTCAGGCTTTGTGCAGTCATGGGTGTGTGTGTGTGTGTGTGTGTGTGTGTGTGTGTGTGTGTGTGTGTGTGTGTGTGTGTGTGTGTGTGTGTGTGTGTGTGTATTACCGAATATAAAGTTGTGGGTGTTCGATGCTTCAGCCAGAAAGTGGGTTTTTCGTCTGTCTGTCATTTCATTCTTTCTCGCATTGCAGGCCGCAATTATTGACCGATTATTTGGCGAGTGAGGTGTCATATCTCCAGCTGACGTTGTGCCCTCGTCATAGTATTCGACAGGGTATGGTTCCAGACCGAAAAAGATGAAGGCCATAGAACAAGTTTCCTTAGTTTCAAGAGTATAGGCATAAAACTGGTACCACTGGAAAGGGCGTCAAGATGTGTAAGTTATTGCCTTTTCTCAATTTTCACACAACCTAGTGGATATTGCGGAACTGCAAAAAGAAAAAATAAATAAATAAATAAAAACTTGTGCACCTGTGTCGCTACTCGTAAGGTGGTGTATAAAAACGAAAAGAAGTGCAAGCAAATCTCTGAAATGCTGAAGGATGAACATACGTCTTAATACCTCCCAGGGAAAAGATCACATTGCTGGACAGTGTGATATGTAAACGTAGGATCAACAGATAAAGAATCGGCTGCTGACGAGAGCAATAATACAAGACTTCGTTTTTGAGACCTTAGCTGGCAAATTGTGCTATAGTTCATTCACGTTAACGTAAGCCAGATTTTCGTATTTTGCTAGCTTATTTCACGTAGCCCACGTGCGGAAAAGTACGCTACTGTGGTTCTGCATCCTGTCTGTAGTACTTCTTCATGACTAGCAGCAATCTACTGTCAATTTTTTGCTGTAACTCGGCATTCAGGATGGAGGGATAATTTTAGGTCAAGGTCAAGTGAAAAGAGTATAGTATGTGTGTTTTGGTGCATGCATTTCATGACCTGTATATTTAGGATTTATTTCACTGTTATATGTGTATTTGTGTGTGTTTCTGCGTGTGTATGTATGTGTGTGTGTGCTTGTGTGAGTATTTATGTGTACGTGCCTGCTTGCATGTGTTCTACTAGTAGTTTTTTGCGTGGCCTCGATATCGTAGATTAATTTTTATATTCTTGCGTGTTTGTGTATACGGGATTAGTTTTACGAGTGTGTGGGTGTCACTGTATATGTTGATTAATGAGGAGAGAGAGAGAGAGAGAGAGAGAGAGAGAGTTTGTGTGTGCGTGTGTGTGTGTGTGTGTGTTTTGTTAACCTAATTTTACCATGCAGGATTTGAGAAGCTCGTGTAGTCCTGTGTGTGTGTGTGTGTGTGTGTGTGTTTTGTTAACCTAATTTTGCTATGCAGGATTTGAGAAGCTCGTGTAGTCCTGTGTGTGTGTGTGTGTGTGTGTGTGTGTGTGTGTGTGTGTGTGTGTGTGTGTGTGTGTGTGTGTGTGGACATGTGTATAGTTGCAACCAGGAATATTGATCCTCTCTTTAACCTAACAAGTGTGAAACTAACACGATATTCTGAAAAGTTCGGTGTTTTTCGAAGATCGCGTCACTGAATAGCCAAAGTCACCGCTCACTGTCTCATTATTCATCGTAAGGAAGTGGATCGATATTAGTGTCCCCAGTAATACGTATGCATATTAAGGATTTACATGTAGGTGTATATGCCACCAGGTTTAAATAGGTGTCGTGTGTGTGTGTGTGTGTGTAGTGTAGTTGCATGTTATTTGTACACCTGGAATGCATGAGGCCTATTACAGCGAGGGTTGGGTTGAGAGGTAGGTGGTGGAAGGGGAAGAGGGTAGGGAAATGGTAGGGATTAGGGGTGAATGAGGGATGGTGGTGAGGGTGAGGTTTAGGGGTGGGTGGAGAGCTGTGGTGGGGTTGAGGGGTAGGAGATGGTACAGGGATGGGGAGAGGGAATGGTAGGGATTGGGGGGTGAGTGAGGGATGGTGTTGAAGGTGAGGTTTTGGGATGGATGGAGGTTAGGGAGTGAGTGGAAGATGATGGCAGGGATGAGAGGTAGAGGGGTGAAGGGTAGGGTGGGTGAGAAATGAGGATGGGGAGTTAGGGATCATTTGGAGGTTAGAGGAGATAAGAAAGGTGGGCTTCAGGAACAAGGGAGGGGGTGAGGGCTTAGGGGTAGGGGTGGGGGTGTGATGGGGGTGGGTGTAATTAGCAGTAATGAGGTGGGGGCGTTTCATTACCCCGCTACTGTAATGACCGTCTGGCCGTGATCTATGTAGCAGCATTCTTATCGCACTGCACACGCAAGCAGGCAGGCACACACACACACACACACACACACACACACACACACACACACACACACACACACACACACACACACACACACACACACACACACACACACACACACACACACACACACACACACACACACACACACACACACACACACACACACACCTCATCTATCAGCATACAGCCTTAAACCCACACGCTCGTAAAACAGACACACAAACACGCAAGAAATAAAAAATAATCTCAGACATTCAGGTCAGGCAGAAAAGCACACACACACACACACACACACACACACACACACACACATATATATATATTATACACCCACACACACACGCTACTGTTGGCAAATGTCAGTCAAGGAGGAACATGGTGCAGCGCATGACAGTAATATGACAGTCTCTCTCTCTCTCTCTCTCTCTCTCTCTATTTTTATACATACGTGTATATATATATAATTATATATATATATATATATATATATATATATATATATATATATATATATATATATATATATATATATATATATATATATATATATGCACATACATTTTCCATCCAGTCGATATATGTATGCATATGTGTATATGCATATATATCTGTGTGTATATGTAGGTATGTATGTACATCGTGACATAACAGCTATCCTTCATTCCGTCCTGTTACACACTCCAGCATACACTTTCCTGCCTAATCCTTCCACATTTTTCTTAGTGTCTCCCTCCCCCCCCCTTGTATGTACTTATGTAGTCTGCGGCTGACAGTAATGTGGCACTGTACTTTAGCCTAGTCATGCCACTGTGTCTCGTGCGTGACACTGATTTGAGTTTTTACGTTACGCATGACGACATTATAACGAAAGTACTTCATGTGACTAAGAATGTTGCAATCTCTCTCTCTCTCTCTCTGTAAATGTAAGATACAGTGAACCTGAAATAAACATATTTTGATACTGAAGCATAGGAAGTATGGAAGGTTAAATTCAGTGTGAACAGAGCTCAGTTAAATTCTTTTAAAGGTCCTGTAAATTTGGCATACCGGTATATTTCTCCAACTTTCATGTTTTCTTCAGCGTTTCTGGCCTCCACCCCACCTCACCTCGCATTGGGAATTAGGGTTGGGTGATGATGATGATGGTGATGAAGGCTATATAATTCAGTATGGCCATTTCAAAGCGATTTTACTATAGTTTTTTTACAAGACGAATTTGTCATGCAGTCTGTGGAGAACTTATGATAATACAGTTTTATCAGTCGATAATCACTACCACAAAAATAATTCCTGATAGTGATAAGTAGCCTGACAAACCCACTTACAAGATATTAGTATTTTTCGAGAAAGTATCGATAACCCTTTGCCAAACTAAGGTGGGAAAAATGACTTGAAGGCTTGGTACTCATTAGAAATATTATTCACTCGGGTGCCGTCTTACTGTATTTAATTCTTGATTTATAGATAGATAGATAGATAGATAGATAGATATAATTTTCGGCTTAAGAAAGACTTCATATTGTAGGGTTATACAGTCTCCATTGGCTCTACACCACCTGGGAGCTATTTTTTAAGTTAATAGATCGTCTGACAACAGCAAGAATATAAATACCGCATCGGAATGAAATGGTTAAAGCTGGCTTGAAATTATAAAGGCATTGATGTATATAGAACATCATAGGAATAAGCCCTTTTAGTCACTTAGGTCCAATGATTTTTTTTTTTTAACTTGTGGGATATCCAAACGGCCGTTCAGCTTCGGGGAGACTTTTCAAACGGTAGGAGTTAAATACAGCCTTTAGTAACCCGTCCAGCATCAAAGGCCTCTGCTAAATTAAATTAAATCATCCAGAGGTAGCAATAATAAAACTTACGTGTCACCAGATGGAAGGGGTTAATGGTGACAGGTGTGAGAAATTAAGGAACTGCTTGGGAAAACATCGAGGTACTTCTGTCCCTACTCATGAACGACCAGCCTCTCATAGTACCCCTAACTCTTTCCTCCGTCTCATCCTTGGTCAGCCAGTCCTTGCTTTCTCTCTTCAGTATTCTCCTTTACATTTTTCTTTGATAATCTCTGTTTCTTGTTACAGTTTATATCAGCTTGTCGTACTCTTCAGCTCTGTTCTTCCAGCTCGTTATTGGTCTACCTCTCCGTCTTTCTGCAAAATGTAGGAGACTTCGTGGCACTTTTTTCTTAGCGATTTATTATGACTCTTACTCCTTGATAGTCTCATTGACGTAGCGTATATATTTTTAACACCAATATACTTTGGATCAGTAACGTACGGTGCGTAAGGATAGAGAAACATAGTGTAATTTTCAAAATAAATCGCTCAAGGTAAGTTGCTACGAAGTCTCCAAAGCCACAATACGCACCTCCCTCCCCTACTCACACACACACACACACACACACACACACACACACACACACACACACACACACACACACACACACACACACACACACACACACACACACACACACACACACACACACAGAAGGTGGTGAGAGACATCCGTAGACATTCTTTACACATTAGAGTAACTTTCCACCTCAGTCCTACTCAATTCTCGTTAATGCTAGGCTATTAAATCTTCTTAGTCAATTTAGGTTACACTCGTGGAGGAAGGTTTACACTCAGTCAACTATATAGCCAAGGACAAAAATTCACTATCATTCCACTGCATCAACTTTCACACTGAGGGCACATCCGTCACTTTCCTCCCCGACGTATCATATCAAAGAGCTGCAAGGATAAGTAGTACCTCAAAAGATCTTACGACCAAGCGAAACATCCATGGACTTAAGAACATATCATTTCTCTCTGTTTACAAATTATCAGCCAGCAATAAATAAATATCACCATCGGCTTCATGATTTTCGTCATCACTGTCATCGTCATCACCATCTGCATCATCATCACTGTAATTGCCATCATCACTGTAATAGTCATCACCGTCAACATCATCATCAATGTAATCGTCATCACCATCGGCATCATCATTTTCATCGTCATCATCATCACTGTAATCGTCATCATCATCGGCATCATCATTTTCATCATCATCATCATCACTGTAATCACCATCAGTATCATCATTTTCATCATCATCATCACTGTAATCACCATAGGCATCATCATTTTCATCATCATCATCACTGTAATCACCATAGGCATCATCATTTTCATCATCATCACTGTAATCACCATAGGCATCATCATTTTCATCATCATCATCACTGTAATCACCATAGGCATCATCATTTTCATCATCATCACTGTAATCACCATCGTCATCATCATCACTGTAATCGTCATCACCATCGGCATCAAAAATTTTCATCATCACTGTAATCGTCATCGCCATCGGCATCACCATTGTCATCATCATCATCATCACTGTAGTCATCACCATCTGCGTCATCATTTTCATCATCATCGTCGTCGTCCTTGTCGTCATCTCAGATTTTCGTCCTTTATCGGTTGATTTCACGAATACTACGGCACTGCATCCTATCCATAGCACTTCTTCGTGACTAGCAGCATCATGTTCTAGGGTTAACTGCCTATTACAATCAGCACTGAAGAATAACGTGATATTTTTAGGCTGTTAAAAGAAGTCAGAGGAGGGGGAAGTAGAGGGATAATAAACCTCTCCAAATATGGGTATACTTCAATCTCAAACAGTTATTTAATGGTCCGGTTATACCAGGACGGTCATACTCGAAGTCTTTGGAGATTTCGTCGCAACTCTTTTGCATTTAGTATCCTCTTGTATGATGTTCAAGAAGTATAATTTATCACAAACGATTTATAAATGATTTAGTATGTTTACATACGATATAAAGGAATTGCCACACCTGTGCATCAGTCATCGAACTGAGTATGTACCCTCCGACCTCAGCTTTGCGTGTGTGTGTGTGTGTGTGTATGTGTGTGTGTGTGTGGACTCACTGGCCTCTGAGTGTGTGTGTGTGTGTGTGTGTGTGTGTGTGTGTGTGTGCGTGTGTGGACTCACTGGCGTCTGTGTGTGTGTGTGTGTGTGTGTGTGTGTGTGTGTGTGTGTGTGTGTGTGTGTGTGCGCGCTCGTGTGTGGACTCACTGGCGTGTGTGTGTGTGTGTGTGTGTGTGTGTGTGTGTGTGTGTGTGTAGACTCCCTGACCTCAGTTTGTATGTGTGTGTGTGTGTGTACTCCCTGACCTCAGTTTGTGTGTGTGTGTGTGTGTGTGTGTGTGTGTGTGTGAACTCCCTTACCTCTGTGTGTGTGTGTGTGTATGTGTGCGCGGGCGCTCGTTTAGTTTATATGCACTGAACTCTTCCTTCCATCTAGTTAATCCCCTTCAGTTCGATGTCGTCGCATTTAATTATGTTCACTGGCACGATATTTTATTTTCATTTATTTATTTATTTATTTAAAGTTCGAAGGGGGGTCCTATTTAGTCTCCATTAACCCCTTGACAGCCCGTTTTCTCTCTCCCTAAGCTGAGGAAAACCGTCTGAAAGTAGCAAGAATATAACAGTATGTCGTCGGATTGAAGAGGTTGAAGGAGACTTACACTTAATGCCTGTCAACTGCACGATGGTAATTTAGGTAGCTTTTTTTTTTCTAAGGTCCAGTCTTCCTCTTGAATACGATACACAGCAGTCGAAGTTCCCTCCAGGTCCCCAATTTTCACTGGAGGAGGCGAGAGAGAGAGAGAGACAAAGATTAACAGACATAATAGAAATAGATAGATTGACAGATTAAGATGGACTGGATAGAACTAGATAAATAATATGCTGGAAGAGATAGAATGGCAGATCGATAGATAGACCTAGATAGATGCATTTAGATAGACAGATAGATGCATTTAGATAGATAGACATAGATAGATGCATTGGTAGCAGTTCCCTAATGCGCTCTGGGATGTTGATGAACTTGTAATGTGAATTGTGGTTGAGAGGTTCCAAAAATAGACTACCACTTACAGGATGTGACGTCAGGCTGGAGAGAGAGAGAGAGAGAGAGAGAGAGAGAGAGAAGGGGCTAACATTCTTTATAAAAACAAGGGACCCCTCATAGGATGCATATCGGGCGGGAGACTGACAGAGAGAGAGAGAGAGAGAGAGCAGCCTAGTTCCTGACAGCTGTGAGAGAATGACAGCCATGACAGGCGAAGTATCCAGAAAGGCAGGCTCAATACATAACCTAAATAGATAGCGGACTGACAGGAACAGGTAGATGACGAGATAGGTATACATAGAGACAGACAAGCAAATGAGATGTATTGACAGACATGATTAGATAGACAAAAACGATAGATAGACAGGCAAATAGATGGACAGACAGACAGACAGGTAGATAAACAGAGACATACACAGACACAAGATAGACAGACAGACAAACAGACGAGACATGTATAGGTGGGTTGATAGATTGACAGACCGACAGATAGATAGAAATAGATAGATAGATAGATAGATAGACAGACCGACAGATAGATAGATAGATAGATAGATAGAAAACCACACAAGAGTTTTCTGATATGCACTGTACTGCCAACGAGAGAGACGGAATGATAACGGTGGTAGTGAACTGTTCCCTTGTTTTTCCTCGCTTATCTGAGTGTGTGTGTGTGTGTGTGTGTGTGTGTGTGTGTGTGTGTGTGAGAGAGAGAGAGAGGGAGAGAGAGAGTTGGCTTTTAAATTAGTTTGGTTATATATGATTTTTATATTTTACCGATACTGTAATGGCCTGTGTTCTTATCTCTTTATTTTTCATGTTATTTATAGTTATTTTTTTATATCAATATTAATTTTCCTTTTATATGTTGTGTTGTGATATTATTTTGTGGAATTTGTGTAGTTTTGCTTTCCTGGATATTGTCGGATTTTGTGTTATGTTTTCCTCCTTCTAGTGGTGTGTGTGTGTGTGTGTGTGTGTGTGTGTGTGTGTGTGTGTGTGAGAGAGAGAGAGAGAGAGAGAGAAAGGAAAAAAGGAGAGAAAAAGAAAGCTATAAAGAGAATGAAAGAAAGGGAAAGAAAAAAGTGAGTGTATGTGTGCAACTGCGAAAGGGATGTGGAGAGAGAGAGAGAGAGAGAGAGAAGAGCATGGGCAGGTCACGTGTCACACATTAATCACATGGCACGTAAGAAAAACAAACGCCTATCAAAAAGCTTATCTCCATTTATATATATATTCCTTTAAAAAAAATCCCTGAACTAAATATTATCTCTGAAGCTGGCAAAGGTCAGAAAAACCGATAAAAAAGACCAAAAATAAAAAAACTGGCCCAAAAAAGTGAGAAAATGTCAGGTGAAATGGTAGGCTTCAGCGCCAATGTTTTTACGGTGTTGGGAGATGAAAAATATGTGACAAGTACGAAGGGACGTAAAAAAAATAAATGTACTTGGAAAATAAGAGAAATAAGGAATCGTTCTGGCGTATTTTTGTGCGAGGGGTCATGCTGATTGGGGGCCTCCTCTTCTGTGTGTGTGTGTGTGTGTGTGTGTGTGTGTGTGTTTTATATTTCATGATGAAATAGGAATTGTACAAGTGGATTCAAGATAATTATGATAACTTTCTCTGTTATTTTTCTTTTTCGTCGTCGTCGTCATATTATTATTATTATTATTATTATTATTATTATTATTACTGCTTTATTATTCTGCTTCATGATTATTTTTATATACTACTAAATAATGTTTATGATGACTGTAATATGACTACTAACGTTGGAAATTTGCTGTAATGTTATGAAAACATGAATAGTGAGTAGAGATAAGCGAATTAATGAGAGAGAGAGAGAGAGAGAGAGAGAGAGAGAGAGAGAGAGAGATTACTAGAGGGGAGATAGTGAGAGCGATATTACTACTACTGACCTGGCAATAACAGATATTATCTCTCTCTCTCTCACACACACACATACACACACACACACACACACACACACACACACACACACACACACACACACACACACACACACACACACACACACACTGCTGGTAGTGTAATTGATAAGGCTTTGGGTATGGAGTTAAAATGACCTAGATTCCAGTTCATCCTTGGTCCCCCCACTGCTGTTGGTGTGGGGGAAGTGCGCCCTCCCTTGCCAGCTGTAGGCCTGGGTGGTGGGCAAGGATCGAAACACCATCATTGTGACAAGTTGTTTTATGTCCGCTTCCAAGGACTTCCCTGCCTGACACACACACACACACACACACACACACACACACACACACACACACACACACACACACACACACACACACACACACACACACACACACACACACACACACACACACACACACAGGTGCAGTAGGGCCCGCATCCTGAGCCAGCCACCCAGCACCTGCAGTAATGATATAACACAATACTTTAACCACACACTCACCCCATCACCCCTACCTCTCTCCACCCCCTCCCCTTCTCTCCCCTTCCCCCTCCTCCTAACCCCCTCCCGTTCCCCTTCTCTCCCTTGATCTTCCTTTTGCTGCTGTCCTCATATTTCCTTCTTTCCCTGTTTCACTCTCCTCTCCTCTTCTCTCTTCTCCTCTGATCTCCTCTCCTCTCTTCTTCTCTCCTCTCTTCTCCTCTGATCTCCTCTCCTCTCTTCTTCTCTCCTCTCCTCTCCTCTTCTCAATCCAACTACAGGATTTATATAGTTAACAAATAGTATACAGAGTAGGATATACCCATTTCTGTGCATAATGTCAGATGATCCAAATGTGAACTTGAATAAGAAGATGGAGATGAGGCAGCAGATTCACACACACACACACACACACACACACACACACACACACACACACACACACACACACACACACACACACACACACACACACACACACATCGTGAAATTTATATCTGTAATCAATCTCACAAACCTTACCAGCTTGACTCAGGTGGCTTATTTTTGTATTTTATTTTTGCTGCCTTCAGACGATTTTATTCAGCGGGAGAGAGAGCGGAACTGGGGGTGTTGAATGTAGCCTGCATTTACCCATTCGACTATAGTTCATTTATGATAACCTGGCCCAGATTTTCGTCCATTTGCAACTTATTTCACATAGTTCAGTGGCAGAAAAACAATACTAGAGCTCCAGTCCTTTCCACAGCACTTCTTCATGACTAGTACCGTATTCAAATAATCCACTGCTGCAACTTCAGACTCAAGGTGAAGATGTGGCAATATTAGACCAAGTTAGACAATTTTAGGCCAAGTTAGACTGAAACGAGTATAGTCTTACGTCTCTCCAAAGTTTATATTGTCTATTAACAGGACGAATACGATATAAACAACACGTCATCAGAGAAAAAATGGCTTCTCGTATCAGTACAATGAGGTGGCCAAAAAATAAAATGGTATAATTTATAAAGAGGAACGTGACGTGTAAGAATAAGGATATTATAATGTCACGCCCCGTATTCTGGGTGACATGGGAGGCTTCTTAACACCTCTGTCTTAGTGATTTAGTTTACATAGTACATCTTAACATCCTGGTATGCTGTTCATTTTGACTTTTTAACAGTTTTTGTGCCGTTTTATATCTTTTTATATCAACTTACTTCGGTTCAGTAACACAAGAGGATATTGAGGGGTAATGTGTTGACTAAATCGCGTAGGAGAAGGTGTTGCGAAGTCTCCTGTGCCACTCAGAGTACAACCCTGGGAATGTTACTTACGCAAGGATATTATTAAATTAGAGGACGTGGTGTGAAGGGCAACTGATATAATTCCTTCTCTCTGTTACCAGCCAACCGTAAGAGGAAGTATTAATGCTGAAGGAGTCTCACTTGCCGGGATTGACCCTTATTCTAGGTGAGATAGGAGGGATCGTAACAATTCTTCCTTAGCGATTTAGTTTGCCTATTACATCAGATTGTCTCTCGTATGCTGCCTCTGTCGCTTTAGTATTGACAAAGAGTATTTATTACAAACAGTGTCTTCCCTCACCCCTCACCCCAAGACTTCTCCCCCAGCCTGCCCCACTTCCCGCATAGCTCTTCGTACCCTACATCTCCTCCCTCCCAACTCTCACCCACACCTTCCCCACCTCCTCCTTTATATGTGTTTCTTATCTCTATGTCACCTCTTCTCACAGTACCTCTCTCTCTTCTCATCAACCAGTCCCTCTACCCTCCTGTCCTCTTTCCCTTCCTCCTCTCAGATCCATTGTTTCCCACTCCCTCTCTCCCGTTCCTTACTCTTCCCCTCCCTCTCTCCCGTTCCCTACCCTTCCCCTCCCTCTCTCCCGTTCCCTACCCTTCCCCTCCCTCTCTTCCGTTCCCTACCCTTCCCCTCCCTCTCTCCCGTTCCCTACCCTTCCCCTCTCTCCGTCCCTATCTCAACTTTTACACCCACTCCCTCCCATCCCCTTCCCTTCGCCCTCTCCATCCCCCACTCTTCCTTCATCCTCTCTTCTCCTATCCCCCTCCCCCACTCTTCCCTCATCCTCTCTTCCCCTATCCCCCTCTCCATAACAAGGTAACTTCAGACGTCCCACCCCTAACCCCACCCACACCACCCTTTCCCTCCTTCATCCCCCTCCAACCTCCCTCCCTCCTCTCCCCTCTCCTCCTCCACCCTTTTACTATCAATGGAGGAGTTTCAGGTTACAGTTTAAAGAAGAAAGGAAAAAGAAAACTGATAATAGCTTGCATTTGTAGTGATTCATTGACAGAGGAATAGTGAAGAGTCCAATAATAGCCCTTGTTACTACGGGCCTTATAGTAGTAGTAGTAGTAGTAGTAGTTGTTGTTGTTGTTGTTGTTGGTTGAGCACAGTGTAGCTAAATAGTTGTTGTAATAGTGCCACTTGTAGTAATAGTAGCAGAGTAGCAATTCTTTAGTCTTATTGCATAGGACACAGATCGTCGTGTTAGCCACTTTTCTTCTAATCACATCTTTCCTTATTACTTTATTCTCTACCTCCAGACGATTTATTTATCTTTGAGTTTAGGGTAGGCCTCTCAGCTTCTTCCTCTCTCCTAAGCTGCATAAAATCGTCTGGATATAGGAAGACTAAACAAATGGGGAGAAATGGAGTGTCATACAAGGACCTGGGAACCAATTTGTAGCTAGGGGGATATACAACCTCTTTATTTTGTTATTTTTCTGTTTTTTATTATTATTATTATTATTATTATTATTATTATTTGCTGTAGTTGTTTTTTTCATCTGTAATAGTAGTAGTAGTCTCGACGGCGGCAGCAGACTATTAACTTATTGCCAAGATATAGATTATTAAATTAAGGTGACTTTGAAATAAACCCCATCCATTATCCACAAAGAAGTACACCCCACAATCTATAATGAATTTTTTACCCATTGACAGCTACCATTTTTCTCGCTCGAACAAAATACCACTTCTTTTAGCCCGAATTGAGCGACTGGAGTGCATGTATAGCAGTGAAAGGCTTAAGAGAGAGCATTTTTAACTCTTAGATGGCCGTAATATTTCTCACTCCATTAGACATACTTTCCTGAGTCAACCTGAATTAAGTCCCCCAGTTGCCTACGTAGCAAGGAATCCAGTGACATATACTTTATTTTTATTATTTTATTTTATTTATTATTGCTATCCCCAAGCTGTTTGATTCAGTTCAGGAGAGACTTTTATTAAACTAAAAAGGTTATTTTTTTTTTTTGTGTGTGTAAGGTCCTAAGTCGAGTAAAAGTGTCTGGAGGTAGGAAGAATAAACTAAAGAAAATATAAAAGTACAGGATAGATGCAGGAACATGAGGGCTTTAGTAGTAGTAGTAGTAGTAGTTGCCCCAGGTTCAACTGAAATGTGAACCCGGTGGACTGCAGGCTGAATTTACCTTCCTCCTACAGCTCACTGTCTTCCATTCAGGGAGTGGGAAATAGTTGAGGGACGTTTGTATAACCGGGCAACTCCGTCATCCATATATATATCGGTGCCACAACGCGAAGGGGCCCCTCTCCAGCACCATGAGGGCTGTAGTTTGATAATACAGGAGTGAACCACCTTGCGTCCGAAAAATCTTAATGGGTGACTGACGGCCGCCCTCCATTAGATGCCCCAGTAAGGAAATATTGAGTTCTTATTTCCTCAAACGCTTCAGGATCTTAAGAGAGTTTGCGTAGCCAGAAACGTTAGAGAAAATATAGAATTCAAGCTCTTACCTCTCTCTCTCTCTCTCTCTCTCTCTCTCTCTCTCTCTCTCTCACCCAACATTTCCCCTTCTCGACCTGGATTACTATATCCTTCAGTTAAAAACACGTCATTGAGCTGAAGTGGTTTGAGGTGCAGAGTCGAGAAACTGAGAAGGAGAGGTTGGAAGCTATTTTATTTGTACCATTTGCAATTGTAGCATTTTAGTTGTACCTGTAGCAGTAATAGTAGTTGTTTTAGTAGCATTAGTAGTATTACGAATTGTACTTGTATTAGTACCCTAGTGTTAGTAATGGTAACTGCAGTATTAGTAATGTTAATATTTGGGTAACTGGAGCACAATGAGAGAACATGCGTAATAGAACCCACGAGAAAAGGCAGTGAAAATACTGAGAAAAATAAGAGAGAAGGCACAAGACAGGGAATGAAAGGAGAGAGCTCAGGGGAAAAAAAAAAAGCGCACATGTAGCAAATGGGAGCTAGAATGTGCAGGGAGAAAGAATGAGAGAGAGAGAGAGAGAGAGAATGCAGGACACAGTAGAGAGAGAGAATGAAAACAAGAGAGGACACAAGCAGAGAAGATGCATCAGCTGTGACCCACATCTTGCTGGGTCTGAAGTGTGGCCTGTCTTTCTACTCATACCGGCACGAGAGAGAGAGAGAGAGGAAGATTTTGTGTGTGTGTGTGTGTGTGTGTGTGTGTGTGTGTGTGTGTGTGTGTGTGTGTGTGTGTGTGTGTGTGCAGTGTGATCAGGAAGGAAAACATAAACCGTATAGTTACATCCAGCTTAGCTTACTGGCCATCCCCCCCCTCCCTCCTCACTCCCGGCAAAGAAGCAGTTAATATTAAAAACATGTACAGTAGGTGACATCGTTCCAGGTTACAGTTTCCAATCTCAAAGGTGCTAGAGATACCAGCCAAAGCAAGTAAAGACGAAAGAGAATGTTATAAGTAAACAATAAAATTTTAAGTATCCAGAAGACCTGTTTACCAAATGACCTTCTCATTGCTGTGTAAAAAGTGGAACTCCTGCATTAAAAGACAAAAAAAGAATATTCCTCGTAGATGAGAATATAATGAATAATCAGAAGCAAAGAAAAAAAAGGGAAATTCAGTGGCTAAATTTATAAAAACGAGTTTAATAATAATAATGATAATAATAATGATGTTATTATTAATATTCTTACAGGCATTATTATTATTATTGTTATTATTATTATTATTATTATTATTATATATTATTATTTTTACTACTACTACTACTACTACAACTACTACTACTACTACTACTACTAATTATTATTATTATTATTATTATTATTATTATTATTATTATTATTATTTATTATACTTTACCACTACTACTACTACTACTACTATGGTAGTAGTAGTAGAAATTGTCGTAAAATTATATTACTCTTTAAATTCGTGATGACACTAGATTAAGCTGATGGGTGGAGTGAGAGCAGAGTGAGGAGTGGCCATGTGTGGAGCAGGGGTGGTGGATCAAGTTACCTCTCATCACCCCCACTTCCCCTCCCCTCCTCTCCCTTAACCTCCTCCTTCCCCCTTACCTTCTTCACACTTACACTACCCTTCACTCACCCCCTCTTACCCCCCTAGCCACCCCATCTCCATCCCCCACACCCCTACCACCGCTTGGCCTATCACCACCCACACCTCCCATCACCATCTCACTTCCATTCAACCTTTAACTCCCATAGGTAAAGTCAAACCGGGATTAGGAAATTAGGAGGAGGGTAGGATAGATGCAAGGCGATGATGATGGTAAATATAGCGATAACAGAGAGTGTTTCGGTGAAGGATTATTTATTGTTTTTTGCGGATAGACGTTAGATTGTGATACCTCTTTCACCTTTACTTGGTCCAGGTTTTCGTCCTTTTGCAGCTTTATTTCCCTTAGGTCAGTGGCAGTAAAAGACACTACTACATGTCTATATCCTTTCCATAGCGCTTCATCGTGACTAGCATCATATTCTAGTGTTAGTCCCTTGCAACAGCTCAGTATTCGAGATGGAAAGATAGCAGTTTTAGGCCAAGCGTATAGTCTCCACCCTACCAACTCAGCGCCCCCTCATTCACTCCCGCCCCACCCTTACTTCCTTCAGTTGAACCCCACCCTTATCTTCCTTATTTTGCCTACCTCTGATCCCCCCTCCCCCTCCCCACTCTTCCTCCCTCTCCTCCCCTCAACCCCTACCGTCAACAGCCATACCTTCCTCACATATATATCCAGTTACTCTTGTCCTATTCTTAGTTCTGTTCCGCCCTTACCTCCCCTCCACCCTTATTTCTCTCCTATCCTTACTCCTGAGTTTTTGTCCCCCCCTTTGTTCTCTCCTACCCGTAGTTCTGTCCCTCAGTTAGTTCCATCCTACTCTTGCCCCTGAGTTCTGTCCAACCCTTAGGTCTTTCCAAACCTTATCCCCTACTTCTGACCCACCCATAGTTTTGTTCAACCATTTTCCCCCATAGCTCAGCCCTTCCCTTACCCCCATAGTTCTGTCCCACCCTTAAGGTCCCTTCCTCACGATAAATGTGCACTACTCATCATCGCGTCTACACTGTCATTTTCCAACTATTTTCCATTACCATACACCAACATTACAGGTCCCCACTGATCGTTTGGAAGGGTCATGAGATCTGTCCCATCTTAGTTCTGTCTCATCCATACTTTCTTTAGTTTCGTGTCACCCTTCTCCAGCCCTTAGTTATGCACCGCTTTACCCCACAGTCGAACCCATTTAAGCCCCCTTTCCCTTGTCTCTCATTTCCCCCTGTGTCCTAGGCTTACATTACCTCACCCCCTATCACATCGCCCCCCTTCTCTCCCTCCCCTGGCCTCTCCCTCTCCATCCCTCCCTTCCTCCCTTCTTTAGACGCCCCCCTCCCTCAGCCGCACTCTCCTGTCTCCTCACATAGTCTCTCTTCTCCCCCTCTCCCTCCCATAGATTCCCCTCCTCTCCCTTTCTCTTTCCCTCTCCCATCACTCCCCTCTCCTCCGTCCCTCCCGTAGGCTCCGCTTCCTTTACAGTGTCCCCATAATTGTGAGTAAATGAAGTTCCGGGATTCATTCTCTCTCTCTCTCTCTCTCTCTCTCACACACACACACACACACACACACACACACACACACACACACACACACACACACACACACACACACACACACACACACACACACACACACACACACACACACACACACACACACACACACACACACACACACACACACACACACACACGCCGAAATCCAGGGCCATTCACAGCTAAATAAAATTATCTTTTTATCGTAAATACACGTTATAAAGTGGCCACAATCACAGACCACGTAAAGAGCGACCTGCGTGTCGGTTCTAAACAGATGACTGGCACAGTGATAACCCGCACAATATTGGTTATTAACTTAATTGATGTGGTTACAGAATTAAGAACTGCCTCGATTAACACATGCCAGACAGTGGAGACGCAAATCTTGGTATTCTGGTTAGGTTACCGTCAAGCAATGTAATTTAGCAGAGGCAAACCCCAGCCACTTAGACGGATAAGTGTATTGAATTATGATCATTTTATTGTAAAGGAAACTGTTGTAAAGTGTTAAGTTGTAGCTCTTGACTTGGCTGAAACGGCCACAGGAGTAACAAGCTAAGTCGTGGCCGTAAAATTCAGTGCAGGGTCGATCCAGGATTTTAAGCCATGTTCTTTCAGGCATATGAAGTTTGCTACCATGTTTTCCCCTGGAGATTTATATTGCGTGTTAGGCCTTAACATTTTACATCTTTTTTTTTTTTTTTCACATGTACTTAGTTTCAGCAAATGGGATACTAGAGAATATCACCGCACAGTTGCCATTAGAATTTCCCGGTCAGTCTCGTAGCTGTTTTAGATTTTGGTGTGATATTGTAACATTGATCAACAAAGATAGGTTGGCATCTCCTCACGCTCATTCGTTCGGAGTCCCAGAAATGTAGAGGAACCAGGGATCCTCCGAAGGCCACGAGAACAGGGCCCCAGTTAAGGTGTAAGGTGTTGTGGGTTGGGGCGTGTGCTGTTCCTCCCATTTGAGCCTCCCTATTGCCTTCCCCTTTCCCACACACCCTTCACTCTTCCCTTCCCTACCTCTCCCTCACTCTTACCTCTACACCTCCCTCTCTTATACCCTCTCTCCTCCCCTTCCCTCTCCTTTTCCTTTCCCCTTCCCCTCCCTCTTCCCTCCCCTTCCCTTTCCCCCTTCCTTCCTTTCATGTTCTCCCCTCCATGTCTCCACATCTCCTCTCTCTGCTTTTATCACTCCTCCCTCCTTATCCCTCTCCCCTCCATCTCTCCTTGCCTTTCCCTCACCACCTGCATGCACCCCTCATAGCACCTCACGCACGCCTCAGCCACTCCCCCACCCTCTGCCTCTCTCCCTCCCTCTCCAACCCTCTCCCTCCCTTCCATCTCATTCACCCTTCAATCTTAACCCACTCCTATCCATCCCACCCACTTGTCCAGCCTTCCTATCCATTCACCCTTCATCATTCACCCACTCATTCCTGTTCATCCCTACCACCCACTTCCCCCACCCATCCTTCCCATTCACCTTTCTTGATTTACCCACTCATTTCCACTCATCCTTCCCATTCACCTTTCTTGATTAATTCACTCATTTCCATGTCACTCTCCACTACCTAACCCTTCCTTTCCATCCATTATTCACTGGCATCTCTCTTTTCCATCCCACTGTCCCACACTTTTCGCCCTTTCCTTACCATTCGCCAGGTGCCATCACAAAGCCGTAATATCTTGACACTAAAAAATCAGACTGGGAATCATATAAATACATCATAAATGCAGACTTGCCAGACCTCGACCAAGAAGGCGTAATCCCCTCCATACGTACCCCTCTCCTCGCAGCCACTACTCTGGTTTTCAGGTTATTCAAACTGGTAGCTTATACATAAAGTATTGTAGAATGTAACTTTTCCCTTTCAGTCTTTCCTATCAAATTTCCATGCCAGTTTTTCCGTGCTGCATGGTAGTTTTTCACGCTTTTTCCAGCCAGTTTTAACTGGAGTGTTTGGAGGAGGGGGGAGCCTTCTTGCTTTACTGTCCATATCCTTCACCATGTAGAATTAGATCTCGTAGTCATAGTCTACTCTGTAACAAACAGCCTCGAAAGGACCTTAAGGTTTGTTGCTGTTTGCTTTCCTTTGTACTCCTTTGTACTCCCCTTGCCCACCTCTCCCTCTCGCTCGTCTCCTCCCGTCTCTACCCCACCCACCCCTAACCACTCCCCACCCACTCCTTGCAGCACCCTCCCACACTCTAAAATTCTCGTTCCTTTAATTTAAGACCCATTAAACCATTGAGTGTGCTAATCATGTCAGAATATAACTCAACTTTTCATGACAACTGTTGCTAATCTGGTTATATTAGCTGTAATTTACAAAGGGTTGGCCGGATTATGCTGAATTATGCCAGGGAAGATAAATCATGACTGCTCTTACTTATTTAGATTAACCTAAGACCTAAAAATATAACATGTGCATGCTTCTTTGTCTTGTAGCCAGAAACAGCTGTATATTACTTCCTTTTGGTATATGATAACCTAGCTCGGTTAACTATGTGTATCTAGGCTGTGTGTTGTATTCATAGCCTGGCAGGATGTGTCTAGCATGAGTAGGCAGGCCCACTGTAGTAATTCCTCTCAGGTCTTTACCCATTTGGCCTCTGTGATTTCGCTCGGATTAGTGCATTCGTTCCTTTGTAACGTAAAAAAAGTGGATAACTGTAGTTGGCTGGTCGGCTGACGATATCTCGGACTGGCCCATGCCTGGAAAGTACTCTTTAAGTGGCGCTGACGAAGAGCCTACACGTGGTGGCGCTGTTGACCCTGGGTGGAGGAGCTGCGGCGTCCACTCGAGAGCCAAACCTGTTAATACTTCCTTGCTCATCGCCGTGGGAAGGACCCTGGTGAGGCGCTGTCTACCAAAAGGGGGCTCCAGATCTCTTCATGTTGTATTTACTTTACTGTACTTGAAGGACGAATCCACAGCATAAGTTGCTTACTTGTGGTCGACGGGTCTGCTAAGCCATACAGACCGGGGTGAAGCAACAACAACAGTTCGTTAAAGGTATATGAACAACAAAGATATTCCATAGTGACAAGTAACTCTATGCCGGTTAGAAAACAAGATGCAGAAGCATGAAACTTGATAGGATACTGCGAATTACGAGTATATACGCAAGACACACGTATGTGTAATGATCATATAAAATTACATGAGTGCGTGTGTAACAAGGAAAGAGTTCATTTAAACCTATTAATGTAATTTTTAGCACATACTCCTGTACGAGATGTTGGAGGGGACCGAACGCAAGGTGGAAGGATAAAGTGGACGAGCATGTGAAGGTGGATGGGGCTGGTATGAAGGACTACAGGTGAGCCGTGATATGTGATGTGGGTGGGGTGGGGGAGAAAATAAAGACAAATAAGGAGAAAAACTTTAAGGTGGTTCAGCCTTAAGGAGCGAATGAGAGTATGCGAGTGAGGTGATCGGGAGCAGAAAGGGGGTAGACCGAGAAAGATTTGGATGGAAGGGGAGTGAACTATGATTAGGTGGGGAAAATGAATGGTAATATTTTTGAGATTGTTCGAAATTGCAGAGTTGTTAAGTGGATATGAGAGTAGGATGATTGGAGGAAGGAGAGGTAGAATGAGAACGATGTATAAAGACAAGTTTGAAGAGTAAAATTAGTGTGAGCGGTGTGTCGTTACTTAGTAGGGACAGAAATGCCAGGACTATTGATCTCTTTTGTCTGAGCCATTCCCTCACTGGATGCAGCGTCAGACTATAATTAGACCCCCAGACGAACACTGGTATTGTCACGTCAGGCCATAAATTAAGGCTGTGGCTCTTTTAATGTACGCACACGTTCCTGGTTGTGTGTGTGTGTGTGTGTGTGTGTTTGTGTGTGTGTGTGTGTGTGTGTGTGTGTGTGTGTGTGTGTGTGTGTGTGAGTAAGTGGTCACATGTAAGCTGTTTTCATATTATCAAGTGTTTCCATGTCGGTATGAATGAATCTTTGGTGTAAGTGTTTGTACCATATACCGTTTAGTTTTTCTGTGTACGTGTGCAAGTTTTTGTGAAGATATGTCTGAATGTTCTCGTGTGCGTGTGTAAGTGTTCCCTTGTATTTGTTTGTTTCCGTGTACGTGTGTTGTCGTGTACATGTGTGTTCTTGTAGATGTGCGTGTCAGTGCCCCCATGTACATCTTCTGTGTTAGAATGTATAAATGACGTACACATATAAGATTTACTATTCAGTGTAGATTTATGCACACTAAATATTGGGTGTAAGTTTAAGTACTCGGTGAAGTCAATAAACGACTTACACACACACACACACACACACACACACACACACACACACACACGACTCAGGTACACATAAACACAACTACACGTATACGACTTTGACACACACACACACACACACACACACACACACACACACACACACACACACACACACACACACACACACACACACACACACACACACAATCATTACGCTACGACATTTGTGCAAGGCTCCAACCCGCCCCTCCTAATCCCTCTCTCGGCTCCGACTTGAGCTTCACACCGCCGCGTTCGGAAGGATTCACGAAGAAGAGAGGGAGACCGAGGAGGAGATGAAAGGGTGAAGGAGAAGAAATGCGTGAGGGTGAGAAATGAGGTGGAAGGATCAAGTGGAGGAGTGCGTGAGGGTTGGAAGACTTGGGTTGGTTGGAGGTGGTGGTGGATAGTTTATTTATATATTTGTTTATTTTGGTGGCGTCCCCCTTGATGAACTTTGTGTTTCGACGTTTGCCAGCCTGTAGACAAACAAGTAGATGAACACATTGATAGGTAGAGAGATAGACAGATAGGTAGGTAGATACTAGGTTGATGGATAAATGTCATGCTATACTTAGAAATCAATCATTATTATATATCACTTGTATCTTACTTGCAAATGCGCCAATAGTAAGTCCTTCTCTTCATAAATAACATATACCCATTCTCTTACCTCGAGTAGGCGTTACACGTAATCACGCAGGAATGTTATCGTAGTAAGTGATAGATTTTGCCCTCTTTGCCACTAGAGCATATATTTGCCGGCTTAAGATGGTTTGTTTTTCGTAAGCAAGTTGTAGTGTTATCCCTGTAAGTGACAAGTGTTTCCTTAATCAACAGTGAAGTGTATTAACCAGCCACTGAAGGTTGTTTTTCGTAAAGCTGGTTCTGAAAGTTGTTATTCTAGGGCAGTCTTGAATGTTATCTTAGTAAGTGATAAGATGTTTCCTTGATTGGCACAACAAAGTATATTTACCAGACTCAGAAGTTTGGTATTCGTGGTATTCATAAGTAAGCTGAAAATTAATCGTCGTAAAGGCAAAACCTGTCCTGAATCTGGAACGTATACTCATTATCATCCGTAAGTTTTTATACGTGAGCTGGAAAAGTACAGCATGATGCAGTGAGTGCAGAATAACAGGAATACACACGTTGGCAATATCATCCTAATAAATGATACCTATTTCCATTAGCTCAGTAATGTACATATCACCGGCTTCCAGAAATGTACTACGTGTTTTTTTGGAATGTCATTTTACAACAGGGAGAAAAATGTGTACGTTGGAATGTCATTGTACAGCATCGCATAGTCACCGGCTCCAGAAAGTCATACGTAAGCACACTGGAATGTCATCGTAGTGAGTGCAAGATCTTTCCTTCTCCAGAGCAACGGCGTCTCTTTCCTGACTTTAGATGGAGTTTTAGTTAGTTGGTTGGTTGGTTAGTTAGTTGATTATTTTAGTCATATTATTGTCAAAAGAATCTACATATAGAAACAATTACAAAAATATCTAGTACATTTGTCGACCTTAACATGCAATTTCATAGGCTACGTGGGAAGGCTACGTTGTAATGCTATCTAAATGAGTGCTAGACCTTTCCTTCTTTGGTCCACCATCGTAAATAGCTACAAGTGGGTTTTTAAGCTTAAGTAGGTTACACTGGAATGTTACCTTGATAGCCTTTATACGAGAGCTTTACTCGGAAAGATATACATAAATAGGAGCTACGTTGGAAAGGTTATCATTATGCATGCGAACCCCTTCCTTTGTTAATCAGCATCGCAAAATTACCTAACTTCAGAAATAATAATAATAATAATAATAATAATACACAAGATCACTGAAATGTCGTCTTAGAAGCTTTACTGAGAGAGCTTTCTTTCGTCCAGTATCGTGACTATTGTGTCTTCAAAAGATATTATGCATAGGAACACTTGATTTTTATCGCAGTAGCCTAAATGCGATTCCTTTCCTTCTGTCGTCCAACAGTGTAAATTCTGAAACTTAAGAAGAAGAAAGATGATGAAGAAAAGGGGGAAGATGCGAAGAAAAGAGAGATGAATAAAAGGAAGGAGGGGAAGAAATGGGGATTTGTATGTTCTCGTACTTTTCTTAACGGGAGACCTTTCTGTTAGCCCAGCATCTTAATCCTCAGACTTCAGAAACATACAGTCCATAATAACGCCGAAATGTCAACTTAGTAGCCTTTGTGCGAGACCTTTCCTTCATGACCACACCAGCGTATATTGTGGAGCCTCGTATGAAAGGTTAGGGGGATGCATTCAGCTTACCACTTCCCCGGAAATGGATAATCTTGAAGCAGAAGGGAGCGAGGTGTTGCCGGGAGTAGGTGGGGTGTAATTCTTCCTGACCAGTAAGTAAGGCTGGAGGAGCGACGAAAGATTGGTGTTTACACCGAGTGTTTAGGTAGTGACATATGGAGAGCAGTGTTAATTTTGAGAGGACCGGAAGACACTCTTAAGCTGAATTAAAGCTTTGGGTGATAGCTGTATGTCTGCTTATCTGTCTGTATCTATCTAGCTATGTCTGTCTACCTGTCTGTCTGTCCGTCTATCTATCTGTTTGTCTGTCTGTCTAATCTATCTATTTGTCCATCTATTCAGTATTTTATTCCATCAGGAGGGTAGGGACTAGGGGCTAGGTTATTCCTGTTCCCACATTTAAGAATAGGGTAAGTAGTCGCTCATCTCTGAATAGCGTTATGTGAGCAGTAAATTGGAACTAACCCTCAAATGGAAACCCGTATGAGTCATACTCGGCTGGAGCGTCCAAAACCACTGGACCACCTGGCGGCCTTGTACTAACAGTATGTGGTTATCATTCAGTGTGGTTAATAGGCTTACGGGGTCGCACTGATTGAGTTGTTGATTTTTTTCTCCCCTTAGAAAGAGGTATATGAGAGCGGGGTGTGCGCTGGGAGCAAGGCCGTGAAGTGACATTGGACAGGGTGACATAGAGGCGATTTGTTTGCGGGCACCCCTTACGGGATTGAGGCGTCTGGCAATAGACAGATAGACATACAGTATAATGGGAAGCCGCTCCTAAGCTAGAAGAAGAAATATTTGTAGGCATCAGGATACGTAGTTAAAATTGTCATTCTGAATTGACTAGTAACCTTTGGAGTATACAGTATACAGGAGGGAGTGGTGTACATGGCACCGGAAGAGGGCGTGTAGTATACTGTAGTATAGGACGTAAGAAAAGGGAGTGGTGTATATGGCAACAGAAGAGAGTACCGTAGTCCTAATATCATTATACTAAGCCCTGAATGAATTAGTCTTATCATGAAATCAGTATCAAGTGGCGACATGCGGAGGAGTGTGGCACGGTGGAGGAATGCAGGGCCAAAGGGAATGGACTGTCAAGTCTATTACCAGAGTCGGACACACACACACACACACACACACACACACACACACACACACACACACACACACACACTATGTAGATAGATAGTGTATGTATGTATGTATGTATGCATGCATGCATGCATGTATGGTTGTATATAATATGACAACAGTATTTGTATGATAGGGAAGTATATAGCGCCAGTGGAATATATGGCACATCAGAGTGAGTATATGGCAACAGGGCGACGGAGTAGCGTATCCCTGACCTTGGAGTGGTGCTGGAGGGTTGCCGGGTGTCGCTGGCACACACACACACACACACACACACACACACTTTAATCTTTTAAGTAATTCTTTTGATGCCCCCGCCGTTGTTTTAGCATGACTTTTAAGCCGCGGCCCTGGGCCCTTATTTACTGTACAGTCTTGTGCTTAAATTGTGTCAGACATTCCTTGTGTATACTTTTCCCTTCACTTATACAGCCACCAAACACCTCACACGCCAGAGTGAATATAAAAGAGAAAAAACATATCTATCGCTGAGGATGTTTGTATATCTA
>NC_137021.1:7707500-7767500 GCF_032717465.1 Coenobita brevimanus
CAGACAGAAGTGGACAGATACATAGACAAAGATAGATAGATAGGTAAATAGATAGATGGATAAATAGATACATAAATAGCGTTCGTCCTACCGCCTGACTTCATCTGAATGGAATTTGTAGTGAAGTGGTTAGGAAAATTATGATACTTCTTCTGAATGTGAACCCAGTGGACCGCAGGCTGAAAGTATCCCTCTCCTGTACCCCTCCATCCACCATTGGGGCGAGAGGGAAGGAGTTGAGGGACCGTTCAATAGCCTGTAATTTCCAAGTCCCAGTTAAATCGGTGCCACCGCGTGAAGGCGTCCCTCTCCAGCACCACTATACTGATCATGAGGGTAATTAAGTATCCTCTAGACACCATTTGATTCTGGTGTATGATAGGCCTACCCGTTAATGCAGTAGTGATAGGTTTAGGCCTACCCACCACAGCCCTAGTGATGGTAGCAACTAACTAGGCCTATCCATAACAGCAGCAATACTCCCTTCACTTGTAAGAAAATGTAAAAGTCATAGTGGGGAGAGTAATAGTAGCAACTTGGAGAGTGTTTGAGAGAGAAGTGAGTAGGAGGAGGATGAGAGGGAGACCGAGAATGAGTGGAGAGAGATAATAGGTGGGAGAGTAAGAGAAGGGGTGATGTGTCGTGGGAAGAAATGTAGTTACTGATTAGGGACAACAGCCATTAGGAGAGTGAAGAGTGTGGGAGGGGGTGATGGGGAGGGAGACCGAGAACTGGGTGGAGAGATAAGGAGTGCGAGAAAATAAGAGGAAGCCCGAGTACGAGGTGGAGAAATAAAGGGGTACAAGTGAGTTGGAGAGGGGTGGTGTGTCGTGGGAAGAAGGGTTTTTGCTGAGGAGGGACAAAAACGCCTAGGGGTCCTTTGATCGAGGCCACCCCTCACAGGATGCGGTGTCAGTCATTAGATAGATAGATATAAAGATAGATAGATAAACACACAGATGGACCAACCCATGAGAATACCTTATAATTTCAGTTACCATTTTATGCCATTCAGCCCGAGGAAGTCATTTTTTTTTTTTTTAAATTCCTGCTGACGATTTTACCTGAGGGCATTGTAATAGTGTAGGCGTCGTCTGGGGTTGCCAAGAATAAAGTACAAAAGACGTGTACCATAGTGAAGAGTATTGCTGCTCAACTAACACCAGATTCTTATGATAAAGCAGCGATATAGACTTGCCCTCAGGACCCGTAGTCATGAGAGAAGTTCCTGAAAAAATCGTGATGATGGTGATGATGATGATGGTGATAGTAGTAATAGTAGTAGTGGTTAGTGATAGTTATTATTTGAACTAGAGTATAGTCATAGCAGTTAGTGATAATAGCAGTGTTAATGGCCGGATCCCGCATTTTGGAAAAAGGGGGGGGGGGTGATTCGTAGCAGAATTACCACTTCAGTTCAAACTCTCAAAATATATTACCAACTCCCTCTTCTCATTTAAATAATTCTCGGATGTCTTTGATGTATGAAATTTATGGAATACACGGTGGTAAATAGCAATGTTTTTTATTGTAAGTAATCACTGGTCTGCAGAAAATAGCGCCCCTTCCTCTAAATCCGTGCCTGTGGTAGTAGCAGTTAGTGATTATAATACATAGTTAGATTAAAATGACAGTAACTTCATAATAGCTGTTGAAGATAATGCTAGTTGATGAGAATAGTGATGATACCTGTTAGTGAGATAATAGCAGTTAGAACTAGGCCTACCCATAATAGCCCCGGTGCTTATTATAGTCGCTAGCAGCCCCCCTAATAGCAGCTAGTAGTGGCCGGGGGAAGTCGACCGTTCAACATTTTTCATCGTAGGAAATTGAAGTAGCCCAACCTGAACAAGTGGTAATTTTGGCTTAAGTGTTGGTGTGGGTTGTCCTTGAAGGGGTGGCTGGGTGTGTAGTGAGTGTGTGTACGTGTGTGTGTAGTGGGAATGGGACTGTGTAGTGGGTGGATTTGTATGTGCGGGGGATGGGTGTGTGGGTGTATGTGGCGGGGCATTATGCAGTGGGTGGATGTAATCAAAGCTTATAAATTTTTGCTACTTTGGTCGCTGTGAGGTGGGTAGCAAGTGGATGAATGTAGTGGTAAAGGGATGGCTGGATCTAGTAATGGAGTGCATGGTTGTAGAAGTGGTCGTGTGTAGTAAAAATGTGAGTGTTTGTAGTGATGCAGTGGAAAGAACTTGCAACCATACTATTGTCACGTAATGTAAACTGCAAGAGGACGAAAATCGGGGCCAAGTTAACGTGGACAAACTGTAGTGACTGAAAAGTAGGATGAAATGAATGGGAATGAATTGATGAAGGAAAGGGGAATGAGACAAAATTAAGTAATGGGGTGGAATGAGAGTGTGGGTGTAATTTCCCCATAACTTAAGCTGGGGTTTGATACTCTGTGGGGGAATGGGGAGTGGAGTGGTAAATAGAAAACACACACACACACACACACACACACACACACACACACACACACACACACACACACACAGTCTCTCTCTCTCTCTCTCTCTCTCTCTCTCTCTCTCTCCAAACAGCTACTTATCTATTAATCTGTGGAATGTGTGTATGTGTGGGAGGGAGAGTGTGTAGCGTGTGTAGGTTGTATACTACGCGAGAGAGAGAGAGAGAGAGAGAGGAGCTTAATCTTCGGATGACCTACGATTTTCCTAAGATGTATGTATGTATGTATTTAGGTAGGTAGATAGGTAGGTAGGTAGATAGGGAGGTAGGTAGGTAGGTAGGTAAGTAGGTAAGTAGGTATGCAGGTGTCAAACTTTTAACTAAAAGATCTGTTCCCTGAGACCCAAACGGATGGCGTCGCACTGAGCCGGACGATTAGGTTCATTTGAGCGTAATCCCATCAGACTCTGGGTTCGGGATATTTACAACTTCAGCTGCCCTGGATTTCTCTGAGCTGAAGAAAACCGTCAGGAGAAACTTTTTTGTTCCCTCTCTGGAGTGCAGGACTTCTCTGAACCTAACCACTTCAGTTGAGGGCGCGTATTTCATATTTACATTTCTCCTAACAGTTTTATACACATTATACACAATAACAGTTCTCTGCAAATCTTAATAAAACCGTCTGGAGTTATCAGGAACATAAAAAAAAATCTATCCATATACCTAGGCTGCTTCCCCCAAAGAAAGGAAGGTAGCCGCGACAAGACGACACACTCCCAATTTACTCATCCACAACACATTCATTCGCATCTAAGCTCCAAAGGGGCTAAATAAGTAAATAAATAAATTGCCATCATGCTGAAAGGGGTAATTAAGGTAAAAAATATATACTCCCCAAAATGAAACAAGATTGTTAGAAGGAAGAAAAGAAAAAAAAAAACTATAGTCAGTCTGTTTTCTTTTGGCGGAACTGTGCCACTCCTTGTACTCGTGGCTGCAGGAATTTCGATGAGCCTTAGTCTTGAGGTTGAAATGAATCTCCTTGGTTACTAGTCAAAATTATTCTCAAATTTGACCACACCTGATCATCAATTGAGGCGAAAGGGGTTGCGGATCTAAGACAAGCGGACAGTAGATAGATGCGAGACCGAGAAGCCTTATTATGAGGTCTCGCAAAAGTCTACGGGAATGGATCGCCACTTTTCCGAAAATTCTTAATGAGTGACTGACGGACAAGGTGGCTCATAGAAATGCTCCTTCCTCCAGCAATTGCCCCGAAGCGATAAATTAAGGTAGGCATGTGAGGAATGTTATAATCGGATTTTTGCATGCCGTTCCAATGTCTTGAGATTTATGACGTTTAGACACTGATTCATGGCAAGATTACCATGGTGTGTGTGTGTGTGTGTTTGTGTGTGTGTGTGTGTGTGTGTGTGTGTGTGTGTGTGTGTGTGTGTGTGTGTGTGTGTGTGTGTGTGTGTGTGTGTGCGTGTGTGTGTTGTAGTTTATGTGGGGGATTATGTTTGCGCATGATGTATGTGGGGGATTATGTTTGCACATGATATATGTGGTGATTTGTGAGGAGATCGTGTGTGTGTGTGTGTGTGTGTGTGTGTGTGTGTGTGTGTGTGTGTGTGTGTGGAGGGGGGGCTGATCCTCGAGCTTGCATCATTAGGTCACATTGAAATCAGAAAAAACACAGAAAACAGAAATTTAGGGGAAACCGAGAAATTCCTTGGGTTTTCACTGGTGGGCTAATTGTGGCTAGTTCCCCCAGACCCTTAACCCACAACCCCAAGATAACATAACCACAGCCCAACCCCAAAATATACAGTTACACATTCCACAACCCCACATCCTATAGTCTCAGATTCCACATTCCCACAGGCTACAGAATTGCATATCCTCATTGTCTTTCACTCCAAAACCCTTCCCTGCTCACACCATATCCAGCTGCACCTTCCACAACCCCACATTCCCACAGCCTCTTAACTACACCGTCTCAAAGTCCTCAGCATCTCACACCACACTGTCTGTAATTTCTTAACTCATTCTTCACCCACTGTCTATGATTCAACAACTCATAACCCTGCCATCTATAACTCTTCACTCGACCAACTCCATTAATACGTCTCCTTCACGCACTGTCTATAATTCAGCTGCCCATAACCCTGCCATCAATAATTCCACACTTCACAGACCATGGGTACATCTCCATAACCCACTCTCTATAATTGTATAACCTATAACCCAACCATCAATATCTCCACACTCCACAAACCACCATTAATACATCTCACCTTCACTATCCAGTCCAGTCCCCTCCCATTCCCCCTCCTTTCTCTTTCCCACTCACTCCTTCTCTCCTCCACATTCCCCCTCGTTCATTCCCCCAGTCACTCTTTCCTTCCCCGGCTCATTCCCTTTTTCCCTTCTGCCTTCTCCTAATCATTATCGCTACGTCATTCATTCCTCCTTCACTCTCCACAACTGCAACTCCACAGTGTACAGCAGCTGCATAACTCATGACCCTTCGGTTCTTGGTGTGTGTGTGTGTGTGTGTGTGTGTGTGTGTGTGTGTGTGTGTGTAGATGAGGGATATTTGAAGTTGCACCCCTCCCCACCCTTCCTTTCCCCCACAAGCTCTTTCCCTTCTCCCTCTCCCTCCCTACTATTTCCTCGTTCTCTCTCCAACTCACTCCTCCCTCCATTCACACCCTCCCTCCTTCCCTCCCTCCCCCACTTCCTCTCTCTCCTCCTTTGTTCACTCTTATTCGAGGCAGTGGCGGCTCCAAAGGAATGTACACCTTCACACGCACACGCACACACACACCCACTGCGTACACCCCTCCCCCCTTCTCCACACACACTGGCGTAGCGCGGGAAGACACGTAGTAGAGCGTCAGGGGGTAGTTGTACGCGCGTCCCTCCCCCACCCCCTCACTTCCCCTTCGCCACCCTCACCCCACACGCCACGCTTTCCACCCCGCCCCCTCCTGCCCTTACCCACTCACACAGAACCTTTTCCTCCAGCGAGTGAGTCGTAAACATATGGAGCTATAGTTGGGCAGGCAAGTGGTCGACTGGGGTACTGCAATAACCTTTCACTGGTCGATGCACACCTATGAGTTTTATCCTGGGTAACGTTAGGTAATTTAGTAACTCTTGCAGTAGGATATGTCTTCTAAGCTGAACAAAATCGCCTGACGGTAGCCAGAGCTGAATGATACAAAAGGACGTGCTTAGACCGAATGGGTTTAGCTGAACAAACCTCCCACAGTGAAAATTAAAATCCTACCCAGATTAGTATATATGGTTTCAGCGTACAGTCTACATTTCATTCAACAGCTAAGCAGTTTCATATCCTAATATTAATTCAGGTGTTATTTTCTTTATTATGTGAAAAAATTAACAACAGTAATTATAATTTGTCCTTATAAAAAATGACATTTCTCTAATTTCTCCCTTGCAGATGAAGGCTACAGCTACAGCCAGAACACAGGTCAGTAGCCAGAAGTTATATGTACTTTCCTTCTCAGAATAACTTAGAATAGCCAACAGTTTTCATTTGTATCTCATTCGTATCATGATAGATTTATACTCCGACTTTTTTCCCGCCGATTTCGTGTGGAGGAATAATAGTGAAGGGAAGTTCCTGGTCTGCCATTCTTTTCTTGTTCTTTTAGGGTAGATACCTTATTCACAGCCTACCTTAAACAGTCTTTACAGGACCAGTAGGCCTGATGCTGTTTGCTTTCCTTTGTACTGTACTCCCAACGCCACCGTCCCTCCCTCACACCCACCCTCTCCTCCACTACCCCCTCCTCCCCACTTACCCCATTCTCTCTCACTCCCACGCCCCCGACTCTCTCTCTCTCCCTCTCTCTCTCTCTCTCTCTCTCTCTCTCTCTCTCTCTCTCTCTCTCTCTCTCTCTCTCTCTCTCTCTCTCTCTCATTTCTTCCCCTAATTAGTCTGCTTGTTCCATTTGTATTCGCCTCTCTCTTTAATATAACCTTCTCTTCCTTCTCCATATTCCCTTCCACGAATTACCTGTATCTTCTTCCTTCTCTTTTATTTTCATCCACCTTTTTTTCTTTCAGTCCATTCTTCCTTTATTAACCTCTTCCTTCTATTGCTTCCCTTTTTTCATTGCCATTTTTATCATTTCCATTTGTTTTTTCTCATTTCCCCTTTCCACATTGCTCTTTTGGTTTTCCACTCTGCCTTTCTTCCTTTGTTCCACCTCCGCCCCATTAACCCCCCCCCCCTTTCCATCCTCTCTTCCCCTCCTTCATACCTACCTGCTTACCTCCCTGTGTGGCCTCTTCCTCCCTTTCCTCCCTCTTCTTGCCTCCCTCCATCCCTCTTCCCCCCTCCCTATTGCACCCACTTCCTCTGTCCCTGCCTCTCTCCTTCTACTTCCTCCTCCCTATTCCCTCCCTTCCTCCTCCCTTCTTTTCCCTCACACTCTTTTTCTCCTTTCCTCTGTGTCCCCATCTTTCCTTCCCCCCCCCCACCACTCCCACTCTCCCTCTTTCTTTCCCCGGTCCTTACCCCCTTGTTGCTTCTCTCCCTCTCTTCCTTTCCTTCTCCTACCTCCTTTAGCTTCCTCCCTGTTCCTTTCCTTTTCCCCATCTCTCTCTGTCTCCATCCCTGTTCCTTCCCTTCTCCCTCGTCCCTTTCTCCCTCCCTGCCTTCCATTCTCCCTGTGCGTGGCCCCTTCTAGCCGAAAGGATGGATAAAAAAGCATGGAGTACGAAGGGGATCCAACAAGTATAGAGAATTATCACTGGAGATGATGATGATGATATTAAACATTCATATTCCTTTATACAACTCTCAGTGGACATGATAATATGAGAATGTGTACCTTCGTTTCTGAATACGTCACAATTGGCCATTCAGACTACGCTAGAGGTAATGGCCATAAAAATAATTGGCTAAATATTTCCAGCCAGATGATGCGAAGGAGTTTTTCTTGGACAGAGTCGTAAACATAATGAATCATATACTTGTGGTGTTGTTGATAAGAAAGTAAATTTTAACCCTTTCATGTAACTTGATGTATTTCTTGAGCTTAGTGTCATGTGGTGTTGGGAAGAGTTAATGATAATAATCGTCGTCATATTGAAGGAATTAATAGAGGTCGTTTGTAATTCGTTCCGCCAGAAAGGTCCGTCTTAGGGTCTCATCACACTGAGGTCGGAGTCAGGCACAGCGTGGTTTTCTAAATGGCTTTGGGAATTTCGTAACGCCTCTTCACTAGTGATTTATTCTGCATATTACACCCCAGCATCATACTGTACGTCCCTGAAGCAAGCTATGTCAGTATTACAAAATGATAAATAACACACAGGCAAATGTAAAGGTCATAATATTTCCGATTCTGGCTTCAATGTGGACAGGCTCTTAAAATGATAAATCGTCTGGAGATACCGAGAGTAATATTTTATCAGGTGCAGTCGTATTGAAGATATTAATCCCCTCAGTTAAGTGACGTGTTTTGTTGATTTATTCCTGCTTTATTCAGACGATTTTATTCAATTCTAAGGCTACATCTTATAGTAAAACGGTAAGTGAGTGATATATTTAACCTCTCTCGCTCAAAAAGTCTCTCGAAAGCTGAACAGAATTGAGAAAAAAATGCTTGCAAGGATCAAATAGAAAATCCATCGCTGTACTGAAATTGTGTCTTTTGGTCAAGCACCTGAGGTCAGACCTGCAGTTAACATGGTCATTGATGAATAATAGAGGCGTTGAACAAGTACCTCGCCCCACATTCCCAGCCCAACATGTTCACAGCTGAATAATAGAACTCTTTGACACGATTCTTGCTCCTTCATTATGCACAATACTGAGGACGCAGCGACGTATCGTATTGAAGGTAATCGTTTTTTTTTTTTTCCCCACAAACTACGATAGTCTAGATAGAATATAATTGCCGTTCCTGTTCTGTTAGCCTTTACATGGTGGGGACAACTCTAGTACTCTATTTCATCTGACGCCAGGCAGTTTTGTTCAGCTGTAAACCTTTACATGGTGGGGACAACTTTAGCACTCTGTTTCATCTAACGCCAGGCAGTTTTGTTCAGCTGTTAGCCTTTACATGGTGGGGACAACTCTAGTACTCTATTTCATCTAACGCCAGGCAGTTTTGTTCAGCTGAAGTCCCAGGCCCATTTTCTCTTCGGTTAAGGAAGGTCCGTAACACCTTTTCCTTTGCGATTTATTTTACTTATTACACCTTACCGTCCTGTTCTGTGTTACATAAATCCTTCAAATATTGCCACACTCAGCATAAACAACAATATGAAAAAGAATATTAACTAGCCATTCCCCAAAATCAGTCGCTAAGGAAGACATGCTAGGGAGCCTCCTAACCCAGCGAGAATACGGCCCCGAGAGTGTTAATACTGTCACCATAACCCTTTCATGATCGGGACAACTTTATTACTTTATTGCTGTTACTTTATTACTTTATTACAGGTAACAGCAGGTGGTTTTGTATATTTTGGGGTGAGTCATAGGAGCCTAAGTGCATTAACATTTCCATAAGATTTTTTGTCCATGATATAGTCCTTCTAGCTATTTCCTGCCGATTTGAACTTGAGGCATTGATGGGTGGGATGGGTGGAGGGGGGTCCATTTGCTAAACAACCCCCTTCTTAACCCCATTCACTAATAATAATAATAATAATAATAATAATAATAATGATAATAATAATAATTGATCCTTGCAACAGGTAGCCTCGAGTTCCGGGAAAGGCTAATTCTGTTTGCTTTCTTTTGTTATTTTTTGCACCACCGTTTTCCTTCCTTCATTCCACCACGTCCTTTGTAATCCTTTGTACGCCCTCATTCCTTCCTTCCTTCCTTTCTTTCTTTCTTTCTATACCTTTTCCCTCTTTCCTTCCTTTGCACACTCTTCTTTCTTCCTTCCCTCCTTCAAGTTTTCTTCCTTCCTTACCGTTCTTCCATTCCTCCTTCTTCCTCAAATATTTGCTTTCTTCCCTCCCTCCCTCCCTTCTTCCTTCCTTCCTTCCGTCCTTCCTTCCTTCCTTCCTTCCTTCCTTCCTTCCTTCTTCCTTCCTTCCTTCCTTCTTTCCTTCCTTCCTTCCTTCCTTCCTTCGTCTCATCTTCTATTCCTTCCCATGTACGTCTTCCTTCATCTTTTCCTTCCCATCCCCTTCTTTCTTAGTTTCATAATTCCCATATTCTTTCATTCCCATCTCTTTCCTTTTCTCTTCTTCCTTCATCCTCTTTTCATCCTTTCTTTTCCTTTAATCTACACCTCCTTCCCTCCCGCCAATTTTCCTTCTCATTTTCTTCCCTTTCATTCTTTTTTTTTTTCATTCTTTTGTCCCTCTTTATTCTTTTCTTTTTCCACTTAACCTCCTCTCTCCCCTTTCCTCTTTCCTTCTCTTTCTTTCATCATTTTCCTACCTTGTCTTCCTCCTTCCTCTCGCTCCCTCCCTCCCACTTTCCTTTTCACCCTTCCCCTCTCCCTCCCTCCTTCATATTTCCCACACTTAGCCCTCTCCCTCCTTCCCCCCACCCCCATCATTTTCCTACCTGTCGTCCTATTCTTCCTTCGTTCCATCTTTCCTTCCATCCATCCTTCGTTCCTTCCTTCTACATTCGTTAATCTAGTCCTTCTCGTTTCTTCGTCTTTCCATTCCCTCCATCATTCCTCTAGTCACTCATCCTCCGACTTTCCCCTCTCCTTTCTTCCTTTCTACTCATTTCTTCATTCCCCTCTTCCTTTCGTCTTCCTTCATATCGTCTTTCATCTTCCCTCCCTCTTTCCCTCCTTCCTTTCCTCTTCCATAATCTCATTCATAATTTCCCTTTCCCTTCCTCCCTCCCTCCTTTCCTTTTTCCCTCACCCTCCGCTTACATTGTGTCATCCTTTCCATCCTCCCTCCTCCCCCACCTTCCCCCCCCATTCCTTCTTCCTTTCCCTCCCTTAATTCCCACCTTTTCCATCTTCCCTCCTCCATCTTCTTCCCCTGTCCGTTTGCTCTTTCCTCTCTCCCTGCTTCCCTCCATTCTTCATGTTATGCTCCTTCCCTTCATTCCTTCCTTTCTCACTCCTTCCCTTCATTTCTCTGTCTGTCTCTCTCTCTCTCTCTCTCTCTCTCTCTCTCTCTCTCTCTCTCTCTATCTCTATCTCTGTCTATCTATCTTTCTTCCATCTTTCCTCTCTTCTAACTTATCTACAATCCTTGTTCTCTTAAAACGCCATCCTTTCTTCCCTCCATTCATTCCTCTTTCCCTCCTTTTCCTCCCGTCTTCTCTCTTTCCTTCTTTCTAATCCATTCTTTACCCTTCTCCTTACCCCTTGATATTCCTTCCTTCCCTCCATTCTTTCCTCATCCTCTCTCGCTATCTCCCTCCATGCCTGGCCAATAAATGCTCCCAGCGAATTGTAGTAATGTAGAAACTTCCGCAACTTAAAAAAAGAAAAAAAAAAAAAAAGTGGTTAGGTCGGTTATTTCCTGTCTGCACCCAACCCCTCCCCTCCTCCACCCTTCCCTTACCCCCACCTCCCCCGCCCTTACCCCCATCACCCACTACTATTACTACTACCACAGCCACCAACATTTACTCTGTCAACGCGACCGCTGCTACTACCATCAGCTTTTTATGACTGCTGCTATAACTATGCATGTGACGACGACTACTACACGATTACTTCAACTACCACTACTGCTAGTGCTACTTAATAATAATAATAATAATAATAGGATACAAAAACCCACACTGGTCACAATAGTGTGACTCTTCAGCCATAATAATAATAACTAGAACTCTGTAACTGTCCTGCGGACAGTCACAAGGCTCCACCTACTGTTTCCAACAATGACCTTGACCCCGTTAGGGAGATTTGGATCTTTTTTTTTCTATCAGCAATGGCCCATACCAGGACATAACCTGGGCAGTTCAGATTCCTTGCCAAGGTCCCATTGAAATCCCCAGTAGACACGACCAACTTATCTCGTTCACAACATAATACTAATATGACCCTTTCTGACATACCTTTCCACTGAGCTTAAAGTATTTGGATTTTTTTTTCACTCAGCACTGGCCCATGCCAGGACACATAACCTGGGCCCTTCAGATTCCTCGCGCAGTCTCCGGTTCTCCTGGAATCGTCGCGAGATTCTGCGGTCGGAATAATAATAGTACCAGCAAAAACAATAGTCTCCACCTGTTTAATAGGTGAAGCCTAATGATGATGACCATGATGATACTAGTGATATTAATAATAACAATAATATTTTGTTTGTCAGCTCTGAACTGCTGCCAGTGTCTCTTTCGGCTACCAGCAGGACAGCTGTTAACACCAATACTGCTACTTCTAGAACTAGCTTTGACTAATTTGTTGTTATTATTATTTTTTATTGTTATCATTATTATTACTATATTATTATTATCATCATTAATCTCTCTCTCTCTCTCTCTCTCTCTCTCTCTCTCTCTCTCTCTCTCTCTCTCTCTCTCAAGCGCAATATGTTTCTCTCCAGCAGCCATAATTACCATAAGTGCCGTGGCTACCAACACTGCTACCATGACTACCACGAATTACTACTACTACTACTACAACGACGACGACGACCACACTGCTCCTCCTCCTCCCCCTCCCCTTCACTCTATTCTTGTCACCACCACTACCAGTCTCTGTTATATCCACAACGTCTCCCACTACCACCATTATCACCACCATCACCACTACCTATCGTCATTATCACCACCATCACCACCACCACGTATCGTCATAATCACCACCATCACCACCACCACGTATCGTCATTATCACCACCACCACCATTCGCCTTATCTCCACCACCAACACCACCATCCATCCATCCATCCATCCACCCATCCTTCCATCCATCCATCCACCCATCCAGTCTTGTTTTATTCCATTAGGAGCATTGGTAACTGGATCTGGGATATTCAGTTCACAAATTTAAGACGAGAATGAACAGTTGCTTTCCTCTGATTGTGCAGTGTGAGTGGTAAATATGACTATAATGTGAGTAGTAAATGGCAGCCACTTGTCGGATGTAATTTCTTTTGGGTTACATCCGTTGGGGCGCCGTAACCCACTGAACCACCATGCGTTAGTCACCACAGCCACCTCCCGTTATGTATACTACCCACGACACCTCACCATTCCTTTGACTGTCACTGCTACCACCTCACCATTCCTCTCACCACCACCACTACCACCACCATCAAGCTCTTCACCATTCATCTCACCACCAACACTACCACCACCCATCACCATCCACTATCATCTCACTTCGCATCATTCTTTGTTTTGTTTTGTTTTTTAATGAGTTCTGACAGGAAAGGAACAGATAGAAGGGGAAAAATGAATTAAATCTAGTGGAAGATAGTGAGTGTTGGTGTATGGTGTAAGTGGTGGAGTGTTGGTGTATGGTGTAAGTGGTGGAGTGTAGGTGTATGGTGTAAGTGGTGGAGTGTTGGTGTATGGTGTAAGTGGTGGAGTGTAGGTATATGGTGTAAGTGGTGGTGTGCAGGTGTATGGTGTAAGTGTAGAATATAGAGCAAGAAGAGAGAGAGAGAGAAGGGGGGGGGTGCCTGTGATGTGCTTTGCCAAGTGAACCGTAGGATAAATATTTATAGTAGCAGTGACGATGGTGGTGGTCGTGGTAATGGTTTGGCCAGGTAGTGGTAGCAGTTATGGTAGAGGTTTGGCCAGGTAATGATGGTAGTTGTGGTGCCAGTTGTGGTAGTAGTTTAAAGTAATCGTAGTTGAAGTAGCAGAATAACGATGAAGTAAATGTGTTAGCAGTCTAGCGATGATGGTAGTTGTGGTTGTCGAGCATTTTTTTTTTTTTAATAGGTTGTAGCTACATGGGACGGATTCATGAGCAGTGCGGTGTGGAAAATGATTATTGGGAAAAAGGGCACAATCACAGCCCTTTCTCGCTCCAGGTAATTGTACTGTACCTCTCCATTCATCCAGGCTTTGGGGGATATTTCGCAGTTCACCCTTTTCGCTACGTTTTCTCAAGTTTGCATAGTCCTATAACTTATCATCCCCTGCTGTTATTACCGATGCATTATATATTTTCCTGGTAACTGAGTAATCGTGCGTCAGATAATGTTGCCGTGGCAGATAAGCGGAACGCCTTTAGTGTTTAATGTGGTCGGGTCGATGAATGATAAAGTATTCGACTCAGCGGTGATGATAACACGCCCTGGATGTTAGGTTAGATTGGGTTTGGTTGAATTGTCTGGTTACATTGGGTCACTTTAGAAATATCCCACCTTCCTCTATTCTTCTCGCCATCTCCCTCTTTTACCGGCTTCCTCCCTTATCAATTTTTCCTACTTCCTCTCGCCTTCTTCTCTCCCTTTCCTTTCCTCTTTCCTTCCCTTCTCCAGTATAGAAATGTCCGGTCGTGATATCAGGTTAGTTTGAAGTATGATATGTTAGTCTTTGCCAGGGCGAGTCGGGTTAGTTTATTTAGGTCACATTAGGTCAGATTAGATGTAGTTGAGAGTAGGTTAAGTCAGCTCAGATAAAGGCAGGAGTTTGATTAGGTCACATCGGATTGGTTTAGATTATATTAGGTTACAGTGGGTTGTGTGAACTCAGATAAGGCCAAGTGTTTGATTAGGTCGCATTAGGTCAGATTAGATTAGGTCAGGTTAAAGTGTAGTAGGTCAATTCAGATGAGGCTAAGTTTCGTTGGTTCAGGCTGAGAGAGGCTAAGTTTGATTGTCAGGTTAGGATGAGAGTAAAATTGTAGGTGTCCTTGGAGGTTCTTCCCTAGCGATTTACTCTGCACATTGCGCGTCATTATCCTCGTGTATGTTACGGATGAAAACTATGTAGTTATTAAAACGATATAAACAACTTAATAGAGAAAGTTCAAGGTGAAATAGGCATAATAAACCACGTATGAAGAGGTGTTACGAAGCCTTCCGAGAGTTCGACCGTCGTTGAGAAGAGAAGTAATGACGGCAGTAATATTAACCACGAAAAGGACAGTGGACAACCCTGAGCCGCGTAAAATCGTCCAGTTTAGCCAGAATATATCCAGTTTGGACAGAATATTACCCCTATGTGGCGAGCGGTTACTAAAAGCGTTATCTGCTCCTTATCACCTATTGTCATGATACACTGGGTCTTAACTGGGGACGGGAGAGTTTGTACCCTGTTCGTGCTGAGTGTGTTGTTAAAATTAGGTAAGATATAGTGAGGTCAGTTACAGTAAGGTCAGGTTAGGAGAGATTAAGGTTAGGCTAGGTCAGGTATGGTTAGATGTGAATAGAGTAAGTTAGTTTGGGATGTTTGAAGCTTGTTTGACAGACTGATGGAAGAAGTAAAGACATAGTAATGGAAGAAAAGAAGGCTAGTGTATAGAGTGAAAAACAAGAGAGGAAGAATGAGTCAGTATTAAAAAGAGAGAGAGAGAGAGAGAGCATGGAAGGATACTGCTTATACCGTTGTAATCGTTAGAGAGCTGAAAAAAAAAGAAGAGAGTGGAAGAAGTGTTAATAAAAAGAGAGTGAATGAATCAGTTACAATGTTAGGTTATTTTGCTATGTCAGGTCAGGTCTAGTTAGGTAAGGGCAGATTAGGTAAGGTTGGGTAATCAGAACTGACCCTTTCATCCTGAGAACGGTTTTTTCCTTATTACTTTAGATAACGTTTTAGTGTTTTATTCAGTTTAAGAAACCTCGGGGTAGAGAAAAGGCTAATGAAGGCTGTATCTAACCCTTCCATCTCGAACCCACCAAAAAAATCTTTCCATTGCTGAATGAAATCGTCTGGAGGTAACAAGGATGAGCTAAAAAGACACCATTAGCTTGAAGAAGTTAGCGTCTCAGTACGTCTTATATAATCTGTTCTTATATCTCCAGACGATTTTTATGCTGGACAGGAGAGACATCGAAATGGAGGAGTTAGATATAGGCATCATTAACTCCATTAACATGAGAGGTTTTTCGAGGTTCATTAAAATCATTTAAACGTACAGCGAATAAAAAAAATCGGCTGTTTATCTTCTTCATTCTTGCAACTACCAGACGATTTTATTCTGCTTAGGAATAACCTCTAGTGGTACAGGGAATGATGGACGCAGTATCTAATCCGTCCAGTTCGAAAAAACCTATCGTAAGATAAGCAAAATCGTCCGGAGATAGTAAGAGTAAAGTACAGAGGGCAGTAAGGGATCACAAGGAAGCCACACCCGTGCTATGACTTTGACCTGTGACACTGACCTCTGAAGATCGATATGGATCAAGATCGATTCACTTTTTCCCAGCCTCACACACGATGTAAGTGCCAGTTTTGATCCACATCGGAGCAGTCGTTCATGAGATAGTTGGTTGACATACACACATACATACGTACATACCTATAAAAGACACTATCACAATGAGTATGCCTTTGAACCATAAGATACGCCATCGGTCTGAAGGGGTTAGATATTTTGTCACAGCACGCGGGTCACTGAGGAGAATAGCATCGTTACTCGTCCTCTTTGACATACCTCCTAAACAGTGCTCGTATATCTTCCTCATTCACCCAGTCACTGGTGCTGGACGCCTTCATGTGGCGGCACCGATATAACCTGCGGCTTAAATGCCTGGTTATACAAACGCCCCTTACCTAGTTCCCTATTGCCCAAAAGGGGGATGGTGGGCTACAGGAGATGGGTAACCTCAGCCTGCATCAGTGAGGTCATGTTCAGAAGAGCCTGGGAGTTGCTACATATACTATTATCCAGTGACTGTATTTGCTGATCCTGAAAGACATCTCATTTCTCTTGCCCATTTACTCACTGAGACACTCACACATAATTCGTCATTATCCCAGATCCTTTTCCACCATTATATAAAAGACAGGTGGGATCCAAGGAAGGAAAGAAGGAAAAATAAGGAAGTAGGAAACCAGATGCTCGCACATTAAAGTTTACGATAATGGACAAATAAAAGACAGGCATTTAGAGATTGAAAAGAGAAGATAGTCCTTGGAAAAACACTAAAAGGATTTCGAGTGGAAAGAAGTTTGTAAGAAATAACGGATAATGTTTAGAGAGTGAAGAAAGACAACAGTATATAGGAGATTAAAAGGGGAATGATTCGAGTGAAGAAAGGAGAAGGTGAATGGTAGAATAAAAGACTTATTTAGAGAGTGTAAAAGAATCTGTGTAGCGGTTTCAAGTTAAATAAAAAAAAAAAAAGTTAACAGAACAATAAAGATGTTTACAGCGTGAAAAAAGAGGAGGGGTTGTAGCAGAACGGGCAAGTTATTTGTCTATCTCAATCTATCTGTATCTATCTATCTGTCAATCCGTATCTATCTCTCTATCTGTCAGTCTCTACCTATCTGTCTATCCTGTCTATTCATCATCCAGTCTGTTATTGTCTTATCAAGAGCATAAGTGCCCTGGGCTAGGCAACTTCATATATTTAAAGTGAGTGACCATTTGCTCGCTCCGGAGTGCCATTGCAGTATGTGAGCACTGAACACCAACCACTCCCTGGAGATAAACCTTCATGGGCTACATCTAGTTGAAACCTCTAAATCAGTGAAACCCCCAGGTGTCCGTCTACTTATATGGTTACCTCCAAACCAAGTGAATTGTTTCCTGAGCTGCAGAAAACCATTTTGCTTGTCACTCAGTGGAGAGTCACTTGAAGGTACCACACCACATCAAGTGAGTGGATGTTGGACGCCCTCATCTGCTACATAATTAAAAAAAAAATAGAGAGCAAAAAAAGAAGAGAGTTAATGTAAGAACAAGAGATACTTAGAAACTTAATAAGAAGTTTGATAGCGGAATTAAGGGTGAACGTTTAGAGAGTGAAAAAAAAAAAAAAAGAGAGAAGAAAGATAGTGAAAGAATACAAGTTAAATATTTAGAAATAAAGCAAAAAGACAGAGTAATGGAAGAAGAGAAGGCTAGTGTATAGAGAGTGGGGGAAAAAAAAAAAGAGAGGAAGAATAAGAGTCAGTATTTTGAGAGTGAAAAAAAAATGGGAAGAGAGCGGAAGGTTGCTGTATGTAGTAATCTTTAGAGTTAAAAAAAAAAAAAAGTGGAAGGAAAAGCATTAATACTAAGAGAGTGAATGAATAAATTACAATGTTTGGAGAGTAAAAAAAGGCAAAACAGTGGAAGAATAATCGTTAATATGTAGAAGGAAACTTTAAAAAATGATCAGTAGCAAAGCTTAAATTTTAGAGAGCGAAGAAAAAGGAACTGTTGGACGAGTGAAAAAATCTGAGCGAGTGTTAGAGAGAGAGAGAGAGAGAGAGAGAGAGAGACAAAGTACAGGTCTGGCATCCACCTGTACGTAAGAGTGTAAGGGAGTGACATTGTGATAAGAGTGATAAAAGTGATAAGATTAGCCCGGTCGGAGATGGGGTGGTGGTCACATGACAATACACATACAGGAACATCCCACACACTCACTCACGCACCTTATCACAGAATTGGGGGTCTTGTTGCCTCGTTGCTTTGGACAATAAGAAACAGATAGATAGATAGATAGATAAATTTTGAGAGAGAGAGAGTGAGAGAGAGAAAAAGTCTTACCTCACACTAACACGTCATTAAGATTATTGGAAACTAAACGAAGGAAAGGAAAAATAAAATGATCCCACATTGACCCACCGTATCATACACTTTGGACATGAGAGAGAGAGAGAGAGGGAGAGGGAGGGGAGGAGGGGGGAATATTCCACACAAATGCACCCTGTCGCTGAATTTGGCCACTATTCATCTTATCTGATAAACAGAAGAAAAAAAGTGTGTGTGTGTGTGTGTGTGTGTGTGTGTGTGAGAGAGAGAGAGAGAGAGAGAGAGAGAGAGAGAGAGCAATCATGCCCAGAACCAGGTTTATGTGGTGAACATAGACTTCCTTTTGGGGCTCCTGTGTGCAATTGGACTTAGCTAACACACACACACACACACACACACACACACACACACACACACACACACACACACACACACACACACACACACACACACACACACACACACACACACACACACACGCACACACACACACACACACACACACACACACACACACACACACACACACACACACACACACACACACACACACACACACACACACACACACACACACACACACACACACACACACACACACACACACACACACACACACACACACACACACACACACACACACACACACACACACACACACACACACACACACACACACACACACACACACACACACACACACACACACACACACACACACACACACACACACACACACACACACACACACACACACACACACACACACACACACACACACACACACACACACACACACACACACACACACACACACACACACACACACACACACACACACACACACACACACACACACACACACACACACACACACACACACACACACACACACACACACACACACACACACACACACACACACACACACACACACACACACACACACACACACACACACACACACACACACACACACACACACACACACACACACACACACACACACACACACACACACACACACACACACACACACACACACACACACACACACACACACAATCAGTTAGACCAGGTTAACTGAGAGGAAAAATGGGATGTTTTTTTATTTAATATTTTACAAACTTATAAGTGATGGGAAGGTAGCAAAAATAAAATGCCAAATGGGACGTATATACAGTAGGTCTTCCAAAAAGGACACAGTTCGACCTCGCCAGGATTCGAACCTGGAATCTTCTGATCCGTAGTCAGACGCGTTATCCGTTGCGCCACGAGGCCGATGGAGAAGTGGGTATTTTTAGTTCCTTTTAGACCCCCTCCCCTTATGGTTGGGGTAACCCTGCCGTGGTGTTGAAATAAATTTAATGTCAATCCTCTTACTCAGTTTAGGGTGAGTTAGAGGAGGCTTAAACCCTTAATACTGGCATCAATAACCCTTTCACGGTCGAAACAATTCTGGTATTCTATTCCAACTAATCTCAGACGATTTTATTCACCTGAGAATGAGTCATCTACATAAAGCCAGACGCCATAATCCCATAAGGGGTGGCCGTTTGCCTTTGAGTTGATTCACGGGGAGGGGCACTAACCCTCCGCCAACCCACTTGTGGACATGAAGGAAACACGTGTGGGTTGGTTATATGGTTACCACCCAGTGTTGTGAATGGTTTCCTGGCTTACAGGAAACCATCAGGCTTGTCACTCGATGTAAGCCACCAGACTTGAAAGAAGAGTAATAAAAAGTGACAGGAAAAATGGGAGAGAAAGACAGAGAGGAGGGCAGACACAAAAAGAGAATGATGCAGGTAAAGGATGAGGTAGGCAGCACTTCATTGAGTGGATGGTCACCACCACCTACCACTATAGTGAGTCATGAGTGTGTTAATTCCTTCAGTATGACGACGTGTTTTATTCTTGCCACTATTTAACGGTTTTAGTTACCGCAGGAGATACCGTGAATAGTAAGTGAAGTGTAAGTGCTCCGTAAAACCCCCTCACTACTAAAGGTCTCCTCCAGTGCCAATTAAGATTGTTTGGTAGACCAGGCATGAGCAGAGAATGAAATTTTTAAAAGTGCCATCATAACGTAGGGATTTTAACAAATAAATGAAATAAAAATGAGGGCCTCAATCACTTCTGTACTTAGGATAGGTTAGCGATACTAGCCTAGCGGCGGTGACTGTGTGAATAATAGGTCAGCATCGCTAACTGTGAAGCTGCTGGCCCTGTAGCGCCAGGGTTCGAAACCTAGTGACCAAAATGATGCAGTATCCCAGGATGTTGAGTGAATCCCTGCCACAGGCTGAAAGGCCTACGTCATGGAGAGTCTCATGGTTTCTACCTTCACCTCTTACCTTTTCCATATTACATCAATGCAGAAGTGGGTGGGGTGGGATGAACTGGCTGAAGTGCTGTCTAGGGCGTGCACAGGAAAGTAAATGCAGTGAAGATGAGTGCTGAGTGGAGGCCAGTAAGGTGCAAGTCAGAGATGGGTGGGGGGGGAAGTGGAATAGATGGTGTAGACTAAGATGGTAGCAAATGGTGTGGCAGCCGGATGAGTACAACCTGAGGAACGGCACTGACAGTACACAGGTGTAAGTCATCGATTTTTCTAAGTTTATTAAGGGGGAGGGGGAGAGAAGACGAATATATTTGCTGGAGAGGAATGGGTGGGACGGATTGAATTGAGGTTGGGTGGTGGGACAAGACGGGGAAAATATACCCTGTGAAGATGAGCATTGTAGATTGGCCGGAATGGACTTGGTGTAGGTTTAATTCACAGTCCTGTCGGAGAATAGGAACAAGAGGAAAGTTACGTACCCACCACTCATGCACCTGGCGCTTCAAAGAGTCAGATAAAAACAAAGAAAAAAAAGTCATATCCTGTAGCGCTTGAAACCGGATCAGCTTCGTTGGCAGTTAGTAATACAGGTTTTATATTCGGTTTAAAACTTTGCAGGCTGCTCAGTAGCTAAAGTATTTAACCTTGCTTTACAGAAATACAGTATTGATTTTATGTCGTGCTCTTATGACTGTGCTGTTGGTAATGTAGTCATCATCATCATCATCATCATCATCGTCATCTTTATCGTCATCGTCATGCTATCCCGTGTTATCATCATCATCATCATCATCATCATCATCACCAGGTTCCCATAGCAAGCTGGACAGTAACAAGAATTAAGATAACGAACAAAGTCGATGCTATCAGTAGAGTTCCCTGAGAAATGTACCATATAGCGGTTCACTCTTCATTCGAGATTATGTATCACCTGTGAAGTGGAGCTGTTACGTCGACTGTCAGGTTAAAAGAAGTGGGGTTCAACTCTTGCCATATGTATATCTTTGACATGCTTCATTCGCTTAAGTTTTGTTGTATACTTTATATATTTTTTGCGCCCACTGCTACGTAAATTGATTTTTTACACAGTGCTTCAGTATATCGCCATTTCTCAGTCTTCACTTCTCCTTTTTCCGACACACACACACACACACACACACACACACACACACACACACACACACACACACACACACACACACACACACACACACACACACAATTCTCTCTCTCTCTCTCTCTCTCTCTCTCTCTCTCTTCACAACCTGACGTCTCCCCTAAGCTGAATAAAATCGCCAGAAAATCATCAGTCAGTAATAAGACAGTAAAAAAGAATGCGTCATCGGATTGTAGGGGTTAAGTAAAAACAGTTTCATTCAACCTCTGGGTAGATACGACACTCATTTTACACAGCTTGGCTTACAGTGTTCATCTCATCATCGTGACTGCCGAGTTGTAAGAGTACATTAGCACTAGGAAATGTGTCCCCCATTGAAGGTAGCCAAGATGCCGTTTTGCTGTTCTTTTCAGTATGGACTGTGAAAATATATGTGCGTAAATTGAACCTTGAGCGAGTTAGTTTGAATCCCTTAGAAGTGGATGGAAGGTTTTCGATCTCGCAGTGCCACCATGGGGGTAGGGCGGTCACCTCCCCTTTAATGTGGACTACGGGCAGCATGACCTCAGACCCCTACACCCACGGCAGGCAGTACAGCACTGAATGGTTTATGTTACATGGTCGTGAAACATGGCATGATGAAGCCGTAGCCTTTAATGGCCTTGCTCGGACTGCCACTAAGCTGAGATTTTTTTCTTTTCTTTTTACCAGACAGAACATTATCTAACCTAAGCTAACTATCCGATTTAACGTAACGTTTTAACCTGACCTTGTTTAGCTAAACTACACCTAACCTAACTTAACACATTTTAACATACTTGAACATAATTTGTATCCTAGCAAATAAACCATGCTGCACCCACTCTAATCCAGTGTGACCTAATCACACTTACCCTCTACTAACGTGGTCTGACCAAACCATGCCAACCTTACCCTAGTCAGGTGTGATCTGTCTTAATTAAACCTATCATGATGTTACCCAACTAAACCAAACCTACCTTAGTCTCATGAAATCTGACTTGATCACTTCTGTCATATTCTGTCCTAGCCAAACCAAACCAAACCAATCCAAACCTACCTTAATCTAAGTAAATCTGATTTAATCAGCCCTGTCATAGTCTGACATAAACAAACCAAACCTACCCTAATGTAATTCTAACCCAGCCGAATCTAAACTAATCTGATCTAACCTAACCTACCCTAATCTACCTTAATCAGACCTCCCCTAGTCTTGCCTAGCCTAACTCAGCAAACCACACCAAACCAGCCCCAACTAAAGCAAACTCAGCCTCCCCACAAGGGTCCTTAAATTCGATTACCGGAACACTGAGCATTGAGTGACCTAACATGGACACGGGAGAGCGGAAGGAGGGAGGGGGAGGGGAAGAGGGAAGAGGAAAGAGGGAGGAGAGGGGGGGTGGAGAATTGAAGGGGACAGGAGAGGAAAGGAAGGGAAGGGAAGATGGGAGGTGAGGGGGTAGAGGTAGGGAAAGGAGAAGAGGGGAGGAGAGGAGTGAAGAGGGAAGGGAGATGAGGGGAGAGGGAGGGGATGCATTTTTACGTCTCAGCTCAGGTCGCCCACGGCCACCCTAGTTTTAGTGTGTGTGTGTGTGTGTGTGTGTGTGTGTGTGTGTGTGTGTGTGTGTGTGTGTGTGTGTGTGTGTCTTAAAGTGTGATAAGTTATGTGACGATAACACACTTAGTCCCAGTATGATATCTTGGTTATATTAGACAGTTGGGTAAATATTCGATACCAATACAAGTTAGATATATAAATAGAAAGATGGACCTGTTAATAGCGTGAATGATTGATTGATTGGTTGACTGGTATAGAGACAGGTATAGGTACACAGATCAAGATAAACAAGGTACAAAGATTAAATTACTTTCTGATTACTTAATTATAAAATCCAGTGTACTAGGAATTTCGAAGTAACAGGAACCATGCCAAAAAATTCCATCCATTACCAGGAGGGCACACAGAGAGCGTATACCCCCTGTCACACTGGGATGATCGTACCGGGTGTGTGAAGTAGACCGTATGGAAACTTCAGCCCTAGGACGCCTCTCTCTCTCTCTCTCTCTCTCTCTCTCTCTCTCTCTCTCTCTCTCTCTCTCTCTCTCTCTCTCTCTCTCTCTCTCTCTCTCTCTCTCTCTCTCTCCGTTCTTGCTGCTAACAGACGATTTTACTCAGCTTAGGAGAGCCTTGTAGTAGTGATGGGTTAATTAAAGCTGTCTCGAGTCCCCGCATTTAGAAAACTCTGTCCCTAAAACAAAGTATAATTTTTTTGGTGGTAAGAGTACCGGTAACATGTTAATGAAAGAAAAGGCCTTCTTAGCACCTCTTCCTAAGCGATTTATTTTACCTATTAGACCATAGCATTCTGTCCTGTTATTTTTATATAGTTTTAACATCGAAATAATTTACACCATTACCATACAGGAAGAGACTGAGGTGTAATGTGAATAATAAATCGCCAAGGAGAAGATGTTACGAAATATCTAGTCACTCGGAATACGGCCCAAGAAAAATCAACCCAGAATATTATCCCTCTTTTACTCTAAGTTGGCCTAAAATCGCCATCACCGCATCTAGATTAACACTAGAATACGATGCCAGTCACAAAGAAGTGCCATGAAAAGGATATGGAGCCGTAGTATTGTCTTATTTAGTCACTGAGTTACGTAAAATAAGAAGCAGAAGGGGCGAAAACCTGGGCCAAGTTAAGATAAAAGAACTATAGATGATTTTGACATTTCTGATACACCTGGTCAAACAATAAGCCTTTTAAATGCGGTTACGTTTATTTCAGTTTTTTCTTGCTGTTTCTAGACGATTTTATTCAGCCTAGGGGCGGCCTCTTGTTTTGAAGGGACGAATGAAGGCTGTATTCAACCCCTCCAGCACGAAGAACCTCTCCAATGCTGAATAAAATCGTCTGGTGGTAGTAAGAGTCAGATATAAGTCTTCAGTATATTAAAATCGTCAGGTACTTGGAAGACGCCCTCAGTGAATTGAAGAAAATCGTCTGGGAAAATATAAAGGAGATTCTTGCAGTGAACGTGATAAGCAAAGTACGACTCTGCTCTTAGTACGTAATAATAATGATGATGATCGTAACGCTAAGAGTAATAATAATAATAATAATAATAATAATAGGAACAGTAATAATAATAATAATAATGATAATAATAATTTACATGAACGTGATAAGCAAAGTACGGCTGTGCTCTTAATACGTAATAATAATGATGATGATCGTAACGCTAAGAGTAATAATAATAATAATAATAATAATAATAGGAACAGTAATAATAATAATAATAATAGGAATAATAATAATAATAATAATTTACATGAACGTGATAAGCAAAGTACGGCTGTGCTCTTAATACGTAATAATACTGATGATAATAATAACGCTAAGAGTAATAATAATAATAATAATAATAATAATAATAATGAAAATAATAATAGGAACCAGAATAATAATAATAATAATAATAATAATAATAATAATAGTAATAAATAACAGAACATGTAAAGCTGATATTTTCTTGATTATACACCTTTGATAGAGCAAAATAAGTGGCATTTCAAGGTCACAGGTAAAGGTCAGGTGTACACTGAGGTATGTGTGAGCGACTGGTTTTGTAAATGTGTATCTATGTGTGTCTCTTTTTCTATCTATTTCACACTCTATATATCTTATTTGTCGATGTGTCTGTCTGTTTACTTCTAACTTAACCGTCTGTCTCTGTGTAAGTAGTGTTTGTTGGAATCTTTATATTTGACTGTCTCTCTCTCTCTCTCTCTCTCTCTCTCTCTCTCCACCTCGTCCTCAGTCTTCCTCTTCCCCTCTCACCTTCCCAGCCCACGTAGGTAACCGAGTACGTAACAGGTGGCTGTGTACGTGTGGGTTGTGTGTGACGTCACGGTTGAAGATAATCCACTTAAGGTTGGTACTGATACAGGTGTGTGTGTGTGTGTGTGTGTGTGTGTGTGTGTGTGTGTGTGTGTGTGTGTGTGTGTGTGTGTGTGTGTAGTTACATGCATTTGTATTTGTGTCTATGTTTACGTTTATTCATAAGGTTTTGTGTGTGTGTGTGTGTGTGTGTGTGTATGTGTGTGTGTGTGTGTGTGTGTGTGTTGTGTGTGTGTGACCTCGCCTAATAGCTTTTTTTCTCTTCTTTATTCGTCTGTGGAGCTCTGGACATATGCTAGACAACCCTTTGCCCATATCCATTCATTAAACCTTCACATATCACCACGGCCATAATATTCCCAATTTATTTTCATCTGACAGAACGAGGTCACTTACAATCCGAATATTAGGTCGGGGTTGCCTGAAATTCTCCGAGTCTCCTTGGTTACTAGTCAAATTTATCTTCCACTTTCACTACACCTGGCCGTCACCTGAGCTAAAAAAATGGGGTAGAAACCTCCGTCAGGTGAAAATGAACGGATCATTATGCTTATCTTGTGTGTGTGTGTGTGTGTGTGTGTGTGTGTGTGTGTGTGTGTGTGTGTGTGTGTGTGTGTTTTATGCCTGGTATTACCGAGGATGTTTTAAGTCTGTCGGTAAAAGAATAATGGAGGATCAGCGCAGTACCTCCTGTATCATTAAACCTCTATCTCATAGCTGCTTGTCTCTGTCAAGGAAAACAAACCTAACCAAACCTAGACCTACTTGAATAAGGAAAAAGGTGCAAAAATGGCACAAAGAACGGAAATCAGCGTCCCGCCCACCTCTCTTCTTGCTTTATCAATCGACATTCAGTGGCAGGGGGGGCTTAGTTGCACACCTCCGTATTCCCTAGTTTGTGATGATGTGTGAATGACCTAACGCTAATACGTGTCGTAGTCTGTATTTTCTAGCTATCTGTAACTTTCTGTCTCTGTCTTATCTCTGGTGTTCTACATCATCCGGCGATTTGTCCGTATCCCTGTCTAACAAGCTTTTTAGCAAACTGCCATTTGTCAGTGTTAGTCTTTCTATATTCTTTCGTTACTGTATCTGTGAGTCTTTGTAGTGTCTGGCTGCATATATGTATCCAGGTACTGCCCTCTACTTATACTTCATATTAACACACACACACCTCTCTCTCTCTCTCTCTCTCTCTCTCTCTCTCTCTCTCTCTCTCTCTCTATATATATATATATATATATATATATATATATATATATATATATATATATATATGGAGCCTCTGTGGTACAGTGGTATAGTATGCGTCTCGCACGCTGGTGGACGCGGGTTCACCTTCAGCCAGAATTGTAAAAACTTTGGGAAGCGTTCACCGAGCCACTGACTGCTTTGACGGACATAAGAGGTGCTGTGGTTGAATCAGTGTTGCATACTATAAGTCGTTCTATTTTATGAAGGCAGTTTGGGTCGGGCTCTCTGGGACCTCACACTGTTAGCTCTGATGTCACATCGCCGCCGACACACGTGTAATTATTTGTGTTCACCTCTCTCTCTCTCTCACTCTCCTATTTTAAGCTAGTAACTACTTATAAATGAATTTTAAACACTCTGTATAGATGTAATTCAATAAAAAAGCTGTAGTATAGTATACATCTCATAAGACTTGTCAGCGTTGCCTTTGAGACGTTGTCAGGTGGTGACATGAGGGACAGCCCTGCGTGAGTGGGTCATACTCGGTCAGTCTCCCGCCATGGAAGCTATTTAAAAAAAAAAAAAACGCACCTATAGACTTTTACCCCAGGGGTGGTGTGGAAAAAGAGTCGAAAACAAGAGAAAAAATTAAGAAAATACAATTAGTAGTAGTTAATATATAATATGAGAGAGAGAGAGAGAGAGAGAGAGCACGTGTGTGGCGACGATGTGGCAACAGAGCTAACAGAGTGAGGTCCCAGAGCGCCCCACCCAAACTGCCTTGATAAAATACAACGACTTGTAGTATGCTTGCGCCCAGTCAGCTTAAGGCGGGCCGATTACACTTGGTTCACAGGCTACACACACATCCAAAGCCACTACAATTACACTCACAGGCACTTCTCACCCTACATACAGTCTCTACCAGTTTAAGCCACTGGGTAGAGGTACATTGGCTGTATCGTCCCTGCTTCGGTAGGGCTAGGCCGGTCCTGCAGTGGACTTCAACGGCTGGTGATATATATATATATATATATGATTGCGTATTATGTAATTAACATCGTGTACTTGTATTAAAATACTGTGTAACACATAGAGTTGTAAATATTACATTTATTTATATATCGTATTATACTTCTGTTATGTGTAGCCATTCTCTTTCAAATTTTGGTCTACCTTTTGTCTGAATCCTGGTCATATAGATGGCTGTGTACAAAATTGACATGTGTCAGTTGCTGAAAATTGTCAGCTGGAATTGAATTAACCTTCCTTTTCCCTGTGACCTATCCTCCCCCTCACCACGCTTCCCACACATGACTAGCAGGGTTGTGGCCAGAATAGGTCAGAGGTCAGCACTGTAGGCCTCACTAAAGAGAAACTTAATTTTTAGATATTCTCTCCGCTGCATAACCTAACGTATATGAAAGCAATGCCTGTGAACTTTTACATTTTTCTCTTTCTTCTCGTAGTCCTGTCGTCATATTATCCGAAAAAACTGATTTAAGTTTTATCCAGCTCATACATTCTTACCAGTAAAATACCCCACCAGCCCTACCCCATCAACCCTTCAGTCCAGACTCATCGTGCCTATTCTTCTGTGCCTGCTCCATCCATCTCTGCTCCTCTCAGGGAACTCCTTGGGGATTTTCCATTTACCAGTTCCACCCATTTCTATCATTGTCCGCAAAGTTTTAGAATACCCCTTCCCCCACCACCTTGCATAGTCGCCCGCCACTATCTTAACTCATCCCACTTTACCCTGCCCACCGGTGCCTGTGTCTGCCCTGCTGCCTGTAAATTTCTAAGAGATATCGTTCCTGCCCTGACACGCGCATATTCACATAGAGTACATTCGCCGTCATCTCCCACCACCCACCGCTATCCCACCCGTCCTCCCCATTTCTCTGGACGCACACACAGCTCTTTCACACGTTCATCCTCCAATAGATAAATAAGTATAATATGTTAGACAAATAAATACATACATAAATAAAATGAAAGCACGTTAGCATATACTCATCCCCGCTTTCTGCCAACAAAACTGTCACTTGGCATTGCTGTCAGAAAAAAGAATTGAAATATCGGTACGTGTGATTATCCTGTGTGACCTAATGAACAAGTTTAACCAGTGATGATAAGAGGCCAGTTCAGTTCCATTTAGGGCTATACAGTATATACTTCTGGCTCAGGTCAGTTCAGGGCAAGTTGAATTTAACCGATTCTATTGAAGCAGATGATACCTGATACAAAGCTCCTTAAAAAAAAAAAAAAAAAAAAAAAAAAAAAAATCACAGAGGGGATGCTGGACTCTTTTGTCGATAATTAGGTCAGACAGGAAAATAGTGAACCGTTTCGAATGCAGTTCTTCTGACACCGCGACGCAGGTAGGCGGTCGAAGAGTGGCCTTGTTAGTTTTGGCTGATTCTTTAGACGGTTCGGTAGATACGCTATTAAAATTCTTGGTATATGCTGTCACAGATTTAGTAATTCTTGGGAGAAGTATACTTGATAAATATTAAGATCTTGGTTAAACGTTTAAATCTGAATGGATTACTCATTTCTCTTTACTAAACATAATCTATTGCCAAAAGCTTCCAACTAGGAACGCTTGTCTTGCCTGGCGCAGCATCCAGTGAAGAATGAGCCAGACTAGGGCTCGTATCCTCCTCGGTTAAGGAGATTCCCTAGCACCTCTTCCTTGACGATTTATTTTTGGATATGGCTGGTTAATATCCTTTTGTACGTTATGTAGACAGAGTATGGCGATATTGGAAGGATTTATGGCACAGAAGAGTACAGCAAGGTATAATAAACAAAATAAATCGCGTAGGAAAAGGTGTTCAGAGGCCCCCCCAGCCGAGGAGAATACGGGCCTAGGAAACCTTCAGATATTTTTGCCCCTGCTTGCCACTTCGCACGAGGAGGAGGAAGACCGAGAACGAGATGGGAGGATAGAACGTTATACTTAACATAATCCACCTTCAGATCACTGGCTAAATAAAACAGTTCCCTTCCTTTTAGACTGCCTTTATGCACCGATTCAGGAGATGGTAAGAAGATGGGTAGATGGAATGTTAAACCAGAAAATGCCGACCTAAAATCCACTGAGTAAATAAAAGAGTTGCCCCGTCTATCTTTCTTGGTTGCTGGTCACATCACTGATACCAAAGAGGCAATGATAGTCTCTTCACCTTAACTTGGCCCAGATTTTTATTCTTTCGCAGCTTCTTTCACATAGTTCGGTGGCAAAAAAAGACAATACTGTGACTCTGTATCTTTTCCACAGCACTTCATTTTAAACTAGCATCTTATTCTTAATTGTTGCAACTCAGTGTTCAGGTCGAAAAGATGGTATTTTTAGGCCAGGTTACATTCCTAAGTGTATAGCTGCCTGAGGTGGCTTTCCTTACTATATGTTGTTAAAACGCCACACACTAAAGCTGTATTCTCACTGGCTTAAGAGGCTTTCTAGCACCTCTTCGTTAGCGATTTATTTCACATATTACACCATACAATTTCCTTGTTTGCCTTGTAAGTAATTTTTGTATCGATATAGTAGGCATGGTAACATACATAAGAACATCAGCGGGCCATTCACAGAAATAAACAACTAAGATACAGATGTTTGGGAGCCTCGTTAACCGATAAAAGCACGGTCCTAAGTTTTTTGTTCTTAGGATGATCGTGCTGCTTTATTTAACTCCTACTTAACATACCCTAAATTAGTCTAACCTGCTTGTGATAGACTAACCTAGACTGATTTTTAACATACTACCCTATGCTAAGTTAACATACACCGTCCTGGATAAGAAAAAGTGTCGAGACCTACCTTTCTGAAATTTGCGGTGGGACAGGTGTAACGAGTGAAGAATGACAGGTTGGTAGAGGGGGAGGAGAGAGGGAGACAGAAAGCGAAGTGAGAGATGGAAGAGAGGAATACAGGAGGAGAGGGAGACTGAGAACCAGGTGGAAGGATGGAAGGGATGAGTGCACGAGGAAGAGAGGAAAGCTTAGAACGGGAAAGAAGAATGACAAGGAAACTGCATAAGCCTAGTTTAACGGAAAAAAGGGAGAGGAATACGCAAGAGGAAGGAGAAAGATAGTGAAGTGAGTGCATGGAGCCGGGGTTGATGCCTGGCGGAAAAAAGAAGAAAAAAAAAAAAAGTCAACGTATTAAATGCAGGAGGACGGTGAGAAAGGATGCCTTACAGTGGCGGAAGGGTGGGTAGTAAGAAGCTGTGGTGGATTAGCTGGAGACGATTATGCTGCAGTCACAGGAAACGAACTCTGAGATTAGGCTTCCCACTGTAAATAGATGGACTGGCAGATTCGGTACCTCCTGTTTTAAAACCTTTCAAAGAGTTATGTATATGGAGTAGGCGTGATAGGGAGGTAAAGGCATTAATTTCACGGTCACCTTGGATACACTCAGGAATGAAGCGTCCAGCAACAGATAATCAGAAAAATAAATTCCCTTCCTTCCCTTCTTAACCCTTCAAAGAGTGTGGTAGGAGTAGACATTAGTTGTGACAGAGAATATAGATCATGAATACACTCTGAAACCTGGCGTCTGTCCAATAAATATATTAAACAAATTCCCTTCCCATACTTCAAAATTCCTCAGAGAGAAGTGTTTCTAGTACTTGCTATACGTTAGTGAAATATATAGCAGTGATGTGCAGTAGCTCTGATAGGCAGTTAAAAGCATTCATTTCACTATCAGTTCGGATACACATCTGAAACCAAGCTTCTGGGAAAAGGTAAATGAATAGATATGCAAAGTCCCTTCCTATCCTTAAAAGCGCGTCGGATTAATGTATATAGTAGTTGCGATAGAGACTTAGAGGTATTTATGTCACGACCACTACACATGTAAACTCAAGTATCAAGCCTCCAGATAAATAGATTAAATAGATATACAAAGTCCCCCACGCCCTGCCTCCCTTCAAAAGCCTTCAAAGAGTAATGTATATAGAGAGCAGCGAATGCAGTGTAAGCAGATTATGCAGGTATATCACGTGTTGCAACCAGGTATGTGATGCGCTGAGCCTGATTTCGTCTACGTGGCTGCAATCCACTAAAAGTATGACCGTAGCTGTAAAAGGGAAGATGAAATATTTATGCGTGTACACATCGCTGTATTTATTTATTTACTGTACTGATTTAGGTTTTTTAAATGTTAGTGTGGGCTGGTGAAAAAAAGTTGGTGATATCAGTGTTTATGGTGTGTGTGTGTGTGTGTGTGTGTGTGTGTGTGTGTGTGTGTGTGTGTGTGTGTGTGTGTGTCTGTGTCTGTGTCTGTGTGTGTAACTGGATTTTACGGCGTGGTAGTATGATATAAAAATTCCAATATCTCCTTTTCCATGTCGTGATTCCAAAAGCTGCTTTAGGCGTGTGTGTGTGTGTGTGTGTGTGTGTGTGTGTGTGTGTGTGTGTGTGTGTGTGTTGTGAGAAGCGGTGGTTGAGTCTGCGCATGCGTGTTAGTGTACAAGCGAGCCCTCCGTGTGACCCCTGCCCTCCTCCCTTCCCCGGTGCAGTCCTCTCTCCCCCTCTCTCCCCTATGCAGTCCCCTCTCCGTCTAACTCCCCTATGCAGTCCCCTCTCCCCCTTCCCCAACCCCTCTTTGTCCCCTCTCACCTCTTAACCCCTCCCTCCTCTTCCCCCCCCCCACCTCTCGTCACCCCCTTCGTGTCCTTGACTTTAGCATGAAGGGGCAAGCCACGTGTGTCGTCCCTTGAGGTATTTTGGTCATTATTCCACCCCCCTTCCCCTCTTCCTCTCCCTCTTTCCCTGTTCATCCCCCCCCCCTTGCTCTCTCTCTTTCCTTGTTCATCACCCTCACCCCCTCCCCGGCTTTCCCTCATTTCTCTTCCTGTCCTCCTTCCTCTTTCACACCTTCCTATAAAACGTCCACGTCAGTTCTTCTATGCTGCGTGGTGTTCTTTCTGACTGTTTCCTTCCTGCTTCGGCTGGAGGGTTTGGAGGGCGGGGGAGAGCCTTCTTCTTTGCTATCCTTATCTCATTCTAGTAGTTCAGAAGCTGCTTAGAATGGGCCAACCGACCTACTGTACTGCATTTGTCCTCTCTTCTTTTGTTCTGATGTTCTCTCCCTCCTTTTCCCCATCGCCCTTCTCTCCCTCTTTCTTCTTTCCCCTCCCTCTCTTCTCTCCCTGTTTTCCCCCTCCTCCTTATCACCCTCTCTCCCCTTTCCCTCCCTCTCGTTTGCTTCCCTCTTTCTCCCTTTCTCAGTTTTTTCCTTCCCTCTTCTCCTTTTCCGCTTCTCCCTCTGAATCCCTTCCCCTCCTTGTTTCCCTTTTCCATTCTCCTTCTCCATTCCCCTTCTTCCTTTCCCTCCCTTCCCCATTCAGCTTCTCCCTTCCCCTTCCTTCCCAACTGCTCTTCTCATTCTCCTTCCCAATCATTCACCTTCTCCCTTCCCCTCCTCATTCCCCTTCTCCCATTACCCTTTCCCTCTCCTCCCAATTCCCCCTTCCCCTCCCCTCTTCCTCCCCTCCTCATTCCCCTTCTCCCTTCCCCTCTTCATTCCCCTTCTCCCATTACCCTTTCCCTGTCCTCCCCATTCTCCTTTCCCCTCCCCTCTTCTTTTTTCCTTTCCCACCTCTTCCCTCTCCCCCTCCCCCTCCCCGACACTCCTTGACCCTTCCCCTTCTCCTCCCCCTCCCTCATTCTCGTCTTGCTTTCATAACCAGATCCAAATACTACACTACACCACACCTTACTACACTACACCACACCTTACCACACTATACCACACCTTACTACACCACACCACACCTTACTACACTACACCACACCTTACTACACTACACCACACCTTACTACACCACACCACACCTTACTACACTACACCGCACCTTATTACACCACACCACACCTTACTACACTACACCACACTGTAACACCGTTCACCATACCACATTATACCACATTACACTACGCAGCTTAGATCTCACTACACCACACCTCTCTCACACTTCACCATACCGCACCACCTACACTTCACAATACGCTGTCACCCACACCATCCCACACCATAATGTACTGTCCACACCACACCACACTTGATCTGTCCACACCACAGTGCACTATAATTATTACTTACGCTTCACCATACTTACCAGTCCACGCCACACCAGATTAAACTATCCACATCACAGAACACTATACCACCCTCACCATACCTCGGGATCCACATTTCATCACCCACGTCATACCTCACTGTATTACGCTGACCACACCATACCACACTACACTATACCACCCACACCTCGTCTCTGGGATAGTGTAGAATGGGTAAAAGGTGTTATGCTAGGAGTGAGGGAGAGAGGTGGTAGGGGTGAAGCATAGTGTGGTAGGGATGAGGGATGGTGTGAGGGGTGAGGGAGTAGGGTAAAGGTGAGGGATAGTCTGGTGGAGGGGTGAGAGATAGTGTGGTAGGGGTGAGGGATGGTGTGGTATGTGTGAGGGATGGTGTGGTAGGGGTGAAGGGTGATGTGGTAGGCATGAGGGATGGTGTGGTAGGCGTGAGGGATGGTGTGGTTGGGGTGACGGGTGGTGTGGTAGGCATGAGGGATGGTGTGGTAGGGGTGAGGTGATGATGTGGTAGGGGTGAAAAGTGGTGTGGTAGGTGTAAGGGATGGTGTGGTAGGCATGAGGAATGGTGTGGTAGGGGTGAAGGGTGGTGTGGTAGAGGTGAGGGAGGGGGTAGGGAGCAAGGCCAACAAGTACCTGATTGGTAACTGTCACCCTGTAGTGGGGGAGGCAGCCCAATCAGGTAATGTTGATTAGCATGAGAATGGTGCAAAGGTGGTGCTAATCATGGTGGTGGTGATGGTGATGCTGGTGATGGTGTCAAGGGTGGTGGTGCTAGATAATGCTCATAGTCGTGATAGTGGTGGTGGTGATGGGAGTAATGGTGATGGTGGAAGATTTATGGTGGTAGGAATGTGGTGACTGACGGTGGTAGCAGTGGTAAAGCTGGTCGTGGTGGTTGTTGAGGTTTCGGGATGGTGATAATATATGGAGTGACGGTAATGGCTTTGACTGTGGTATCAGTATTAGTCGTGTTGGGTATCAGACGTGGTTGTAGTGTTAATGGTGTTAGTAGTGTAGTAGTCCTAATACTGGAGGACTGTACTGTAATTGTTCTTATTGGCTTGATTCATGTTAATAGTAATAATTGTAGTATTTTTATCCTTGTGAACGCCATTTTTTCAGAACCACATAGCCACTAAAACCTTTGCACGTGTAATGGAAGATTGATTACCGGGAGCCACTGTACATTATGCTCGCCTTTATATTGTACTTCGGCCGTCGTGGTGGACGGCACGAAAGTTTTACATGTTCGTAAATTCGGATCTCGAAAACTAGCACTGATAAGGCTGATTTTTTGCATTCGTCTTCAGAGGCTTGACTTGAATACACTGATCTAAATAAATCTAATGAACCTGAGGAGACCTGAAAGTACCTGAAATATCTGAAGTACATTATCGATCTATTTTTCTCACTTCTTTCTTCTTTCTTTCTTTTTTCTTTTCTTCACACCCCTTCATGAACGTGACCTAACTCGATATTTTCTGACATGGATCGATCTAACTACCCTGAAGTGACCAGAAGTAACCTAAACTGACTGAGGTAGATGTTCATTGATCCTCTTAAGTCTAAAAATGGCTGAAGACAACTAGAATTATTAAACTAAATGTGAGTGGCCCTGAAGTTCAGTGAAGGGACCTGAAGTTGCCTGACCGGACCTAACTTGAACTGCCCTGAAATATATACCTGACAGCCTGAGTGTATGAGTAGGACCCCAATAAACCTAAGTGGTCTGGATGTGCCTAGTTCGACTTAAAAGGGCATACTTGGACCAAAATTGACCTAAGCTGATCTGATGGACCAGAATTGACCTAAGCTGACCTGATGGACCAGAACTAACATAACCTGACCTGAAATGACTTGATGGACCAGAGCTGACCTAAGCTGACCTGAAATGACCTGATAGACCAGAATTGACCTAAACCGACTTGAAATGACCAGATGGACCAGAACTGACCTAAACTGACCAGAAATGATGTGACGGACCAGAATTGACCTAAACTCACGTGATGGACCAGAACTGACCTAAAATGACCTGATGTACCGGACGACCTAACCTGCCCTGAATTGGCGTGAGCGATTCGAAATGGATGAGAAGTTAATCTGACCCAATTGAACCTAAACGGGGCAAACTCTCTTTTAAACCCACTAAACTAACCTATATTGACCGGACATGACCTAGATGGGTACGGGGAGTCGCCTTTGAATTAGATGAATATTTATGGTAAAGGAATCTGAACTAACCTGGGACAATAAAGGAGTAGGTGATGATGATGATGGTAGTGATGATGATGGTGATGATAATGATGACAGTAATGATGATAATGATGGTGATAATGATAATGATGGTGGTGATAATGATGATGATTGTGATGATAATGATGGTGATGTTGATGATGATGATGATAATGGTGATAAACTGACCCCATCGAACGTAAATTGATCTCTGTGACCTGCATTGGATGGGAATTACCTGGATAAACCTAGAGTGACCTGTTATAACCTGGTAGGATATAAACGGATCTTATTAAACCTTAAGAAATATAATCGGCCTGAAGGGATCTGAGTGGACGTATGCAACCTGATTTGACGTAATTAAATCGAGAGTAGCCTGCATGGGTTGAGCGCCTTCAGTCCGAGGCTATAGCGTTATTTGTTTATTATGTATTATTATTATTATTATTATTATTATTATTATTATTATTTATACTGCCACCAGTTAACTGTACTTACCATATGAGATCCCCTCTGTTGTTGAAGTGTCAATAAGACCCATATTTCTCCCCTTCATTTCGAAAAGTCTCCCCTCAACCAAATAAAATTATCTGGAAGTAGCAAGAATACATTGAAAAAAGACGGACTGAAGATGGAAATTGACTATATGGCTGTGAATGGATGTATAGTAATACTGTAATATCGGATTTCACCAGATTAGGTGGAATTGGATGTCAAGGATCGGAATACACCTAAGTCGTCCACTATGGTAACTTGTTGAAAAATTAAGTCAGATAGGGAAATAATGGTGCCCTTTAACCCTCCTCAAGATCGGGACAGCTCTTATTGTTATTATTTTTATTTGAATTATTGTTATTATTATTATTGTTTATTTTTTTAGAATGAGTCATAGGAGCCTCAGTGTTCATATTCTCACCCTTAACCCTCTCATGGTCGGCCAACTCTATGCCAGCCAACGCCAGACGATTTATTCAGCTGAGAGTGAACCATAGGGATTGTAAGTATTATCTGTTTCCGACGGTTTTTTCGGCTTGACGCAGGTACACGGTCAACGGGTGCAGTTGTTCTACGAAATTTGGGTTACCTGAAATTAATTACGTTTGCCATTTGCTTTTAAAATCCTCTCAGTTCTTCCTGCTTGTGTGGTGTGCTTTGTTTTCTTCCTGATCGTTTTCCTGCTGGTTTCGATTAGAGTTGGAGGATAGTAGTAGTAGTGGTGGTAGTGGCGGCGGCAAAAGTAGTAATAATGGTAGTGATGGCATTGGTATTTGTATCAGTATGATGATGATGATTTTTTTTTCTTCCTATTAGTAGTAGAAGCAGTAGTAGCAGTAGTAGTAGCAGCAGCAGTAGCAGTAGTAGTAGTAGTAATACAGCAGCAACAACCTTTATTTTTTGGCATTAGTAGTGGTAATAACAGCTTTTGTATCGCCAGCAGTATAAGTAGGTGGGTGGTGAGGGCTTAATAGTTTTATGGTGATATATGGACGCATTGTGGAGGTGATGGTGGGGGTGGTGGGGGTGGGTGCTATTTGTGGTTGGAGAAGCAGCTTGTTACAGTCATTATGGTAGTTATAGTCAGTGATGTCGTGTCGGTGGTAGTGGAGAGTGTTTATAAAGCCGTCAGTATAAGAAGCCTTTTCCTAAGTTACAAAGATGTGGGTGAATTAGGATGCATGAGTGTGTGTGTGTGTGTGTGAGTGTTTATACGGTGTGTTTGCAATGCTGGATGAATGTGTGCTGGTTGGGTGTGTGCGTGGATTTATGTTGATTGTGTGTGTGTGTGTGTGTGTGTGTGTGTGTGTGTGTGTGTGTGTGTGTGTCTGTCTGTGTCTGTGTCTGTGTCTGTGTTTACCTGTTTGTATTAACGTAGTTGCAGTATATAGGATTTGAGCTAGATTTGTGTTGTTCTGTGTTCGTATCAGCCTTTATCCAATTTGTGTGTGTGTGTGTGTGTGTGTATGTGTGTGTGTGTGTGTGTGTGTGTGTGTGTGTGTGTGTGTGTGTGTGTGTGTGTGTGTGTGTTTGTACCCAGTGAACCTGAATGAACATCTGTCTCTATCCAACTATTTACCGTCGGTTTATTTATTTCTCTGTTTGTTCATCCAGCAAGCCATTCATCCAGATATGCTTTATGTCTGTTAACCCTCTCTGTCAGTCTCTCTGTATGTTAACTCTCTGTCTGTCAGTCTGTTTGTCTGTTTATGTAGTAATCTGTATCTGTCTATCTGTATCAATCAATCTGTTTATGAGTTTATATATTTCTGTCTGTCTCTTCATCCATCCATCCAACCATCCATGGGTGTATCAGCGCTATGTATTTAGCTGTCTTTTCTTCCAGCCATCGTTCTATCTGTCCAGTCATGTATCTATCCATCTGTCTATCCATTCAGTCTATGTATGTGTTTGTGCGACGGTCTGTCTATCTGTCTTTCTTGCCTGCAACTGCATCTTGTAAGGGATCGCCCAGGCAGTAATATCTCCAGCCCTGTTTTTCCCTACTCAGTAACAACCGCTTCTCCAACAACAGTACAGTGCTCTCTCAACTTGTTCTTGATCTGCTTTTTCATTAGAGAGAGAGAGAGAGAGAGAGAGAGAGAGAGAGAGAGAGAGAGAGAGACTCCTCTACGAAAATGCAGCTAATAGTGATAGTGTCAGGTTGTTGGAATTATACTAGGGTGGTTCAAATAGAAGCAAGAAATTGGAGAACTGTGTGTGTGTGTGTGTGTGTGTGTGTGTGTGTGTGTGTGTGTGTGTGTGTGTGTGTGTGTGTGTGTGTGAAAAAGGTAGTGAGAAAGAAAAAACTGGAAGTGGTAGTAACATTATCAAGAATGTATCCTGCCACCACCACCACCACCACCGCCACCCTCTACACTACACCGCCACTACAACCACTGCCTTTGCCTCCACCTCCTTCACCACCACCACCACCACCTTTGGCCACCACCACCACACCACACCGGTACTCCCATTTTTCAACATATCATCACCACTGCAACCACTCACTATACTACCACAGTCACCATCATCATCTCCACCTCATTAACCTCTCATCACCATCAACTCATCACCACTGACATTTTTATTCCTTAGCCTACATCACTAATTGATCTCAGCCTTCGTCATTCATCATCTCCACAGTCCATTGTAACGAGACCCACTGCCATCTCTATCACATCTTTATCACCATCAACACCACACTTACACCAGTCCTTACACCTCCGCACCATTAGTCACCATATCTCAGATGAAAGATTACAGAATTTCGCTACATCCGACCTTCATCCGTTCGTCATCATCATCATCATTATCATCACAGAGCTTTTATTATGACCATTACCTGTGTACCGCCATTAATTTCTCCCTTACAACAATACTTTTCATAACATATCATCATCATCATCATCATCATCATCATCACGGTATACCACATTCTTGCATCCACCTCCTTCGCATACCGTACCACATCTGTATATTCATTACCACTGCCACATACGACAAGTAGCACATTATTACCACCAATATCTGTACATTTGTAAAACCTACCTCGTTCCTTCCACCACAGCAGTTGCTACACCAAAGACCACTTCAACCACAAAGCACACTGCCACACCTCTATCACCATCATCGCCACCATCACCAGTAATACCATGACCTCCAACACCACCATATACTCCACCACAAAAACAGCTGCATCTCTCCCACCACCATGACAAATCTTATTATCCCCACCACAGCAGTCATCCCCCCCCCCCCAGCCACACACCACACCTATCGCATTCCTGTCCCTCCTACCACAAATACCACATTCCCACCACCACAGCAATGAGCACTACGGCCCCTTTACATGCCATACTGCCATCACACCATCACAATTACCACACTGCCATTACTACAGCCGTGAACACCACCACCACTGCATGCCATTCTGTCACTTCACCACCTCAGTCACAAGCCACATCTGTAGTACCACAATCCTACCACCACATTAGCCATAAGCTGTACACAATATGAATTAAAAAAGATTTTCTTGAAGTCCCATTTTTCTTTGTTCATGACCTTACTTAGCTTTTATATCTTATTAAGTACATCTCGTTTTTACTTGAGAAATTATAGGATGGAAGTCGCTAAAAAAAAAAAAAATGTTTTTTGCCAGCACACATATACTGTAAGGCATATCTGTATGACAAATTCTTTTAATAACCCCGTTTTGAAATGTCCAGACAGAGCACTGTTGGATGTCTTTGGTGTCACCTGCATATTTATAGTAGTGGCTAACAGCATAGTACTTATCTTTTCCTCAACAGGAAATTAATTTACGCAGTCAGTTGGTTTCCCAAAGAGTAAACAATTGATTGAAGATTACTATTGTTTTATTGTTGTTTCATAAATCTGGTTTTCATGAACTCTACGAAAAGAAGAAAACAGTTACGATTATTACCAAAGTAACCCTTCTTGAGCGCGCGTGTATGTATGTGTGTGTGTGTGTGTGTGTGTGTGTGTGTGTGTGTGTGTGTGTGTGTGTGTGTTTGTTTGAGTACACACCAAATCTAAGCACTGTTATACTAAGAAAACCCATAGTTTCTTATAGTGTACAGTAAAGGACAATATTTCATCTACTGTTCCACTGCACCTTCTTCACACTTTCGAAATATGTCACTTTCCTCCCTGACGCTTTGTGTCAATCATGTATGGACAGAGAAGCATACCAAGCCTCTCTCTGATTTGGCATATTAGTCAGGAGAGAAAAATGGGAAATAAAAGAGGTAAAATAAAAAGAGGGACTATTGTTTACGTCTGTTTAGTCCTACTGCCACCCCCAAACCTCTACAGCAATACAGCCACCCCCATCACCTCCACCACAGTACCGCCACACCCCCATCATCACCACAGTACCGCCACACCCCCATCATCACCACAGTACCGCCACACCCCATCATCACCACAGTACCGCCACATCCCCATCATCACCACAGTACCGCCACACCCTCATCCCCCACCACAGCACCGCCACACCCTCACCCTCACCACAGGACCGTCTAACCTCACCCCCTCCACAGTACCGCCACACCCTCACCCCCACTACAATACCACCGCCTTCTTCGCCCTACAATACTTCTATCCCCTCATTCCCACCGTAATACCGCCATCCTTTCACCCCCACCAAAGTGCAATGGGCACCCCTGTACAGCAGTGTGTGGAGGGGAGATGTAATAGAGACATATGTGGTGATGGTGACACACACACACACACACACACACACACACACACACACACACACACACACACACACACACACACACACACACACACACACACACACACACACACACTGATTAACATGCAGACACCAGAATTAAGAAGCAGACAGCAAGATTAAAAGCCAGAAAGGGGGATTAAAAAGCAGACGGTATGATTTAAACGCAGACAGTAAGATTACGTGCCAGACATAATTTAACGGGGAACAGGAGGATGGAAAGCAGACAGCAGGATTAAAAAGCAGACAGTACAATTAAACCTCTTAACGCAATGATATCCTTTTCAGTTTTTATTAGTTTTTATTGCTGCCTTCAGACGACTACAATCAGGTTAAATTGAAGGTGTTATAGGGGGCCGTATCCAATCCTTCATTTATTAAAGTCCCTCCTAAACTGAATATCACCATTTTATCTGTCACAATAATATAAGACATCCTCGAGCTGAAGGGATTAATTGCTCACTCTCCATTGCCAACAGTGCTCAGGTTGGAGGGAGGAGAGGTAGACCAAGCGCTAATATTTTCGTCAGTCAACTCCGAGAATCCGTTTTTTTTTTTTTTTTTTTTTTTTTTTTTTTTTCCTGCTACGTTCGGACGATTTTGTTTAGTTTTGGAAGGGCGATGTTTGATATACTCTTTTTTTTTTTTTTACACTAACTTGGCCTGAAATTACCATCTCTTTGCCGTGAATGTTGAGCTGTAGCAATAGAATAACTTGTCGCAAAGAAGAACATGAAATCATTTACAAAAGGGCAAAAATCTGGGCCAGGTTGAGGTAAAAATGGCATAGAGGGGTTAGATATAGCCTCATTAATCCCGTCACTGCCAGGGATTAGTTAGAAGTTGAAGAAAATCGCCTTCAAGCATCAGCCATTAAAAAAAGAAAAAAAAAAAAGTACGTCACTGGCTTGGAGATGCTACGGTGGCTGTGTAACACTACTTCCTCCATACCAACTTATTTCCGTATATAGCAGGTCAGTATTATATGTTATTTATGCAATCCATGTTGGTGATAGTAACAACATGCAAGATGATATTCAGGTGTAACGTGCAAAAAATGTCAGTATTATTTATGCAATCCATGTTGATGGAAATAATAACATGCAAGATAATATAGAAGTGTAATGTGCAAAAAATTTCAGTATTCTCTTATTTATGCAATCCATGTTGATGACAATAATAGCAAGCAAGATTCAGGTGTAATATGTAAACTTTTTGTGTGTGTGTGTGTGTGTGTGTGTGTGTGTGTGTGTGTGTGTGACTACTCTGGGCATAGGCTTCACAGCCTGCTCTCAAGGCCCAGTAGTCCTCCTACATACCATACATCTAGAGAACCTCCTTAGTTGCCGAGAGTATAAATCCAGGAACAGATTAAGAGGACAGGGTTGGAGGGTTGGAAAGTATTTTCACCAGTTTAGGGAGAATTTTTAGCACCGGTTCCATAGCGATTTGTTTCTCGCATTACATATATTCTCACCTGTGTTGCCTTATACCTCATAAACATTGACATAGTTTTTATATATATGATAGACATCGATTATTAACTTCGAAAAATAAGGGAATAAGTTGGTAAGAAATAAGTGCAAGAAAGCCGTACCCTGTCAACCCAAGTGGTCTTTTTTCCTGTATTCTTGCTGCCACCAGACGATTTTATTTTCCTTTTTTTTTTTTCGTTTATTTTTGCCGCTACCTGACGATTTTATTTTCCTTTTTTTTTTTTAGTTTAATCTTGCTGCTAGCAGACGATTTTATTTTCCCTTTTTTTCGTTTATCCTTGCTGACACCAGACGATTTTATTCAACTTGGGAAGGGCCTCTCACTCTGAAGGAGTTTATAAAGACGCTATCAAACCCCTTCCAGTTCAGAGAGTATTATAAATTGAATAAAATCGTTAGGAAATAGCAGTAAAATGAAAATAAAAAAGTTTCTGGCAATAAAATGAAAATAAAAAAGATCCCAAGCTGAATGAATTAAACGCTAGAGAATACGTGCCTAGAAGTATATTAGGGAGGGAAGGGGGAAGGTGTTGTGGGAGGGGGTGTCTTAGAGGGGAAGGAGTCGTGGGAGGGGGTGTATTAAGGAGGGGGAAGGTGTTGTGGGAGGGCGGGATTTGTTACTGAGGAGGGAGAACAGTAGGGGGAGGTTGTTTGCCAAGGCCGAATGCAGCGTCATGTAAATATAAATAGTCAGAGAGACACGTAAGACATGGAAAAAACGGCAGGAAAGGGAAGGGAGGAAGAGTACGGGAAAACAGAAATGGAATTATGAAAGGAGTAGGTAGATAGATTGGTAGATGGATAATATAATAATAGAATAAATACAGATGGATAGATATTATTGACATTGACGCACTTACGCATTACACAGCCGATTCTTACTAACGCAGATCATAATGACGCACCACAATTGCGCTAACCTTAATGACGCACTGAGCACAATGACGCCTTAACGCTGACGCCAGTGACTCAGTAAGAAATATTGCAGTGAAAACCGACAAAAATGACACAAAAAGAGATCACCACAAGGCACAAACACAGGCGGCAATATAACGCACTGCAAGGACTCACTAGCACAGACCACAATTACGCACCAACTCAAAAGGCAGGGACGTAATAAAGCTGATCGGAATGACGTACTACGCAAACTTTAATTACGCACCAGGGCAGGCAGAAAAACGGTAACGCAGACTACAATGACACTAACACAAGCACACACAAATTTAGACTTACATTATGCACTAGCGCAGATTGATACTAACGCAGACCTGTATTAAGCATCATCGCAAACAGGCATTAACGCAGACCACAATGGCGCACTAACGCAGACCGCATTGACGCATCTTCCGAGTCGTAAAACACCCAGACCTGTATTTACGCAACTAACGCACTCCCTGGACACGCTTCCCTGCCTCCCCGTGACGCATTTACGCAGCCCAGACGCCGCAGGACTCAGGGATACGCTTACATGCAGTTTCCGTCGGCTTGAGGTGCGTAGATTGGGATTTCGTGTGGGGCGTTTTGGTGGAGTGGGAGGTGGGGGAGGGGAGTAGTGGGAGTAATAGAAAAGTAGTAGTAGTAGTAGTGGTGGTGGTGGTGGTGGTGGTAATGGTAATAGCAGCAGCTAGTAGTAGTAATAGTAGTGGTAGTGGTAGCAGCAGCAGTAATTAGTTGTAGTGGTGGAGGTAGTAATAGCAGTGGTAGTTGTAGTTGTTGTTGTTACAAATTAGGAGGGGAAGCAAGAGTATATCAGTCATTCATCTATTCCATACTTTATATATCTCTATATAACATAGCGCTCAAGTTTTTGCAGAAACTTTAAATGAAACTGCTATACTACTATTACTACTACTACTACTAGGGGATGAGAGGGTGTGAGGTGAGTGTCTGTAGCGTGAGAGCGGAAGACGTGTAAGGGGGAGACCGTGCTTGTATCTCCCTCACCCCCCCTGCCCTCGCTTATTGGAACGGTGAGGGAGATGATGATGAATAGGAGGAGGGTTGAGGAAGAAGAGGAACAATTGGAGAAGAAACGTGGTTGCTGGTTGAGAAGGGGAGGCAGATGGAAATGGGGAGAATGGATGAGATGGATGATTGTGATAGGGATGGACTGGGAAAGTGGATGAGATGGATGGTTGGCGATAGAGATGGAAATGGGACAGTGGGTGAGATGGATGGTTCGCGATAGGGGTGGCACGGTTAAGGGGAAGAGACGATTGGTTAAGGGAGAAAGGATTGATGGTTAGGGAAGGAGTTGGGTTTCGTGTGGAGTAGAGGGAAAGGAGTAATAGAGTTGGGTGGTTACAAGGGAAAGGTTGGATGGCTGGGGAGGGAAAGGGATGGTTGGTATAGTTGAAGAGGAGTGAGTGGGTGGGATTGGAAAAGAGATGAATGAATGAGGGAGGAAATGGGTGAGTGGATGAGAGGGAAGGATAATTGAGGGAGGAGGAAGGGATCAGTGGATATGAGAGAGAGAGGGGGGGGGAGAAATTAATAGATGAGAGAGGGATGAGTAAGGTAAGGATACAAAACGTGAGGTACACCAGCGAAGAAAAAGGAATGGTACCGTAATTATCGCTTAATTGTTATGTACCCTATAATTTCTTGGCAAATTATTAGAAACGAAATAAGTCTAAAGCATCTTTTATTATTTTCAGCAGGTTTTTTTTTTTAATTCGGTTATTTTTTTCTGTGTTCAGATGACAATATTCCAGTCAATTCTGCCAAGAGTTTAAGTTGTGTGTGTATTTTTTTATTTTTATTTTTTTTTTTTTTACTACGAGCATCTCTTGGAGCGGTTGGCTGTTAGTTACTCTGCAAGATTTTTCGGACGTAAGGTGTTTCACTTCAGTAGACTTTAGCGTTGTATTTTGGTACTTGTTCTATCATTAAGCAATTGAAAGGTCTTACCCAGAATTTGCGGGAACCTTTAAGCACTGTCTTCTTGACTAAAATACTAGTAGGGTAAACAGCGCGTACCTACACCAGGCCACAGATAATTAAATTTCCTACTGTCCTATTTTGACATACTTCATGGTTCAGCACGAATGATTCCCTAAATGTTTAGCTTTATCCTCGCGTCAGTGTATATGTAACCCAGTAGACACATACATACATGCAGCCAATCGCTTTGAGAGGCAAGAGTAAAATGATAACCTCCACCCAGTCGCATTCTCTCCCTCCCTCCCTCCCATATTCCCAGAAGGATGATATAGAGGTGAGTAGTTGAAAGCAGTGCAGTGTAAAACAAATATCAAGAGACCTATTGACCCTCTCGAGGCCGTTCGCAGTAGAGATAGCTGTTGCTGTCTAATATATTATTCGCGTAAAAAAAAAAAATGTTCTGAAGTAACAGAATTTGCGCCCAGCTCCCCACTTGCTAGTCCCTCCAACAGAGCCTTGATTGGAAAACATGAGAATTGATATCAAGTGTAGAGAAGCTTATCATTATCATTAAATTGACCTTATTCCCGTTAACGGTATTATCAATAGGGTTAGGTAGGATTCAGGCTTAGGAAGAAGGTCACAAAACAAACTGCACATTTCCATTTACTTACAATATTATTCAGACCTTCGAAAACTGTCACGGAAATTTTATGGTTTATTCATTATGGAGTTAAGAAATACACCAGGTGTGACAAGCAGTGTGGATGAAGAGATGAGAATAGCGACGTGAGTATGGATCTTCGTGGTCAAGCAGAGGCGCCTTAACTGGGTGTGTCTCATAAGGGTTCAAGTCCTTGGGTTAGTTGGAATGTGTTTGCTCACGTAATACTGTTCAAGGGCGAGTGTTGGTTCCGCTGTCCTTAAATGCCTGGACTGAATAGCCTAACCCCGGGCCCCAGCACTCCTGATGGGGCAGTACAGGACTGGATGATGAGTGGATGAATGTGTGTATGAATATGAGAACAGGGTTTACTATGTAGATGAGAATAGCTTAGGCGAGTGTAATTTTGTAGTCACTGGTATGTAGATGGGGAGAGAACAATAGTGTGAAGGTGGAGGTGGTGAAGGTGGGGTGAGGCTTGGGGGCGAATACTGAAGGTGGGGGTAAGGTTGGGGTGGTGAGAGGTGAGATTTTGGGGTGAGTAATGAAGGTAGGGTGAGGGTGGAGAGAGAGAAGATGGGGTTATTGTTGTTGTTGTTCAACTTGTCCGTCAGACCAAGCAGACCCGCCAAGCACAGGTAACCAGCTACCCGTGTTCCCTTGCAGTTGACAGTGGAGAAAAGTGTGGAGGTTTGGTTCCTGGGTGTATGCCACATTTTTGACTCACCATCCACATAACAAGGTCACCATATTAGGCTCCCCTTTCCTCGTGATCTGGTTATATGGTTACCACCCTGCGTTGTGAATGGTTTGTAGGGTTACAGGAAACCAGGAAACCATTAGACTCGTCACTTAGTGTAGAGCCATCAGAAATGGAATGAAGAGTAATAAAAATTGATGGAAAGGAAAGGGAAAAGTCGGAAGAGAGGAGGGCACACACACAAATCGAGTGATAAAGGTGAAGGAAGAAGTAGGCAGCACCACAGCAAGTGAGTAGATGATTTTTTTTTTAATGCAAGAAAGAAGGAACCAATGGCCAGGAGCCCGCAAACCGTTCCTTCCAAGAAAAAAACAAAAACAATACAAAAGAGAGCCAAATTCAAGATCCGTTCATTTCGAGATGCCTGGACACACTGCGTTTGAAAGACTGGAGATCATAGGAAGAAGGAAATACAGAAGAGGGAGACAGTTCCAGAGTTGACATGTTCCATAAATGAATGACTGGGAGTAACGGTTAACTCTTGCATTAGAGAGTTGGACAGAAAAGGGATGAGAATTTGTTGCTAGACGGGTGCTACACACCACCACCTACCTACCACTAGAAGGTGGGGTGAAGCTGGGAGGTTTCTGAGGGGGGAGCTAAGTTGAGGGTTACTGAAAGTGGGGTGAAACTTGGGGTGTAGTGAAGGTGGGGTGAGGATGAGGGTGTGTGCTTGTTGAAGGGAGTCGTGTGTTATCATCGAGGGAGGAGAAAGGGTCAAGGTTAGGCTAGCATTGAGTAAACCCCCACCTCGTCACTCCACACCCCTCCCTCACCCCCTATCCTTGCACACACGATCCCGTCTTCCACCTCACACAGACACAGACATGCACCCGCCTCCTTACACACACACACACACACACACACACACACATCATCCTTAATCCTGCCTACCCTCAAGCCATCCCCACACAACCTCCCTTCCTGAGACAGCTTTTACACACACACACACACACACACACACACACACACACACACACACACACACACACACACACACACACACACACACACACACACACACACACACACACACACACACACACACACACACACACCACAAGACGTCCCTCAACCCTCTTTATCGTTCAGTTGATCTCTCATTTTATTCGTAATTTACATTGAAGAGAATCACTGTTTGTTTCAGATGGATCCCTTCACACACGAGAGAGAGAGAGAGAGAGAGAGAGAGGCAAACAAAGGTGTGTAGAGGCAAAGTTGAAGGGAAGATGAAAAGACCGAAAGCGAAATTAAAGGATTGAATGGAAGAATGCGTGAAAAAGCAGGTTAGAAGAAGACGGAGGAGGAGGTGAAGTGTTAACCCTCTGACTACTTAGACGAATAAAGTAATCTTACGTTATCCTTAAGTAAAATTCTTAAATGAATCAGGGGCATAAAAAAAAGATGTTACTCCAGATAGTTTTCAAGCGTTTTCTCGTTGGTTAAGAAAGGTCCCTAACACCTCTTCCTTCGTGATTTATTTTTTAATATGACTGGTTAATATCTTTTTGTACGTTGTTTGTGCACAGTATGGCGCTATTGGAAGGATTTATGTAACAACCCCAAGTGGACAACAAGGCTTAATGAGGAAAATAAATCGCATAGGGAAAGATGTGAGGGAGCTTGTTCAACTGTCGAGAATAAGGGCCTTTGACTCCCTCAGCTGAACAAAATCGTCTGGTGGTCGCCTGAATGAAAGTAAAGTAAAGGGTTAAGAGTGATAGAGCATGAGGGAGGGTGGAGGAGAGGAAGATCGAGGAGGAAAGATTACGCTGAGTCATACATTCAGTGCGGAGAAGAAAGAAACCAAGAATGAGAAGGAAGGAGTAAATGGAAGGCGGCATTAAGGCAAGCGGAAGAGTGGAAGGCCGAGGACGAGGTGGAAAGTTAAGTGGAGTAGCGTAGGAGTGAAACCTGAGGAAAGGGAGACCGAGAAAGAGACGGAAGGCTAAAGTGGAGGTGGAGATGCAGGGAGACGGGGGAGAGGAAGGCCGAGAACGAGGAGGCAAGATTAAGGTGAAAAGTACATGGAGAAGGAGGGCGGAGGGGAGATGAGAATAAGGTGAAAGGTTGAAGTGGAGGAGTACGTGAGGAAGGGTAACCTAGAGCCGTATTCTCGTTGGCCTAGGGAGACTTCGCAACGCCTTTTCCTTGGCAATTTAGTTTACTTCTCATACGTTAATAATCTCATCTCTGTTACTGATACCTTTTTTAATATCGACGTATTATGCATCAGTAGTATAAAGGGGGATAGTAAAGTACAAGAGATAACAATATATAACTGAAAAGGGGGTACTAAAAAAAAAAAAAATGATTGGGCCCTTAGAGGCGGCGTACGAGATATAACTTCTAATTTGCTTCATTTTAAGGGTAGTATATTTTGCACACCCCAGTACAGTTACGGGAGCCTCAGTACAATACCGGTAGCCGAAAACATTGAGTGGGCAGTGAACACAGTGCTTTTGCTTCTGTAACACTAGTTGTCTCACAGTGGCAAATCATTTTCCTTCCTAAGCAGTAGGGTTAGTACTATGATATTATTATTATTATTATTATTATTATTATTATTATTATTATTATTGACAGCAGCAGCAACAGAAGTAGTAGTGGTGGTGGTAGTAATGGTGGTGGTGGTGGTGGTGGTGGTAACATAATTTCCAGCAAATACCACTAACGTTGCATATTAAATATGGTAATCGTTGAAAGTACTGCTTTTATTTATTTTTTCTTATTTATTAACTTTTTTGGGGGATTAAAGTTAATTTTTCTTCCAAATGTGAGGTTAATGAATTTCTCTTCTTACAGGTATCATGTTGCTGGTGTTCTGGTGAGTAGACAATCCTGATTCGTTCTCTCTCTCTCTCTCTCTCTCTCTCTCTCTCTCTCTCTCTCTCTCTCTCTCTCTCTCTCTCTCTCTCTGTATTATGTATATATATATTATATTTACCTGTCTGTTTTTATGAACACTGTTGCTATGAGCACCTGCGTACTACTGAAGTGTTTGGATTAGTTACATATCATTTCGCTGTGCCCAAATTTAGACTCGAGTGCTTTCTATTTATACCTATACTTTGTGTGTGTGTGTGTGTGTGTGTGTGTGTGTGTGTGTGTGTGTGTGTGTGTGTGTGTTCGTCCACTATACATGTGCTTGGTGCTTTGGTGGTAATATTGGTTAATACATAAGTGTGAATGGTAATACTATGGTGCTTCTGCTGAGGGTGGTTACATTGAAGATGGGTGCCGGAGAGGGACGCCTTCATGTGGTGGCACCAATATAACCAGGTGACTCCACTGCCCAGTTAAACAGACATATCTCAGTTCCCTATACCCCGACAACAGGATAGTGGACTGCAAGATTAAGGCAGCTTCAGTCTTCATGCCACTGGGTTCACGTCCAGGTGAGCCTGAAGCCACAACAACTACATAATAAGGGTGGTAGTAGGTGTGGTAGTTGGAGTGGTAGTTATTGTGATAGTAGGCGTGGTGGGAGTTCTGGTGGTAACTGATGGTAGTGATCGTATGGTGGTGGCAGTGATTTTTTTTATGTGTCCGACTCTGAGCATAGACTAACTGCCAGTTCTCTTAGGCCCAGCAATCTCCCTAAGCGCCACACACCTTTCCTGTCACCACTTGTGCTCTAATACCCACCGTCCTTATTGAGTACATGCTAGATATGCCTCATTCAGGACTCTTGCACTGATATCAGCGGGGGTGTTTTTGTCATGTCGGTGGGTCTTGTGGTCGATCAGTAATATCTTCAACGAAATTCACTGATTAAACTGTTCCCTGCCGCTGCCTGGGATTGAACTCACGTCATTACGACGGACCACCTCTCTTACCACTTCAGCGATGATGGAAGTGGTGATAGTGGTAATGGCTGCGAGAGTGGTGCAAGAGGTAGGTGACGACAGTGACGGTGGTAGTGATGGTAGTTGAGAGGGAAGGGGTGATTACAGTGGTGGTGGGAATGAAAATGGTAATGGTGGCAGTTGTGGTGGCAGTAGTGACGATAATGGTGGTGGCAGCGATAATGGTAGTGGTGGTGGTAACTGGTTGTAGCCACAATAACAGTAGTATTAGTTGTAATTGAGGTGTACGATAGGATGGTGATGGTGGTAGTTGTGGCGGTTTTGATAGTGTTGGTAGTGGTGGTAGGAGTCGATGAAGGTAGTGGTGGTAATGGTGGTGGTGGGAGGTGCTTGTTGTTACACTAGACGATAATGCAACTCCTTACCTGTCATCCTAAGTCACTGTGGGGGGTGTAGGCCTCAGGGTGGAGGCTGTGGGGGTGGTGTTGGGGGTGAGGGGTTCGGTAGTAGAGGGTGGCGTAATGATAGGGAGGGGGGTGAAGATGGAAGGTGTGATGGTGGTGTGGGGGAGGGGGTGATGGTGGAGAGTGTAATGGTGGCGTAGGGAGGAGGGTAATGATGGAGGGTGTGGTGGTGATGTGGGGAGGGGGCTAATGGTGGAGGGTGTGGTGGTGTGGAAGGGGTAATTGTGGAGGATGTGGTACCGTGGAGGAGGGGGTGATGATGGAGGATGTGGTAGCGGTGTGGTGAATGGGAGGTAATCGTGGAGGGTGTGGTGGTGATGAGGGGAAGGGTGGAGGATATGGTAGTGGTGTGGGGGAGGGGGTAATGGTAAGTGTTGTAGTGATGTGGGGAAGGGTGTGGTGGTGGTTTAGAAGAGGGGGGATTGAAGGTGAAGGGTGTGGTGATGTTGGGGGAAGTAATGATGGAGAGGGGGAGGGTTGATCTTGAGGGGCAGGAATGCGGGAGGGGGGGAAGCAGATGTTAGGGGTGTGGCTTTGGAAGGTGTGGCGGTGGGTGTAAGGGTGGAGGGGGTGGTGTGGGGTGTAGGTGTAAATTGGACGGGGTTACTAGGATGGTGGAGACGGAAGAGTAGAGTGAGTGGTGGGTTATAAGGGTAGAGGGGATGAGGGATGCAAGTGTGGAGGGGGTGGAAGAGATGGTGATAGGGGTGTGGTTGTGGAAGGTACGTTGGTAAATTGACGTGAATTGGGAGATGGGGAGGAGGCGACTTGTGATCGTTTAGGCATTTTCTTGAGCATAAATTGAGTAAAGTGAGATTTTTAAAAACTCATTTTACAGAAACGAAGCACTTACTACCAAACTTAAGTAGATATGAAGGTGAAAGAACTTTTGGTAATAATTCAGCGTTTTAAAGATTTGTTTATTCTCTTGATCACTACTTGCCCTGGTTTGGGTGTGAAGTTGGTAGTTAGGGACTTAAGTTAGAGTGCAGTTCCCCTCCATCTACATCACACTTAGGGCATGCCTATCGCTTTCCCCACCTGACGCATCATATCAGAGCCACAGAAACATATCAAGCCTCTCTCAGCTTAGGAAGATTGGCCAGGAGAGGAAAGTGGCAAGCAGGAGAGATGAAATATTAAACCTACATTTGCCCTCGACTGTGCAGACTTGGTGAGGGGGTCTGGGTGGGAGGGTGTAAGATCAAATTACCAACACACTGCACCATACTGCTGTGTACTACCGCCACCATTTGTTTTACCGTCTGTGTTTTATATCAGTCCTACCGTTCCCAACCCTCGTAGGTCTTACACCCTACCCTGCTTATGTAGAGTATTGTATTAGTTTTGTTATAAATTATCTCTCCAATTCAACATTATCTGTAAAAAAAATAAAATAAAAAAAGCTCATTTCATGTCCATATCCTTTCTCTTTAAGAATTTTTTTCGTAGACACTCTTCTGCGTCAGTGATGTCTTGTCAGGAGTGTACCGCTAATGAACATCAACTTATTCATTCTAAGGAGACATCTAAGAGGGGAGACAGGACGTATTTATGGACAGAAGGATGGAGGAAGAGGTAGACCATAAATGAAGTGGAAGAATAAAGTAGGGGGTACAGTTCCGTCATAAACATTGCTTCACTACGTTACGATCAGTGAGGAGACAGTGAGCAATGAAATCCAGTGATAAAGATGTTGGGAGTCCAGCAGATTACTCGGGTGATGATATAGTGCTTTCATAACTGTCTAGCTAAGAGGGTGTATCGATATTACTGTGATATGACCGGGGTAACTGCTAGAGATAGACCAAGATTGATGTCGAGAGATAAGTTAGGAAGTATATGCTAAGTATACACACTATAAAAGGTATATTTTTCACCCGCTAAAGATTACTTCTCCTTCACACCGTATTTGATGGCCAGGTGTAGTCAGATTGCAGCATCCTTTTGATTAGCAACCAAGGAGACTCGTTGATACCAGAAAACTAAGCCTTCCTACCATGTCGAGTTTAGAGAGACGTAAACATAATAATAATCTAGAATAAATAGGATTAGTAGGCGAAATAAGTTGCAAAGGAAGAGGTGTTAAGTAGTTTCCATTGTCGACGAGCATACGGCCTTGTAAGAGAAAAAGAGTGTTGAGAGAGAGAGAGAGAGACAGACAGACAGACAGACAGACAGAGAAAATGATAACGAGTGGTAAGACGGAAGCTAGGAGGCGTTTTTGCGTTTGTCGTGATTGCCCTGGGTGAACTCTGGGATTAGGCGTCTGGGATGATAGATGGATAGGCAGACAGATAGGTTTGTAGACAGACAGACAGATAGATAAATAGATGGATAGAGACAGATAAAGGGATAGATGGATAGGTTGTCAGTAGAGGAGAAGTTTGTACAGAGGAAGAAGGAATCGAAAGTGTGTAAGACTGGGAGAGTTGAAAATGAAGAGGGAGGCCTAGAACAAGATAGAGAAATAAGGTGTGGAAATACATAATAGGAGTGTTCAGAAAGCGAGGAAGAAGAATAAAGGAGGAGGAGGAGAAGAGGAAGAAGAACTTGAATGGAGGGATTGGGTGTGGGAGTACCGTACATGAGGCGAGCTGTGGGTGTTGGGTGGTAGGGAGTAGACCGAGAACGAAATGGAGGCGTGGGATTTTCTGTTCTCTAAATTGCTTTGCCTATAACCCCTTCCCATCCTCCTCGCCTTTCCGCTCCGTCATCCTTTCTCTCTTTGCTCTTCCTCTCCCTTTTCCCTCCTCTCCTCTCCCATGTCTTTCCCCCTCTCTCCTTCTCTTCCCTTTCCCCCACTCCCCCCTCCTCTTCCTATCCCTCTTCCCCCCCTCTCCTCTTCCATCTTCCCTTCCCTATCCCCTCCCCTCTCGTCTTTCCACTCACCTCTTGCCTCTCTCCTCTCCCCTACCGCTCCCTTCCACTCTCCCCTCATGCTTTCCTTTTCTTTCCTTGTTTTCCATCCATCCCGGATCTTACTTGTTCTTTGTCTTTTTTTTCTCGTTCCCATAAAGTGCTCCTACCTCTCTAGTTCCTGTCCTTGCCCCGTCGCTCTCTTCCTTTACCTCTCTACCCCTGCCTCTCTCCCCTTGCCTCTCTTCCTTTGCCTCTCTTCCCATGCCTCTGTCCCCTTGCTTCTCATTCCATGCCTCTCTTTCCTTGCCTCACTCCTCTTGCCTCTCTCTTTCCTTGCCTCTCTCCTCTTGCCTCTTTCTACCCTTGTCTTTCTTTCCTTGCCTCTCTCCTCTTGCCTCTCTCTCTCTCTCTCTCTCTCTCTCTCTCTCTCTCTCTCTCTCTCTCTCTCTCTCTCTTTCGTCCATGCATGCCAGCTTTCAGTTTTCTTTTATTCACCGCCTCTCCCCTTTATCTCTGTGTCTGTACATCCCTTTCCAATCCTCCATCTTCATCTCCATCTTCCCCCTCTCCTTCCCCCTCCCCCTCCCTCTCCCTTCCCCCTCCCTCTCCCTTCCCCTTCCCCTTCCCTCTCCCTTCCCATTCCCCTCCCCTCTCCCTTCCCCTTCCCCCTCCCTTTATTCTTTCCCCACCCCTCCATCGCCATCTCTCCTCCTTCCTTTTTTTTCTCTCTCTCTTTCTCTGTCCTTCCTCACTGATTCACTCTCCCGTCCCTCCTCTCTCCTCTTCCTCCTCCCTCCTCTTCCTCCTCCCTCCCCCTTCCCTCTCTCCCCTCTTTTTTTTTTTTTTTCTTTCATCCCAGATTTTATTTTGCTCATTTTTTACCCCCTCCCTGTCTTTCTGAATTGCCTCTGCCTTCCTCCTCTCCCCCTTCCCCCTCTCACCTCTCCCTTCCCCTCCCCCAATACCAGCTCCCCTTCCCTCTTTTCTCCCTCTCTCTCTCCCCACCAGTCTTTCCTATCCCTTCTTCCCCTTTTCTGTCTCCTCTCCCTAACCCCCTTCCTTCCCACCTTCTTTCTGTTTCCCTTCTCCCCTCATACCTCTTTCCTACCTCCTCTCTTCCTCACCGCGTTCCTCTTCCCTTCCCTTCGTCTCATTTCTCCAACCTTCATCCTCCTCTCTTCCCTCTCCGCTCCCCTCTTCCCTTCAGTTTCTTCCCACTTCTCACTCTCCTTCCCCCTCCCATCTCCTTTTCATTTCCCCTCACCCTCGACCCTCCCCTCCCCCTCTCTCTTCCTTATTCTCCCAATCCCAGATCTTACCTTCCTTTTATTTTCTTGTTGTCCCTCTCCCATTCTTCTTTTTTTTTCCCTCCCTTTCTCCCTAAATTACCCCTCCCTTAAATCACCCTTCCTGTTTCTCCCTAAAATCCACCCCTGGCTCCCTTATCTTTAGAATTTATTGCTTCCTCTCTCTCTCTCTCTCTCTCTCTCTCTCTCTCTCTCACACACACACACACACACACACACACACACACACACACACACACACACACACACACACACACACACACACACACACACACACACACACACACACACACACACACACACACACACCTCTATTTTCTTCTTCCTCTTATCTCCCCCACCATCTCTCTTTCTTCCGTGTCTCCTGTCTTTCCCTCTTTCCCTCCCCTTCCCTCATTCCTCCCCCCTCCATTCTCTTCCTTCTTCGGTCCCCTTTCCCATTCTTTCCCCTCTCTTCCCTTCAGTCTCTTTTTACTCTTCCTTCTCCCTTCTTCCCTCCCTTCCTCTCAGCCATTCCCTCCCTCCTCATACCTCCTCCCTCTCAATCTCCCTTCTTCCCTCACAGTCCCTCCTTACCTTTCTTTCCTCCCTCCCTCTCCCCCCCTCTTTTATCCTGCTTCCTGCTTCCCCTTTCTCCCTTTTTACCTCCTTGCTCTCCTCCCTGCTTACCTCCCTACTTTTCTTGATCTCCCTCTCCCTTTTGTCAAATCCCACTCCCTTCCTCTCTTCCTCTTCCCTCTCTGCCTCCCTCCTTCCGTTTTTTCCGTCTTCCCTTCCTCCCTCCTTCCTCTGTTTCAGCAATCCCTCTTTTATTTCCTCACTTCCTCCCTTTCTCTCCTCTCTTTTCTTATGTCCTTGGTTCATCGCTTCCTCCTTTCCTTCTCTCTTTTTTCCTACCTTTCTTCCCCTCCCCTGTCAATTATGTTGTGTGTGTGTGTGTGTGTGTGTGTGTGTGTGTGGGTGGGTGGGTGTGGGTGTGGAGGGGGAAGTCTCAGGCGCTTCCCCTACCTACGAGGACACCCTCTAGTAGGGATGAGGTGGGTAGAGGGGAGAGAAGGAGAAAGGGGAATGTGAGAGACGGGGGGAGGAGAGGGGAAGTGAAGGGGAGAAACAAGTGGTGAGATGGAGAGCTGAGGGAGAAAGGATGTGAAGGTAGAGAGATTGGGAAGTGAAGGGGAGAAAGAAATTAGAGGTGAGATGGAGAAATGAGGGAGAAAGAAAGTGAATCTCTCTCTCTCTCTCTCTCTCTCTCTCACACACACACACACACACACACACACACACACACACACACACACACACACACACACACACACACACACACACACACACACACACACACACACACACACACACACACACACACACACACACACACACACACACACACACACACACACACACACAGCAGTTAACCCATCCCTTTATTATTCTCTTCATACACAGAGATCTTCCAAGCACTTAATACTGCTTGCATCATATGTGTTTTTAGTATACAGTATCATGAATATTGTGTAAAGGGAAAAAAAAAAATCATACCCACATGCTTGAGTGACTGAATTGTATGTCCTCAGTGTAAATACAGTAAATACAGATTCCTTCTCTTGGTACAGGACTTCTTCGTACCCTAAATTTTCACCAGGAGATCCAGTTTGTTCTTTGCGTTAACTTTTGTGGCAGTTGACCCAGTAGTTGTTGTGGTTGTTTTGCACACACACACACACACACACACACACACACACACACACACACACACACACACACACACACACACACACACACACACACACACACACACACACACACACACACACACACACACACACACACACACACACACACACACACACACACACACACACACACACACACACACACACGTATCAGTAACTTGGTGGCATCAGTGGTAGCGGCAGGAAGCACAAGACTGATGTGTGTGGGCTCAAGTCCCTGGCTGTTTATTAACCCATCAACCCAGTGGTGCATTTTATATCTTATTTGTGTTTCTTTCTGTACTGCCTCTAACGGACGAGAATACGGACCCAAATCAGCTATGCCACTACCGAATTTATCCTTACGTATAAATTTAAAAAATGGCTGCGTACGGATGCTTCCAGATAAGAAAAATTAATATGAATGGAGTAGTTTGTTCATCGCCTACTATGTTCTCTTTACTCTATGTCGACCTAAATCTGCCATCTTTCCATCGTGAATGCTGAGTTATAACAGTAGATTAAGACTAATATGATGCTAATCACGAGGAAGTGTTATGAAAGGTATGTAGAATGGTGGTGCTGTCCTCTTGTGTCAATGAGATGCGTGACGTCTTCTGCAAAAGGACGAAATGCTGCGCCAGATTTGAGTAAAAAGTCTATAGTCACATGGAAGAATATTCCTTCTGAGGATGGGAAGGGGTGAGGAGACTGTGCCATGACTTGCTACTGAGTCACAAATCATGGACTGCATCTGTAAAGCATGAGGAGAAAGTCTACCAGATGTACGCTAGAGTAGGCTGTGAAGTAAGATACATAAGTCCTTTCGCCTCCCCTGCCTCTTTCATTGCTGGATTAATAGATGCCTGAATGAGACGTTACGGATAAAGGTGCATAGTATCACCCACAGATGAATGATGATAAGCGCCTTAGTCCAGTACGTCACACTCAACCCTCTATGAAAGTACCCATGATGCGGAGAGCTCTGGGATCACCCTGTTGCAGTCTGCCCAAACGATCTCTTGAGAAAATGTGGTACCTTCTTCGCATAACCCCCCTAGTTTCCGCCTTCGCTTACACATCTGCTTCCTTGCGTTGCTGTGCTTGACATCTTTGCCTCCTTGTTCCGCTGTGCCTGACATCTCTGCTTCCTTGCGTTTTTGCCCTTAACATCTCGGTTTCCTTGCTCTGTCATGCTTAACATTTCTGCCTCGTTGCTCTGCCTTGTTCAACTGGGTTACCATTTCCACAGCACACACTTCGTAACTGTTGTCTGCCCTGCCTCTCCCTTCTTCCCCTTCAGCTTCTCATTGATCACCATCCTGACTCACCATAATTTGTAAACAAAGCTTGATCACTACCTCTCAGTATCAGCATCCTAACACCACTTCCCCCTTTTAATGCGAGGGGTGAATGTATGCAGAACAATAACATAAAAGCAAAAAATTATAACTATCAACAGATCGCCGCTGAAATTGGCCACACGGTCAATCACTCTTCACACACGCCCTTGAAAGTCTTGGCTCCACCTCACAGGCCAAACGATCCACACAATATATACTTCTTAATGATTGTGGAATTGAAACAAAGGGTGGATCCTGTGCCAGTGTATCTCCATATATATTCTATCCATTCATTTTTATTTTTTTCTTTCCATACCATTCGTACTTAATTTACACACAAATTCTCTCCTAGTATCCATCTGCCGTCATGGTTTTGTAACGCCTTTTCCTACCCTGCAACTCAATCATATATGCCTTTTTCATCACCTTATGCACATCTGTTCTCACTGTGCAGCCGTAGCGTCTAAGCGCACATTTTTCTCCCTCTGATTAATACACTTCTCTACTCCACATCTTTCACGAGTGTCGATATATTTTTTTCCTGGCCAGCCTATGTAACTAACCCACATACCTTTCCTAACATCCCCATTTCTATTGCCCTCTTACATGTTGCTCTCGACATTTCTCATCAACATGTATAACACCGAAAGCTCATATCCTTAGCTCAGTGGAGGGTTAGCCTATAGCTTGAAGTCAGCCAAAGCAAATCTGATCAGAATCACAGAAAATACACCTAATCCCAGAGCTGATCAACTGTGCCCCCAGTAAATAATAGCCCCACGCCTCTCCAGCACCAGTGATCCCTGCTTCCTCCCATCTGTCCAACATTCCTTCATCACCATCACTTCAAAAGCAGATTTTTATGTGAAAGGCTATAACCGCGTATTCATTTAGTCAAAGGTAAAAATAGCATAGCAGCAGGAAAACACCGCGTTAGTTTCAGGACCACATGACTGTCAGGTTGGAGGATCCTTTAGCACGTGTTTATTACCTGGCTAATATGCAAATGATATACAGTAAATAGCATAAAAAGAATACCGAGGTGTAACATGCATAATAATTTACTGGGGAAGAAGTGCTGAAAAATCTCGTACCACTCAGCTGAATAAAACCATCTGGCGTTAACTGGAATAGATTGCTCGATTTGTCCCGATCATTTGAGGGTAAATGGTAAAAGTAATAACAGTACGGCTTGTTACTCACTTTCGGCTGAATAAAATCGTCTGGCGCTAGAATTTCCCCGACAGTGAGAGGGTTAAGCTAATGAGAATACGACATTTAGCCACCCTCTCTCATTCACGTCTCTGATACGCACATGAATACACATAGTCCACCCTTCCGCATGTACGTTTCCAATAACCACATAAATACATATACTTCACCTTTCATCATGTACGTCACAAATAGACACAATACTCGTACGTCATCCACTCTCATGTACGTCTCGGATGCACACATAAACCCACGCACATACAGTTTCAATAAGCGTTACAAAAATAGCTCACCAGGAAGTGTGTGTAAATGTGTTT
>NC_137021.1:7770000-7820000 GCF_032717465.1 Coenobita brevimanus
AGAGAGAGAGAGAGAGAGAGAGAGAGAGAGAGAGAGAGAGGGACCTACAGAAGGATCATGATGTGTATTTTTAAGTCGGGGCATGAGAGAGCATATTACTCTCTCTCTCTCTCTCTCTCTCTCATATATTCACACTTATTTCTCCCTCTTCAGTTCATTTACTATCTCATTCATTTTTTGCACAGAGACACATCAAATTTTCTTTTTTAATTCATCACTGTATTCATGCATCCCATTAATTTTGGACATATATAACTGAGTACAAAAATAGCTCTCCCCCCTCCCCCCAGATTGGTCCTGTGCTTGTGGGGAGGGTCGCGGGTTCGATTATTCTCTGTGGACTAAAAAATGCTGCATTTATTGTATTTATTATATTTTTCGTTTTATATGTAATCGCTTCGTTCATATTTTCTTTTTTTTTTTTTTTTTTACTCTGTTTTTCTTATTATGCCCCAGTTATTTTATTTATTTACTTTTTTGCTTTTTAAATGTAGTCTTTCATTTGTATTTGATTTGTCTGGTTTTTCTACTTTGTCTTTATTATCCCTATTCACCCTGTCCTCCCCCTTCCTCTTTCCTTTATTTTCTCCCCCCCTTACTCTCCTTTACTTTCCCTTACATTCCTCCCCCCCACTCACTTTTACTCTACTTGAATTGCTTTTATGAAAGAGGAGTGAAAGGCCAGAGAGGCAGAGGGGGGGGGAGGAGACTGAGGAGGGAAGGAGGAAGGGAAAAGAGAAAAGAGAGGGAGGAACGGAGGAAGAGGAGAGAGAGAGAAAAAAAAGAGAGAGAGAGAGAGAGAGAGACAGAGAGAGAGAGAGAGAGAAAGGGAATGGAGAAGACAGGGAGGGAAGAGGGGAAAGGGGGGGGGAGAGGAAGAGGAAAATGTTGTGGGAGAATGCGGGGTGCGTAACGGGAGAGAGGAAGGGGAGAGATGGGGTATGGAGAGGGGAAAGAGGGGAAACGAAGGACAGAAGGGAAAGTGGAGAGGGAGGGAGGGGAAAGGTAGGGATGGAGGGAGGGAGGGATGTTGGGGAGAGATGAAGAGAGGAGAAGGAGAGGAGAGAGAAGAGAAGAGAGGGAGAGAGAAGGGGAAGGAGGGAGGGAGGGGAGAGAGAGTATTTATTTGAAGTCAACACAGGGGGATAAACTTGATATTCCATTTGTCTTTTTTATATTGACGTTCAGGATATCGTCCGCCCTGTCACGTCCAGTTATACACACATCCCTCCCTGTCCCGCGAAGAGAAGATAGTGGACCGCAGGACAGTTTCAGCCTGCGGTCCACTGGGTTCACGTTGAGATGACCCTACGGCAACAACGAAAAAAACACAAAAACTTCAAAAACTTTAACCACAGCAATAACGACAGAAACAACATTAAAGTTTGTTCATTGTCCTGCTCTCCACTATTTACATTTTCCTTTCGCTTTTTTCCATGAACTTTAGCTCTTCATTGAGGCCAACAGCAGACGATTTTATTCAGTTGACATAAGCTTATCAGAAAATTAAAAACTATTTCTGTTTACCCTTTCACTACTATGGAGTCGCCTAAATATTGTGCTGAGGCCGAGGAGTTGGTTTGTGTGTGTGTGTGTGTGTGTGTGCGTGTGTGCGTGTGTGTGTGTGTGTGTGTGTGTGTGTGTGTGTGTGATATGAGCAGACAGATGGGGAAAAACTGTGTTAATTAATCCTTTGCGAGTATAAACGAGTACGAATGAAAGCAGACAGCAACAGACGTACTGGTGCTTTGAAGGCTGCTTGTTATATGGTGTGCTGTGACAAAGATATCTGTTCTGTGAGTCAAAGAAAATGATAACAACGCAGGAAAGCTCCCTCCCCCCCCATCCAGTCGAAGATGGCTGGAAAAAGTATAAAGGATTACTATGTGTCTGTCCCTAGCCACACGCCTTAATCCCGTAAGAGGTGGCCACAAACAGTTGGCCTCTATGTCGCCCTGTCTCCTGCCATTTCGCTGCTCTTCCCTCATCTTACACCCCCCTCTCTCATATACCCCTCCCCGTAAAACAACAGCTAATTAGAAAGACAAATGACGGATTACTAGGCATCATAAAATAAAAAAACTCACGGAAAATTAAATGAAAAGTGAGAGGAAAAAATATTATGCCCTATCATAACCTGTAAGGAAAGGTAACATGAGGTAAATATTGGGTATATTACTGTGTAGTTTCGCGGTTGTGTTCTCCATTTTTTTTTTTTTTTTTTTTTTTTTTTTTTTCAGAAGAGTAGTGTCAGAAGTGAATATGGTTACCTGGAATTAGAAGCCAAATTATTCACGAGCCTTTATGTTCATGCGTATCGCAGTCCACCACATAGTAAGATGATATATTCCTTATGTTCACAACTCAGGGATTTTTCGTTTAGGTTTAATGTTTTCATAACCAACACTTCCAGTATAATTCGACCGGCCTGTTGTGAAGCATTTATGTCTCTTGAAGAACTAGTATTATCAGATTAACGTCCGAAATCCGGTGTCGCATTTTATATTTTATCTTTGCAATTGCTTGGTGATTCTGCGTAGCTTAGGAACAGTCTCAGGTATGCTAGAGGTTAGTAAGTTATTGTCTAACCGCGCCAGTTCGAAAAGCTCTTCCAAAGATAAATAAAATCGTCTGAAAAGGGCAAGAGTAATGGAAAAGTAAAACGCCATCGGGTTGGAGGGGTCAGAGTACCTCCTTCATAGTCTGCGTTTATTTAAAGTTAAGCACATTCATTCCTTGCCAGTTTATTTCTGCATTTGGCACGGTAATATATTCGTCTGGGATATTTACATAAACTCTGTTCATGTTGGAAAATATTTATAATCAACACAGAAGTGAATATTAAAGTGTAGCATCCAAAATAAGAGACTGACTAGAAAGGTGCATGTGATTGAGATGGTTGGGGACAGTGGGAGGGAGAGACCAAGGATGGGATTGAGGAATGAGGTGGAAAGGTATATGGGAGAAGGGGTGTGAGTTAGAATGAGGGCAGGCTGATGTTGGAAGAAAGGGTAACATGAAGGCAATTAGTTGGTAGGGATTAAAGCATCTGGCTATAATAGGTGGAACAGGCAAAATAAATCGGCAGGGATGAGATGTTAATGAGTCTCTTTCTCACACGAGGATACTGCCACTGACCCCTTCGGCCAGCTTTGGGGAGGGACGCCTTCATGTGGTGGTACTGGTATAAACGGGGGGATCCACTGCCTGGTTAAACAAAACGAGCCATAACTCCCTCCCTGTCCGCCGAAGGAATGAGGGTGGGGCTGCAGGAGAACGACAGCTTCGGCCCGCAGTCCACCGTGTTCACGTCCAGATGAACCTGGGGCCACAAGCATAACAATAGCGTCATCAACATATATTTAATTCATGTTACTGCCAGACAGCTTTATTCTCCTTCAGGATGACCCTTCAACCCGAGAAAGTGGGATTTGGCCTTCAGTAATCCCTTCACTGCAAGATATCATTTTGAAATTGAATATTATGGTGCAAGAATGAGCTATAACATCTTGGGAGTGAAGGGGCCAGTCACACTCTGTTTTACCACAGACCTAACATTCATGCTTCACCTCTTCACACGAGGAGTCTAAGCAGAATCGACTGGCAGTATTTTAAATTACCCGGTATATACAGTACTAAGAGAGAGAGAGAGAGAGAGAGTCGTGTTTCTAACCTTCATCACTACGAGACGTCTCCCTTAAGCTGATTGATACCGTCTTGTGTTACGAAGAACTAAAGTAATCGCATCATAGGTCTTTGAAATATCTCCTGTCTAACCCCCTCTCTATGAGAAGGATGGCGTAACCACATCAGTCCAAGAACGTTTGTATAACCACCAGATGATTTTATTTAGTATTGGGGACGCGTTTTGTAATCGCGGGATTTGCTGAAGATCGTTTCTAGTCGGATCACTGCCAGTCACAGTAATGGCACAGCAGCGGTCATCGTGAACATAAAGCCATTACACTGTTTAGATCTCCAATTAAACATCTTTGAATATACAGCTTCGCACAGATAGTTAGACGAGAATTTCAGAAGCATTCGTGTAGCCAGTCTGCTGATAACGGATTAGCAGCCAGTTCTCGACCAAACTTCATCAGAATTTTCCCCGAATGTATCCTCAACATGTGAATCACTTAATTACCTTGCACTGCCGCCAGATATGTTGTGTACGGGAAAGTTAACGTAAAAACATTTACTTTAAAAATTTCGCCTCAGGAAGATTTTAAGAAACTCTGCGACTCCAGATAATTAGAGATTACCTCATGGCCCCCCCTGAGAAATCCATGATGGTTCCCGAGAGGGCCATGACCCTCAGGCTGGAAACCACTGGTGTAAAGGTACCAAGAATAAAATGAAAAAATGGAAAAAAAGTCCTCTAATTGAATGGGTTAAAGATTTTTTGTAACCTTCTTCACTAAATCAGAGCTCCCGTAACTCATTCAGCCCGAGGACGTCTTTTCTCTTATACTTTTTCTACCACCAGACGATTTGATTTAGCTCTTGGGGACACCTTTCGTCATGGAGGGATTTAATGGAGATTTCATGAAACCCTTTCCCTGCCAGAGGTGGCCACGAAGTTGAGTATGATCGTCTGGAGATAGTGAGAATGAAATGAAAACGTTACTGTAATGACGAGGTTAAGCTGAACAAGAAAGCTGGAGGTGGAAAAAAATATCGTGTTACAAGAGTAACCTGTATCGTGTCTGTTTGTTTATTTAGTAGGTATATAGGAAAAAGAATGAAAATAAGTGAGTGCTGCATATGAACGTTTCGTGTAGCAGGACATAAAAGCTGTTGTATTCGTGAACTTTAAAATGTTTTCTCTCTGATTGGTTTCATGAAGAGAAAAAGGTTTGGTTTCACCATTCCAGTCCTACGGGGTATTTTTACCCGTCCCCGCCTCGGAGGGGCTCGGGGACGGATATAGTTTTCACTCGGTTTGTTTGTTTGATTGTCTGTCTGTCTGTCTGTTAACAACTTTACGCGAAAATTACTTGTGCGATTTTGACAAAAATTACAGGGATGATGGGCTATGACCTTCTGATCACCTGATTAAATTTAGGGCCAAATTGGGCCAAGGCCCAGGCTGTCGGTCCAAAAAATGGAAATAAATAAATGAATAAATAAAAATGTAAAGAAAAATAGTTTTTTCTCCATAATTCTTTTCAAATTCGTCATATCGACATGAAACCAAAACCTAAAGGTGCATCTTTCAAATCTGCATTCTATAACATGCCTCGCAACGTCAGGGGGATCACTCCCCAGTTAGCGGTAGGGGGGTCAGTGTCAGGTGGGTATGGTCTAAAATCATCAATTTTCACCCGATTTACTCTAAACTTGATATGTGACATCTTTGACTAGATATCCTGTTTTGTTTATACGTCAGCACTAAAAGGACTGCCTGAAACGGGTTTGCTATGCCTTGGCACCGCCTTTTGTGTGTTATAATATTGGCACATAAAAATGGTTATATTAAGCTTTAATTAGGTACTGAGAACTGGGTGATTTACATGTAACTTTCATTGATGTCTTCACAGCGACAGGCTTTTCTTGATTTGCATGAAATCGTGTGGTAAAAGCAGGAGTAAATTAAAGAAAAAGAGACTTAATTGGTTTTAAAGGCATTCGTGCTGGGGAAGAGAGAGAGAGAGAGAGACTTCACTGACCCCATCATACCTAAAGCTGTCTCTTAAGTTTAATCAAATCGATTGGAGATTGCAAAAAAGAAAAAAAGTTGCATTCAAAATTAAAGTAATTACAGATATCCCTCCTTTATTTCTCTGACTAAATGATTGTAATGAAAGATTGTGTGGTCAGTGAATGAGTGCATAGGGTGATTGAGTGGTAAGTGAATGAATGCATAGGATGATTGAGTGGTAAGTGAATGATTGCATAGGGTGATTGAGTGGTAAGTGAATGAATGCATATGGTGATTGTGGTAAGTGAATGAATGCACAGGGTGATTGAGTGGTAAGTAAATGAATGCATAGGGTTATTGAGTGGTAAGTAAATGAATGCATAGGGTGATTGAGTGGTAAGTGAATGAATGCATAGGGTGATTGAGTGAAAAGTTAATGGAATGCATGGGGTGATTGAGTGGTAAGTGAATGAATGCATATGGTGATTGAGTGGTATGTGAATGAATGCACAGGGTGATTGAGTGGTAAGTGAATGAATGCATAGGGTGATTGAGTGATAAGTGAATGGAATGCGTGGGGTGACTGAGTGGTAAGTGAATGAATGCATATGGTGATTGAGTGGTAAGTGAATGAATGCACAGGGTGATTGAGTGGTAAGTGAATGAATGCATAGGGTGATTGAGTAGTCAGTGAATGAATGCACAGGGTGAATGAGTGATAAGTGCTTGAATGCGTAGGATGACTGAATGGTAAATGAATAAGTGATGAATAAGAGCACAGATTTTATTTATACGCGAGTAATGGATAAGGACGTCTGGTGGTTGGAAAATTGATCATTGTACTAAAAAGCTTATTGGTGTAACCCGTGTTTGTAATTTATATAGACTATTTTTCCTGTATTTTCTCCCTTTTGTAATGATATAAACTGTATTTGTATGACTAGCAGCATCAGTGTAAAGGTTAGGTGTTTGTGAAAGAAAGCATAGGCCATCGTTATAGGGCCTTCAGGCTTGTTTTGACGTTTTTGTGTTATTCTTGCTGGTCATCGTAATAACAGGTAGTGTAGCTAAGAGTTTGTGTGTGTGTGTGTGTGTGTGTGTGTGTGTGTGTGTGTGTGTGGTGAAAGTGGTTGTGAGGTAGGATGGGGTGAGGGGTAAGTGGTTGAGTTATGTGTCTGGGCCCCCCCCCCAAAGCTTACCCCTCACACACACACACACACACACACACACACACACACACACACACACACACACACACACACACACACCGTGGTGATGAAATGCAGTGGCAGTGGCCTTAATCAAGTGTTTGACCATGACACTTATCATCAGAACTTTCAGCATACCTGTGGGACGTTTTCTTGTTTTTGTCAGTATTATTATTATTCTAGGGAAGATCTAAATTGCTGCCACTCGCATACCATTTGAGCTACAAACTTCATTCTTTGCCATTGCGTAGTACTGGTTGGCCACTTCATCAGACCAATTATCATCCTGATCCGACTACCGGAACTCGGATAGGATCTGGAAAAAAACAAACAAACAAAGTGGCCCTAAAGCTCAAGAACCACTTTAGTTATAGGGCTGAAATTTTTATGGCATACAGTATACCTGGGACATGGCTAGTGTGCTGTGCGTAATATAGTTCAGATTGGATCGTTATTCATTGAGATCGGCCGGAGTCAAAAACTGGGACTTTTCCTGATATTCCGGATGTCAGCTAATTTTCCCAGAAGGGTTAAAACTAGAGTCACCAGACTTCATGGACTTATTGACGCTGGTGGCCTAAGGTGACATGCGCAAGATCAGTGACCTTGACCTCAGTCGTCTTATAGCCCGGCTTCTAGTAGACTTTGGAGAGTTGTTCTTTATCAAAGTTTTCCTTGGACAATTGTACCGTGTTCTAGTTCCTGTTGTTATTTATTTATTTTTTTCATCCATAGCACACAAGGGGATATGGAAGGTGTAGAGTACATAACAGATCACCAAGGAAGACGTATACCGATATCAGCAGCTCATCTTAGAATACGACCCTAGAGTTTAAGCGGAAAGTTTTTTTCTGCAGTTTATTGTGAAGAAATATAAAAATGCTGTTATAATGAGGATTTCCTGTATCTTGTTCTCGGCCTGGGAGGAAGCATTTTGGCCTCGTAAAGTGTCGAGACCAGGGGCCATATTTATAAACTCTCTTAAGCCTAACCCATTGAACCCGGGGGATATCTTTTTTAAATTTTATATCTTGCCATTTTCTAGCTGTTTTACTCAGCTTAGGAGGGGCTATTCCAACTGGAGGGGTTAGGCGTATCCTTCATAAACCCCTCCTTCTGTGCAACAAGAATAAACTAAAAGGGATATCACAGAGAGTCAGGGAGTTGTGTGTAAGATTGTACATAAATATGCTTTCACTCAGGGCTTCCAATTATTTCACAGGTAAATTAGAGTGAATATTAACGTAACATAAGAAAAACTGAGTGATCTGTTGCAATAATTAACATGTTTATCCTGTAAATTGGTTGCATTCTTAGTACTTCCTCAGTGGCTGCATTTCTTGTGGCCCTCGAGTTTCGCAACGCCTCATCCTCAGCGATTTACTTGGCATCTCACAGTTTAATAATACTCTTGTACATTACGATTGCAAACTCGATAATGAAACAGACACGAGGAAAGCCAAAGGAGAAGTAAGATGTATGATGGAAAATAAATCGGTGAGGAAGAGGCACTACAACGTCCCCTGTACCAGCCAGAGTCAAGGGCGGCACGGCATCTGGCAGGGAAGATGATCAGTTCAAAGGGGTCGGTAATCGCGTCCCCACAGAGCCCTGGTTCAGCTGACAGGAGCACCGGGGTACCTGAGGGAGTGTGGTGGTAGCCCTCCTGAAGACGGACTGTGTGTGATCTGTTTTACCCCTACAGTACGGTGATTCTCTCTCTCTCTCTCTCTCTCTCAATTATACAACCACCAGACGATTTTATTAGGTTTAGAAAGCGTTTAGTTGTGAAGGAGATACTGAAAGTTATACTCGTATCTAATCTCCTCAGTTCGAAAAATCACTCTAGAGTTGAACAAAATATTATAGATACAGCAAAAATTAAATACAGTGCAATTCCTTGAGTAAAAGAAATAACAGCTTCTAGAGTTTGGTGTGGTGTGGTGTGGTGTGGTGGTAATAAGTGTGGAGTGGTGGTAATAAGTGTGGTGTGGTGTGGCGGTAGAAAGTGTGGTGTGCTGTTGTGGTAATAAGTGTGGCAAGTGTGGGGTCGAGATGTGTTTTGCAGTAGACCAACATGAAGCTGCTGAAACAGGCCAGTGTGGAGGTGCTGGTACTGAAGAAGACTGTTATGGGGCCACTGCCACTGCTGCTGCTACATCCGCCAGTGGTAGGTGTGGGACTGCTGCTGCTGCTCTGCTTACCGTCAGACCAAAGGACATCATTACCACATCGGCCCATAACACTGCGGGCCCACAGTGATGCGACCCAGCTGCCGTTTGGTGGTTCTTGGTGGTCCTTTTCTGCTTCCTTCTCTTCTGCCTTCCTGCTGGTGGGTTCGCTGTCCTCTCAAATCACTTCTTAGCCACAGTTGCACCACTAACATGGGTCATGGCCACCACCACTTGTATAAGCAGTGTTGGGAGGTGATGGTTGGGTGGCTAGAGCAGTGAATTTGGAGCTATAGATTCGTAGTAAAGTGTTTTGAAATCCGAATTTTGTGAAAATAGTTTTCAGTGGTCTTCTGTATGGCTCTTGCGACACATTCCTATTACAATAGAGATGTTGAATATTAGTATCCATCTGGTGTCATTTGTGGGCTGCCTGAAACCAGCCCCTTGCTGGCTTGTGACAAGGGGAGTACTGGACCTATGGACCTGTGTCAAGAGTTGTTTGTATGAGCATGAATTTTTTAAAAGACGACTAAAAAGGGCAGGAGCTGGAAACTAGAAACATGCCGCTTTGTACTGGTATAAGGATATGGCCAACCCACCACCCAGCAATGATGATAACAAGATTCCTTGTGTCCTTCTGTGGCACATGGAAGGGGATGGGGTAGGGGATAGATGTTGTGGTTGGGATTTTCCTGTTCACCAGATTCGTGTCTCAAAAAAATCAAGGAGTCTGTAAATCCGTGCATATCATGTGAGGAATAACAGGTGGGCGGAGGTGAGGCGGTGTCAGGAGCAAGGGTGTCATCCTGGGGGTTGTGAAGCTACTGTACATGGTTATTTCCGCAATACAGTTACTAATTCATCTCTCGTATAATGTATATTAACTTTCACAGTGACTACCAACACACACATTACCTTAGGTCTCGTTTTTTTTTTTTTTTTTTTTTTTTTTTTTTTAATAGGAAAGGAGCATTTCTGATATATAGGCACTAATATTGTGCATAATATATTACTCAAAGTCAGCATACGGAGAGATATAATTATAGTTGCTTCATTAAATTAAATGCACATCATCTCTTGCGGGATTCCTTGACTACCCTGTTCATATAATTTTATATAGATAGATAGATAGATAGATAGATATGCAAGTGAACTAAAGATAAAGTGTAAGAACAAATTACACAGAAGTAGCCAACTCAAGGAAATCATCTAGAAGAAAAACAAAGTTGGCTGAGAATTTTAACATGAACAGGAAAGGAGGAAGCCTGAATGCAACTGAATGGAGATTTAGCAGAAGTTGAAGCCAAATATTTGCTCTGAGATACTCAAACGGAGATGGAACAACAAAGTGAAGGGATGAAGAAAAATATTGTGACGTAGAAGGGATTGTTGATGAGCAGAGAAATAAGTCTTTGTTTATAGTCTCTCTGATGAAATCACCTAGTACGAAATATGGCGTGAGGTATCAGTAACTGATAGACTGGATGACAGGAAAAAGAGGAAGCTGATCAAGTGCAAGGTTAGTGGGTAAAAGAGGGAGAGGGAGGTTGGTATGTCGTGCGAGGGAAGGTTGGTTCGTTTGTGAGTAGAGATGGAAAATAGAGATGCATTTATTTAGGTCACGCCTCTCCGAAGACAGCTGAAGGGAACGGACAGATAAACCATCATTTGCACTATCATCAGCGTCACCATCAGCCTGCATTATCAGTCTGCAACCTAAAAGCATCTCCCAATTTCCGCCATTCTGACCTGTTCTTTATTAGCCTGTTCCATCCTAGTCTGGCAAGTTTATGGATGTCTTCTGCCCATCTGATTTCCCTCCCTGCCTATATTTCTCCCTCTCACTCCGTCTTTGGGTTGTCGCTCCGTTATCTTTATTGTTTGTCCCTTTTCTGCTCTGCGAAATTTGTGATCTGTATAAATCCATCTCTGTCTTTTTAAAATGTAGCGATTAATAAAATTCTGCAGTTTTCAGATAGCAGAGAAAGCATATGAAAAGATATTAATGATATTCTTGGATCTAGAAAATAGACTAGGAAGCGGTGAATGGGGCAGGATTAGAGAAGGTTTTACGTATGTTTGATGAGGGAAAACCTAATGCTGCATAGTGGTGGTAGTGAAATATGTATAGAGTGTGTGGATCAGTATCGCGGTAGGAATAAGTCGGGGGCATTTGATGTCCCCATGGCTGTTCAATATATTTGGATGAGGTTTATGAAAGAGGTTTTCTTGTGAAAGAGTGATGGGACTGATAATAAACGGCGAAGGGTGCAGTATCTCAAATCTGACGCTTGCACTGGTGAACATGTTTTTGCAGTCAGGTTCTGAGTTTTATTAATTAATGTGAGCAACGTGATTTAAAAGTAAATGTAGATAAGAGTCAAGTGATGGGTGTGGAGAGAAATGGTAACTCTCAGTGTGATATGTTGGTAATGGAAAGAGAGTTGGACTTGGGAAATGTGGTGTAAAGAAGTTGATAATGAGATAAAGAAAGTGTGCTTAAATGGTATGCTATTATGGATAGAATGTACACAAATAGGTTGTTGAAACGAGTACATGTGACCGAGTGGAAGGTGGAAGGAGACTTAATAGGCCAACAATAAGATGGATGGATAGAGTACAGTAAATGAATGCATAAGAAAACGAGATATGGATATTGAAGAAGCTAAAAAATTGACAGTGAATAGAAAGACCTGACAGTGTATACACGGAGAAGCACTTGACGAAGATTTGGTACCTCTTTTACTTTATAACTTGACAGAATAACACTCTGACAGGTGTAGCTAAAGTGAATACATAGAGGAAAATACACACAAAAGTTCTGTAGATAGTACTACTTGTGAGATGGAGCCAGGATTCTGAAGTCTTGATATGATTATTTGGTAAATTTCAGGGGACGGTAGATCTTTCATATGCTTTTTCTTTCTTCGCCTTTCTCGTTCCACCTTTGAGTGAAACACAGAATTGGAATGATGATGATGATGATGATGATAATTATGATGATGATGATGATGATACTTTGCCTACGCACGATCATTCATTTCCTGTCCTTCGTTTTATTTTGTTGTCATGAATATAAAGTTTCTGGTTGACATATCCATTAGCATAATGTTCCTATTTTTATTTAAATGAGACTGAATATAGTTTTCAAGGACAGCATTGTTTTTATTCATATAGCTTGAATAGGTGGACTAGATAGAGAGAGAGAGAGAGAGAGAGAGAAAGAGTGAGATACAGACAGACAGATCCAAAATGGTACAAACAGACGAAAAATTTTGATACATTGAACGGTAGGCAAACAAACATAGATAGCTAATCGTAAATCGACATATAATTAACGCCATTGTAAGGCAGGGTGCAGGTAGTCATGTGCTAAAATTACCGCCCCCCCCACCCCCTCTTAGACACTTTCTCTGTGGCGGCTCCCCACTTTCACCACACACACACACACACACACACACACACACACACACACACACACACACACACACACACACACACACACACACACACACACACACACACACACACACACACACACACACACACACACACACACACACACACACACACACTTATACGCCCGGTTTTTGCCACATCCTGTTTTGTTTCATCCAGTCATCAGTTGCTTCATCTTTTTTTTTTTTTTGCGGTTTACTCCAGTCGGTTTTGCTTAGGTCGCTTTTTTCTGTTTCCTTTCTTTCTTCCCCAGGATTTTGCTTCTCTCTCACCATTTGTTTTCGATTTTTTGTACGGTTTTTTATTCGTCTCATTGATCGTCCAACCCCCCCCTTTTTTCAAACCTTTGTACTCATTGACACAGACAGATAGAGAGACAAACATAGATAAATAGATAGACAGATGGGACTGTTAAGGATTGGAACCATATTCTAGTGAGTTTTGGAGGCATTTTATCTTCTCCTCCTTGGTGCTTTGTGTTCATCCACCCCTTCCTCATTCCAACCCTCTTTCCGACTGACCAGTGGGTGGGAGGGTTCAGAAGAAAGAACAAGAACGTAGAAATGTTGAAGAACTACCAAACAGAGCGCCAGCGAAACGGATCACACAACCTTTCAATTACTTTTTAAGCATTTGAAATTCTAGGCTTCAACTCGTGGGCCAAACGATGAAAAAGAAAAAGGGAGAGGGATTTATAATTCTTATAGGTTAGAACTAGTTCGTTGACTGGTGACTGCCAAGTTTATAAGTTAACACAACCCTTGAAAGGTACCGTACATCTCTATGGCTTACTATTCATTTCTTTTATGTATGTATGGCTGATATCACCATATATTACAAGCACAGCCACACACACAAAAAAATCGATTTTTGCTGTACTTTCCGCCTTCCACTCCATGAGGCTCCCACACCCACACCTGTGCGTAAAGCAGTGTGTTGGGTTGGGCAGCTTCTTAAGGGGCGGTAAGTGGTGTATGTGCCCAAGTGGCTGTTTAGTAAAGATGGCTACACATGAAAGATTCGTGCGAGCCAGCAGAGCAGACCTACTTTACGCAAATAACGTACCGGTGCCCTGCAAGAGAGTACAAGAAGTGGTGCCAAGGCACAGCAAACTCGTCCCCGGCAGTCATTTTAGTGCTGACTTATAAACACAACAGGGTACGTAGTCAAAAATGTCACATACCAAATTTGGAGTACATCGGGTGAAAACTGACGATTTTAGGCCCATCTGAAATTTTAGGCCCAACCCGCCTGACGTTGACCCTCCTGCCGCTACCTGGGGGGCGACCCCCCTGCTGTAATGAAGCATGTTATAGGATGCAGATTTGAAAGATGCACCTTTAGGTTTTGGTTTCATGTCGATATGACGAATTTGAAAGGATTATGGCGAAACAACGATTTTTACCCGTCCCCCCCCTCCTTTTTTTTTTACACATATTTGGGGCCTACAGCCTGGGCCTGGGCCCAGTTTGGTCCAAAATTTAATGAGGTGATCAGATGGTCATAGTCCATAATCCCCGTAATTTTAGTCAAAATCGCATCAGTAATTTTTGCGTAAAGTTGTTAAGACAGACAGACAGACAGGCACAACAGATAAGCAAGCTAACAGACAAACCGAGTGAAAACAATACCCGTCCCCGAGTCCCTCCGGGGCGTGGTCGATCAGAAATACGGGAAAATGAGCACATGGATTTCAGGTAAATTGGCATTCATATCCCAGGATTGGGTATGCAGTGTCTGTGTTTTCTCTAAATCCACAGGAAGAAACTTCGCTTGTACTTTGTTATTATTATTAGCAGTAGTAGTGTAGTAGTAGTACTATTGTTAGTATTAGTATTAATTTTAGGGGAGGAGAGGAGAGACTGTGCCTATACCTTCCCCTCCTCGCGCGCGCGCGTGCGTGTGTGTGTGTGTGTGTGTGTGTGTGTGTGTGTGTGTGTGTGTGTGTGTGTGTGTGTGTGTGTTCTCTTGAACTTATCTAATAATTGCTCAGTCATACCCGGACTCAGTAGCTTTTTTTTTTTTTTTTTTTTTTCTTTTTTTTTTTTGCGTGAGGTGTGTGGACTGGTCTTGAAGTTATCTCGTCCATATACACAGGACAGCGATGGTATTCAAAAATTGAAATTTAGTGTTTTTTACGAGTATTGCTTTTAGAATTAGAAATTGATATATATTCGGACCGAATTTGATCGAACGTGGCAAATTGCATTAATAATTGAGAGTTTTTAAAAATTACCACTCTTGATAATTTAGTAGGCTATGTGATTTTTAGATATGTGAAGTGTCCTTAATCCCCAGTACACTAATACCTTTGAATCGCTGAGGACAGACTTCATTGGTAGCGTCTTATGAGTATGGTATTCTTTTATTTAGCTCTCGTCCTTCCATTATCACGTATAAGATCAATTTTCACTCTCGTATAGGTATTTTGTGTAATTAATGAAGGAATGAAATAATCTTCAGGACAGTTTCTATCTCTTCCTCCCTCCCCTCCCACCTCTCTCTCGACAGATAGATAGATAGGTAGGTAGGGAGATAAGTGGATAAATAGATGGATGGATAGAGGTGGATAGATACAGATAGATAAATGGATGGATGGATGGATAGAGAGGTGGATAGATAGACAGATAGATAAATGGATGGATGGATTGATAGATAGATAAGTAGATACATATACATTCACTGTAGGCTGTGTATGGATAGACGGATGGATGAGTTAGCAGCATCGTTGAACCTCTCAGCAAATAGGTTTATGTATTATGAGACCTACCCCTTCACCTCCCAGCTTGGTTATTGCAGAGTATAGACGTTAGGCATTGCATCAGCGGATATTACGAGTCCCACCCTTCCCTCTCTCATCCTGGTTATTGCAGCGTGTAGAGTTGAGATATCGTGCCAACAGCTCCCAGGCCCCCTCACACTACACGTCCCCGAAGCGCTCTTATACGCCCCGACCATTATATCCTGTGCCTCGCGGGTAGACTTGCCGGTAAGGGCTCTCCTGGGGAGGCATAGAAGCATCAGTGAGGAGCATGTCATCACCACCCTCATTCACACCCACCTGCATTATCCACCTGCATTCTCCCTCGTATGTGCTCCCCCCTACGTTCTCCCACAGACATGTTCCCTCCCATATTTCTCACACCTACACTTTCTCCCACGCACATTCATCCACTTTCACTCCTCCGCCTGCATTCTCCTACCTACATTCTCCCACCCATATTCGCCCACCCACGTTCTCCTACATGCATTCTCCCACCCATATTCCCCCATCTATATTCTCCCACCCACATTCTCCCACCTACATTCTCCCACCTACACCCTCCTTGCTAGTCAGAGATCAGAATTATTATCATTCTCCCGCGTAAAGCAGATTTATTTTACAGGATTATTATCATTCAGTGGACATGCTTTTGATAACTCTTTCACTTTCTAACTTTCTTGTTCCTTTCTTTTTCTGGGCCCTCCCTCACCTCGTCTTCAGGTGGGAAAGAGGGTCACGATGATGATGATGATGAGGAGGAGGAGGAGAAGGAGGAGAAAGATCAAGGTAAATGGGAAGACTCAGCACTCTCCTTCCTTTGTCTTTGCAAAAATAAATGTGTCACTGGACGGAGCTGAATGTAAGACTTTAACCGTATTCTAGTTGGCTTTGGAGATTCAGTAACGCCACTTGCTAAGCGATTTATTCGGGACATTGGACCTCGGTAACCTGCAATATGTTTTAATGGAAACTTTGTCATTATTAAAAGGATATAAATATCATACACGAAAATGTTAAAATGTAATAAGGAAACTTCATCGCTAAGAATGATGTGCCACTAAGCCTCCTGTGCTGCTTAGAATACCGTACATCCCTAAGAACGACGGTGCATGTATGAGTGCCGTACAAGCAGACACCAAGCAGACACTGCCTCAAACACCGCGCACCGCCTCCCCCCTGGCTGCACAATCCTTTCACATGGCTGGCCTAGCAGCAGGGGGTTCTCTTCAACATATTAACAGGTCACTCACCCCTTCACTTTGCAGGCTGACACACTAACACCCCTGGATACCGCCTGCCTCGACCCTGACCACTGCGGTGACTACTCAGTGACGGAGTGAGAGAACAATTCACCGTTACAAACAAGGCATGATTAAGCCTGAATCAGCGGTCTTGTATCTCCCGTGCCTTAGGGTCATCAACAATCTAACTACATCATTCACAGACACAAATCGACCATCCATATTTGCCATACAAGCTTGAGTACGAAAATCTCTTATCAACTAGCTTGCTGTTCAGTGCTCCATGAATTCTTTTCCGTGCATACACTTGTACAGCAACAACAGCAGTATAACGAAGACCAGGCAGAAGAGACACCGGGCATGGAGACAGCAGGGACAGGCCAGAGGTAGACCAGATGTGCACCCCTACCCCGAGTATGCATTCCCAACCTAACCCCTCAATCTAGCACTACCCTCCCCCTCCCCCCCCTTTCGCCTTAACCCCCTCCCCCTACCACTCACATGGTCCTCTCCACCACACCACCGGGCCCGGCACGTGTTGAGCCCCCATGACGTCACACCCGTCCAGCCAATTACACTAGTGACCAGTGATGTTGTCGACCTCCAGCCTGTGAGTGCACTGCCACACAACACACACCGGCACCTTCATGCCCACTTACCCACACCACCTGCACATACCACAACACACACACACACACACACACACACACACACACACACACACACACAGTCAGTGTAGGTCAGTCCTCTCTCTGGGTCAGTGAAGAGTCTGAGAGAGAGAAAAAACAATAGAAGGTGAGCGCATCATCTCTTCAACTGAAGCAACATACGAGCGGCCAGAAATAAGAGTAATCAGTCTGACCTCCAGCTCACCACAAGCATGTCTCTCTCTTGGGTGACCGAGTGATGGGTTGGGGCAGGAAACAATAGGGGTACACGACACGGTGGCTCTCTCGGTTTGGACCTGGATTGACGTTCGGGGGACGCATTTGAATGGGCCTTACTGACCATCATTGAGTTTGTGGATTGGACCTACACAGGCGAACACCTGTCTACAGCAGTCAGATAAAGAGGCCTATACTTTGCCAGTGTCTGTTATCACTGTTTTCGTGTTTCACCGTCTGTGGCTCGTATGTTCTGTCCACATCCTAATCCCCGTATGGCCTTAATAAGAAGAGATATCGACATTTAACGGTAGAGGTGTCGCGATTACAAGCTTAAACTTTGTGGAATCGTAGAGCCAGCGGGGAACAAGGCCAAGATGCCTAACAGTACAGCCACCCCAGCAACAGAACCAACGGGATCATGGGCGACACATTACACAGTTCATTAGGGGAGAGAGAGAGAGGGGGAGGGAGGGGAGGGGGAGGACATCCCAGTTATATGATAGGTTTTAGAAGTTTGAAGTTCAGACGGGGTTGGTAAGTGCAGTAAAGCACAGTATCGATTAGTATTTCATTTGTATTGCTTTGGAATCTTGTCTGAAGTTAATGACAAATGCAGAAGTAATTAAAAGTCAGATGGTTTGGAATTCGTTTCATTAGCTTAGAATCCCGGAGATGTAGAAAAAAATAATAATAATAACTAAGATTTTACAGTCAGGGACAAAAGCTCTGTTACTAATCCTCTACCTCTGCTTCACTCTTAGGGCTTTACCGTCACATTCCTTCCTGACGCATCGTATCATAGAGAATCATTTATGGGTAGGAAAACATACCAAGCCCCGCTTAGCTTAGGATTATAAGCTAGTAGAGAAAAGTGGAAAGAAAGAATAGGTAAGTTATTAGACGAATTTTTATCCCCAACTGTTCTTTGGCAGTGTTAGGTTAAGGTGAGAGAGAATTTAAGATAAGAATGTGTTATTGTTGACTTAAGTTACCTCAAGTGTCTCAAGACAGTGAAGAAGACCTGCCTTTGAAGTGTCTGAATGCTTCAAGATCTCCATTCTTCAAGTCTTCCTATGCTAAGTTATTCGATACTGGCCAGTACTTTCGATGACGGAAGACCCTTTTATCCTGGGTAAGTCGCCCTGGTACCTCTTCTTGCATATTGACTTCTTCAAGTAAAAAGAATTACTATATACGTGTTTGTCTGGCCAGCGGTTCCTAAACGCTGCACAACATAAATAATGATTATTAATATGCAAAGTAGCACAGTAAGAGAGAGTTACTGAAGAGCCCTTGAAGCCCACGAGAATATGACCAGGAAATCCCCGCAATAACAACCCCACCCCGGCCACGGCCGCAGCAATGTAGAAGGCAGGAGTGGCGTCCTTGGTCACCCCTGCTGAGGAACTCCTGCAGAGCCTCTTAGAGGAACACCCCTGTGTATGGCTGCAGTGGCTATACTCTCTCTCTCTCTCTCTCTCTCTCTCTCTCTCTCTCTCTCTCTCTCTCTCTCTCTCTCATCTAGATAGACTTTTATACATATATATATATATATATATATATATATATATATATATATATATATATATATATATATATTAGATATAGATATAGATATATACTGTATATAAGAATTTGTGTTGCTAGCGTATATAAAACCACATTATCATCCTAACCCAGTTTCACACAATGGGGTCGTAAAAATACCCCCACTAATACCAATGCACCACTCCTGCATGAGACAGCCCTAGCATGTATTCAGTAAGGACGATGGACGTTAGCCTCGAAGTGGTGACATTTGGAATTGTATGATATGTAGGAGGACTATTGGGCCATGGAACAAGATGTGAAGCCTTTGCCCAAAGTCGGACACATCAAAAAGAGGAGAAGTAGGAAACGGAAAGAACAAAAGCAGATTGATCAACAAAGTGCCGGATGAAATGACACACACTTCCCGTCACTCAGTATACAAGCCTTCAAACTTTTCCGCTCCACCTCACGGGCGTTTCATTCAACAAGACGGGGAGAGATGCGTTAGGTGCTTTTATTGAATTGTCCGCCCCTCTGGTCACTGAAATGAAGTTAGAAAATACACACGAACCTAAGATTCGAGTGCAAAATTAGTTTGGAAACAAAATAATATACTGTATGTTGGCCAGTATCGGAATATGCCAGGTTATATTTCACAGCCCTGTTCTTCGTCATCATCTCAAAATCATACATTTGAAATAAAGCAGTAGGGGTTATTTCTATTTCGTCCCTCACCTAGTTCATGTTTCGATTTGATGGCGACTCCCACATATCTATGAACTTAATTCGCCCTCTCACCATCTGCTGTCAGTGGGCGATCGAGGACAGGTACCAGCCCTGCAGCGTGGGACCACGTTGGCACTTACCATGCCTGTCTCCATCAAAATTTCCAATTTTATGCCTGTTTAACGGTCTCTGTGGGGCTCCAATAAATACCGTTCACAGTATGGGGTGACATGTCCTTCCAGATGACAAGGTGACAGGCAAAGAACCGTCAGCCGGACACACTTGTTCAGTGAACCAGCCTGCCTTCTGCAGAAAGCCATTGTCCACCTCACACTCTTGTCGCAGTCACAGGTCATTCAGCTGCCACAACCAGCTTGGCTGTTGTGGTCCACCGAGTAACAAACACTCTCCGAGTGGTATAGCCCACCAGGCTGCTGCAGTCAGCCTGACTGTTGTGTTACACCACGTCACGAAAACATCGAGGGACCAGCCAAACCCCATCAGCCTTATATACATTCTTGGTGATGGTTGTGCTGATGGTGGTGGTGGGGGATCAAACACACCCTGGCCATATACTTGAACATAAACCCTGTCGGACTGTAGTGGAGAGTGGGATCACCGTTCAGTCCAGTCCTAAGTGACTTCTGAATGAGGATAGGGGAACTACAACACAAGAATTTAACATTCATACTTGCCCTCACAGTCCTTTAGATGGCTCATCCTGTGTACGAAGGCTAGCAAGAAAGGACTTGCAGACTTCAGCTGTTCTTACTTTCCTATCATATCCCAGCCTCCACCTCTTACCGAAGCTTCTCTTCACACCATCCATAAAGCTAGTACATGCTGTGTACGACGACGCCTACAGCACACTTGCATTTTCCACACTTGACATTGTCTTCCATATTGTAAAAATTAGGAACGTGCGACATGAAATAAAAATGTCAGACAGGTGACACACCCTTTTTTTTTTTTATAACACATATTTAAACTATCTATCTATCTATTGCCAGACGCCTCAATCCCGTTTGGGGTGGCCACAAACAAATCGCCTCCAAGTCGCCCTGTCCCCCGCCATTTCACTGCCCTGCTCCCAACTCACACCCCCCTCTCTCATATACCTCTCCACCCCATCCCTCCATCTCATCCTCGGCCTCCCCCTCCCTCTTCCCCCCTCCACCTCACTCACATACACTCTCTTCGTCAGTCTTTCGCCCTCCATCCTCTCCACATGGCCAAACCACCTCAGTGTGTTCCTCATAACGCTTCCTATCACATCCACATCCACACCACAACGCTCCTTTATATCCTCATTCGTCAGCCTGTCTCTCCACGTGACTCCACAGGCTCCTCTTAAATAACTCATTTCCACTGCTCTCACTCTTGACTTGTGTCCTTCCAACAATGTCCAAGCTTCACTTCCGTACGTTAGAGTTGGTATCACAATACTGTCATGTAGTAACTTTTTCACTTCCATGCTCACTTCCCTGTTTCTTATCACTGCTTTCAAGGAACCAGCAACCTTTCTTCCCTGCTGTACCCTTTCAAGCACTTCACCTCCAAACCTCCATCCTTACTCATCACACTACCCAAATACTTAAACGTACTCACATTTTCCAATTCCTCACCATCTAACCTTGCTGTACATTCACTAACTTCACCTCTCTCAAAGACCATCACTTTACTCTTCCCTACATTCACCTTTAGGTTCCGTTTCTTACACACTCTCTCAAACTCATCCACCAAGCCTTGCAGCTCCCCTTCGTCTTCACTCAACAACACAGTATCATCTGCAAACAACAGTACAGGGAGTTTCCAAACACTATCCTCTCTCACCAGGGCCACTCCAACATCCACTACTCCAGTAATAGTATGAATATAGCTATTTTCTGTTTTCACCTGCCTTTGTATATTCATTAACCATGTTCTGTATGTGATAAAGTACACGTCTCCATTATTAGTAAGCCAAACTCATCAGTATAAGTCACATCCATTCTCCCTGTATGAACATAATTGATGGTGTGTATCAATCCGCTTTTCTAGTTAGATTTAAGCTTCATGAATACAGTCTTCGTGCACTCTGAAACCAAAGCCGCTTAAGAGTGAAACTTTTTAGAAGCAAGACAAAGCTGTGTGTGTGTGTGTGTGTGTGTGTGTGTGTGTGTGTGTGAGAGAGAGAGAGAGAGAGAGAGAGAGAGAGAGACGGAAGGGGTAGGGGGGGATTCAAGCACACTGACCAAGAGAATAAGAGGCAAAGCATATTCCCAGAGACCACAAAAGGACATCACGGAAACCCCTTACCGATGCACCTCAGATGACACACAATACCCTGCATAAAAATACGCCCATTCCATCGCCTTTCAGGATGTGAACCCGGACGCTACAGGTTCAGGCCAGGTCGCTTCCCACAACGCCACCACATCGGTCTTCTGAGTGGATGGTATGAGGGTCATGTTCTAGGTGGCCCAAGGGGGGTTCGTAACACGTCTTCCATAGCGATTTATTTTTTGCGTACTACACCTTAACATTTTCCTTTTCTGCTTCTTATGCATTAATTATATAGACTCAGAGAAATGAATAGTTTCTTCTTCCTGTTTGTTAGTTATCGTCCCTTTGACTACTTCTGTTTTTCAGGTTGCAGTTAGAGAGAGAGAGAGAGAGAGTGTGTGTGTGTGTGTGTGTGTGTGTGTGTGTGTGTGTGTGTGTGTATGAGGGAGGTGTCTATAAGTACCTTAGACAAAGATAGGCCTATGTATGTGTCTGTTCATAGGTTTGTGTGTTTGTGTGTTTCTGTTTTCATGCCAATATTTTATAATCTATGTGTTAGTTTCTGTTTTCAAGTTAACATTTCGGAATACATTTTTCTGTTTGCCTTTACTACTGACTAAATCTGTCCCTTGCTTACAAGTTGGATGATCTAACCTCTGACCATTAGGGACATCAGGATATAGGAAGGGAGGTGATGTAGTGTGGGGAGAGGGGTCGTTGCTGAGTAGGGAAGGTGGTGTGTCCTGGGAGGAGGGATCGTTGCGTAGTAGGGAAGGGGATGTGGCAGTGGAATAGGTGTCGCCGCTGAGTAGGGAATCACAGATAGACTGAGCGAACTAACTATCCCAAGGCTCAGATTGAGAGGCTAGTACTGTATACAAAGTGGATGTGTGAGTGTATGAGGGAGGGGTATGTGTTGTGCGAGGTGTCCTTACCAAACCCTTCAGGCAGAGGACGTCCTTTTTTCTGCTCTTGCCACCAGACGACCTTATGCAGCTTTGGAGAACTCTTTTGTAATTTAAAGTCCCATAAACAAATGTACATAAATGAATAACGCCTGGTAGCAGCGAGAATTTGAATTACGTTATCGGGTTGAAGAGTTTGATGGGCGTGACAGAAAAGACAGGATCTTTTCGTCCATGCCACTCCTCTCAGGATGCAGTGGTAGGCGATAAATAGATAAGTAGGTAGGTAATACATTGCACAACATCACCTCTCACCCTTCATACAACTGTTCATTCTATCCCAGTCTTTGTGGAACTGTTCATTCTGTCTCTCACCCTTCACATAACTATTCATTCTCTTTCACTTCCTGAAACTATTGACAGTTTATTGAGAAGCTCCAGGCAGGGTGCACCAGGGGGAGGCAGGAGGCACCAGGGAGAGGCAGGGGGCACTGGGGGAAGGCAGGGGGCACGTGGCGGGGGCAGGAAAAATCAAAGGAAGGCAAGGGGCATCAGGGGAAGGCAGAGGAAACCACGGGGGGGCAGGGGGCACCAGGAGAAGGCAGAGGGGGCATCAGAGGGAGACAATGGGAACCAGGAGGAGGCAGGGGACACGGTGGGGAGGCAAGGGGCACTAACGGAAGGTAAATGGCACCAGGGAAAGGCAGGGGGAACCAAGGGGAGGCAGGGATCACCAGGGGGGGGGAATGGGGAACACCAAGAGAAGGCAGGGAGAACCATGGGGAAGCTGGATGGTACCAGGGGGAGGCAGGGAGGAGGTGCACCTCGTATAGTAGATGTTAGCCCTGTAACCTTGGCCTCTGTCTTCTCCCCCTCCCCCCTCCCCATCCCTCTCGCACTCACCCATCCCCAACTTGAACCCCTTCCCCTCCTTTTTCCTATCCTTCCCATCCTTTTCCAACTCTCCCTTATCGACTTTTCCCTTCCTTTGCTACCCTTTTCCTCTTTCCCATTCCTCCCCACCCCCTTTCCTCTTTCCCTTTCCTTCCTTTCCCTTTTCCTCTTTCCCTTTCCTTCCGTCCCCCTCCCCCCATATTCTTTACCATCCCTCTCCCTTACCCCCTTTTCTGTCCATCCTTTCCCCTTCCCACGGTGTCTCTCTTCCCCTCCCCTCTTTCCTCTGTCCTTCTCCTTCCCTTTCCTCCTTTCTGTGTTTCCCCTTTCGTCTACTTCTCACTCCTCCGTCTTTTCCACTCCCTTCCCTCTTTCTCCTTCCTTATGTGTTTCCTCCTGTTCTTTTTCCATTTCTCCCCTTCATTTCTTTGATTCTCTCTTGATTTTCTTCCCTCCCTTCATTCTCTCCTCCCCCTCCCCTCTTCCTTTCTTCTCTCCTTCCCCCTTACTCTCTTCTCCAATCCCCTCGTATTCTCCTCCCCCCTTCCCTTTTACACTCTTCTCCCCTCCCCTCATACTTCTCCCCTCATACTGACTTCTCCTCTCTCTCTCTCTCTCTCTCTCTCTCTCTCTCTCTCTCTCTCTCTCTCTCCCCCAACCACCTCTAAGTTTACATCTACATCCGAATCCTTACAGAGTACCCTTCATCCCTACCTCCACCCTCTACTGCTTCCTCCACACCCCTCCTCGACACCTCCGCGCGCTCGTGCGCGCACACACACACACACACACACACACACACACACACACACACACACACACACACACACACACACACACACACACACACACACACACACACACACACACACACACACACACACACACACACACACACACACACACACACACACACACACACACAAATATATCCCTTGCCTCACACATTGGTGCAGGAGAGGGACGCCGTTATTTGGTGGTACCGGTAAAACCAGGCGACTCCAATGTCTGATTGTACAAACGTCCCTCGGCAACTTCCCTGTCCCCGGAAAGAAGAATGGTGAAGCTCAGGAGCCCGGCTTAAGACTGCAGTTCACCAGGTTCACGTTTCAGATGAGGCTGGGGTTGTAAGTACTGCCACTTCTACCACACACACTCCTCTGCTTCATGCTTTATCCCATACCTCGCCCTACTTAATGAATACCTTTCCATACCTATCCCTACTCAACCATCACCACTCACCACCTCGTCTGCATCCCTTCACTTCCTTCTCTAACATGACCACACACTTTCCGACTCTCCGCTGTTCCTCAGACTCTCCTCTTCAACCCTTTCCATCCTTCTCCACCTCGTTCCATTTCGTCTCCACCCTTCCCCACCTAACGTCACTCCACCTTACGCATCTCACCTTCTTACTTATTGTGCACTAAGTCTTACTTAGCTTACTACCACTATTACTATTACTATTTTTATTGTTATTATTATTGCTACTGTTATTATTATTATTATTATTGTTACTGTTATTAGTATTATGCACCTCTACCTAGTCTACACCTCATATCACTTAGCTTGCACTCCTATATCATTGACTACTTCCCTCTTGACCAGTCTCACTACATGCTACTTTACCTAACCTACACCCCATCCTACCTAGTCAAGTCGAACGGTGTGAACTGCGGACAGGAAGAATGCGATATCGATTCCAGACTGGGGCATGGAACAGTTTGAGGATTTGAATTACGTTATAACAGCTTCAGTGCATCGTTCAAAACACCCATTGACAGGTTGTAAAATTATCTGCCTTCACTGCCATCATACTAATTCAGGATGACATACCTCTAGCATATTTATTTATTAGGTAGTGTGTTTTAGCTCTCAAGTGATGGCATGAGAAGGTGTGTGGTTCAGTTTGTTGTACATAGAAGGACTGTTGGACTTAGGCAGCAAATAATGTGCTCTGTGCCCAGTGTCGGATGAACCTACACCCATCCTTACCCAGGCTAACCCCCCCATACCTACCCAGCAGCCCTCCCTACTTACCCTACACCCTACCTTACCATACACCCTGCCTTACCCAGTTTACCATTTATCCCACCCTATCTACCTACCAAGTACCCTGCTCCTCTACCCGACACTCCCTGCATTCTTCCCCATCTGCTCACCCCACACATCCATTCCCCCCCTGACCCCACACATGCACTCCCCCATTTTTTTCGTGCTCCATTCAGGTCTGCCCTCCACTCTGCTTTGTAATGTCAGAGCTCATCCACCGCTCTCCCCTCCTTATCTCCCCTGCCTCCCTCTCCACTTCCCCTACCCCTCACTTCACCCCGCCTCCCCACTTCCCATGCCCCTTTCCTCATCCTTCATCTCCTCCTTACCTGCCCGTCTCTTCACCTTTCATTCCCTCCACCCCTACCCCTCTCTTCACCTTTCCCCCCCTTCTTCCCTACCCCACTCGTCACCATTCCTCGTCTTATCCCCAGCGCTCCTCCCCACCTTTCCTACCCTTCGATCCTCCTCCTTTATACCTCAACCCTCTTTCCCTAACCCTCTCTGCATCCTTCTTCTCCTCAACGCCCGTACCCAGCTTCCCAACCCATCTTTCTGACACTGCTCCCCACCATCCCTACCCTTCTCTTACACTTCCCCCCACCTCCCTACTCTTCTCTCATTCTCCCCTACTTCCCAACCTCCCCTTGTCCCCTCCTCCGCTCCTTGCCTTTGCCCTCCACGCCTCTGCCTGTCTAGACTCCCCAAGCCCCCCACTTAACACATCCTCCCCCCACCATCCCTCACCCCCCTGTCTACCTCCCCCACACTTGCCATTCCTTCTTCTCTTCCTCCGGGCACCCTCCGCGTTCCTGTCTCACCCGTCCCACCCGACCCCACTCAACACCACCCCTTTCCACCCAACCCAACCTCAGGCAGTCCTGTCGCACCCCACCCAGCTCAACCCCACCCACTTTTACTCCACCACATTCACAAATACTCTACCCAACTCAGTCCCTCCTTACCCTAACATACCTCTACATACCTCACCTACTGTACCCTCACCCCACCCACCTCTTCCCACTCCACCCCACCTACTTTTACTACACCCCACCCCACCCGAACTTACCCCACCAACTTTTACCCCACGCTACCCCATCCACTTTTACTCCACCCCACCCCACCCAGTGCCTCCCCACCCTAAACTACTCCCCCCCACCCCACCCAGTGCCTCCCCACCCTAAACTACTCCCCCCGTTTCGTTTCACCCTCTTTCAACCTACCTTCTCCCATCCCTTCTCTTTCCACAACCCCTCCATACGTTTCCCTCCACCCTTTCCCACATCGCCCTACTCCCTCTCATTACTTCTCTGCCCCTCCACTCCTCCACAGAGTCCACGCTCTCTCTGTCGCTAGCCCCCTCCCACTCACCTGCCACCACTCCTCCTCCCCTCCCACCCATGCCCCGTGGATCCATACCTCTTCCATTTCTCTCCCTCCCTCCCTGTCTCTCTCCTTCATCCCCTTACCTCTCCCTTCTCTCCTGTTCCTCCACATTCCTCCCCTCCCCTCCTCCCCATCTCTATCTCTCCTTCTCCTCGTCCTTCTGTTCTCGTCGTCCCCTGCACTCCTTTCCATTCATTCGCTCATTCATCCGGTCATTCATTCGCCCCTCCTCAGTGTTCGCACTGCAACAACAGTATCAACAACAACAACAACAGCAACAGCAACTACTACTATACTATTACTACTACTACTACTACTACTACTACTACTACTAGTATTGTTGTGGTGGTAGGTATTATTACTGTAGTAATAATTATATATATATATATATATATATATATATATATATATATATATATATATATATATATATATATATAATTTACTATAAGGAAGACAGGGACCTAATTAAAAACCAGAGGGATCCCACTCCTTATACCAGCCTATTCCTCCCTCCCTCTCCTCTGTATGTAGCTTCTATCCCTGCCTCCCTCTCCTCCCCATGTAGCTTCTATCCCTCCCTCTCGTGCCTATGTAGCGTCTATCCCTCCCTCTTTCTCCCTATTTAGCTTCTATCTCTCCCTCTCCTCCCTGTGTAGCCTCTTTCCCTCCCACCCTCCCTCCCTCCTGTCCTTCCATTGTAGCTTCTATCCTCCTCTCACGCCCTCTCCCGTTCTGTCCCACCCTCCCTCCCTGTCTTCCTTCTGTCCCTCCCTCCTCACCCCTCTTTGAAGCTTGTCCTTCCTCCCGCCCTCCCTGTCTTGCCTTCTGTCCCCCCTTCTCGTCCTATCCCTCCCTCCCTTCTGTTTTTCCCTCTCTCCCTCTCTTCCTTCAGTCATTCCCTCCCTCCCTCTCTTTCTTCTACCTTTCCCTCCCTCTCCCTCTTCTGTCTTTCCCTCCCTTCGTCCTCTGTCTTTCCCTCCCTTCCTCTCTTCCTTCTATCCATTCCTCCTTCCTCCCTTCCTTCGCCATCCTACCACCTCCTTCTTCAATTGGGCCATCCCTGTCTTTATCTTCTCCCTCTCTTGTTTCACCCTTCCTCTCCTCCTTCCATTCCTTCTTTCCTCCCCCTCTCCTTTCCCTCCTTCCCTCCCTTCCTACCTCCCTCCGCCGTCCTACCGTCCCTCTCTCATCGTACCTCTGCATCCTCCACACTCACACTGATCCTTCCCTCCCTCCCTCCCTCCCTCCCTCCCTCCTTCCCTCTCTTCTCTCTTCCCTCCCTCCCTCCCTACTCTCTTATTCGTCCACCTTCCCTCCCTCCCTGCTCTCATCTGTCCTCCCTTTTATTATATCTTATCCCCCTTCTTCCTCCCTTCATTCCTCCCTATCTCCTTTCCCCCTATCGTACTCCTCTTTCCCTCCATTCTTACTCTCCCTCACCTCCTTCTTCTTCCTTCTCTCTCTCTCTCCCTTCCCTCTCTTGCGTACTCCACCTTCTCTCCCACCTTCCTCGTTCTCTCCCTCATTCCTCCTCCTTCTCCACCTTCAACCCTTCCCTCCCTCCCTCCTTATGCTCTTCCCTCCTCTATCTTATCTTCTTACCACCCTTTTCCCTCCAATGAATCTCTCTCCTCCCTTCTTCCACTTTCCTTGCCCCCTCCACTCCCCTCCCCTCCCCTCCCCTCCCCTCCCCTCCCCTCCCCTCCCCTCCCCTCTCTCCTTCTCCTTTCACTCCCCTTCCCTTTCTTCTTTAGACTTGCCCTTTCCCATTCCTGCCCCCCTTCCCTCTCCCTCTTTTCCCATCCCTCTCCATTCATCTTTCCTCCCTCCTCTTACCTCCCTCCCCTTCTCCCATCTTCATCCCCTCCCCTCACCTCTTGGCCTTCCTTCTTCCTTCCCTCCCTTTTCACTTTCCCCTCTCTCTTTCCCTTTTCTCTTTCTTCCCTCGTTCCCAGCCTCCCATATTCCTGTCCACCTTTTCCTTCTCCTATCCTTCCTTTTTCCCCCTCCTTCCCTTCTCTCCTCTCAAACCCTCTCTTCACCTTCCTTCCAACCGACTCCTTCCTCCATTGCTCTCTCTCTCTCTCTCTCTCTCTCTCTCTCTCTCTCTCTCTCTCTCTCTCTCTCTCTCCACGGCAACTCTCCAGATCCTCCCTCCCTACCCCCTCTCTCTCCTTCTCTCTTTCCCTCCCTCCTCCCTCCTCCTCCTCTCTCCGTGATCCAGCGCTGCCACTTCCACCTTCCTCTCCTCTTCGTCGTCGACCTCCTCCTCCTCCTCCTCCTCCTCCTCCTCCTCCTCCTCCTCCTTATCCCCTTCCTCCTCCTCCTCCTTATCCCCTTCCTTCCCTTTTCCTTATCCCCTTCCTTCCCTCAGTTCTCCTTCATCCTCTTCTTCCTCCCGTTCCTCTTCCTTCACTTCTCTCCCCACTCCTCTTCCTGTACCCCTTCCTTCTCCTCATTCTTCCCCTTCTCTTCCCTCTCATCCTCTCTTTTCTTCCTTTCCTCTTCCTTCTCTTCCCTTTCCCCTCTCCTCCTCTTCGTCTTCATCCTCTTGCATCTTATCAATTTATTCAACCTCGAGATTCTTTTCCTCATCTTCGTCCTCCTCTTCCTCTTCATCCTGATTTTCCTTCTCCCACTCTTTCTTCTAATGCTTCTGACTCCTGTTTTCTTCCTCTTCTTTTCTCTATCGTCCTCTTCTTGTTCCTCTTCATCTTCCTCCGCTTCTCTGTCTTCGTCTTTTCTTTTCCTCCTTTCATATTGTTTTCTTCCGTCATTCATTCATTCATTCAGTCGAGTCACGTCAGTCATGGTGTCCTTTCTTCCTTCCCATCACCCGGGCCTGCCTTACTGCCTTCCTTCCTTCTTTCCTTCACTAACAATATCGCTTCAGTCATGGCTTCCTTGCTTCCCTCTATATCTCTGCCCAAGTTTTCCTTCCTTCCTTCCTTCGTTCTTTCCATCCCTGTTGTCTGTATACCGTCCTTCTTTACGTCTTTCAATTATTTTATTTTCTTCCATTTTCCTTACTTCTCTTCATTTTTTCCTGCCCTGCCATGATCTCCTGCTTGTCATACTTCTATACCGTAGCGTGTTACTTTCAATTTTTCCTCTAAATCCGTCCTTCCTATATCTTACTTTCACCATTTTCTCCTCAGTCAGCAGTCAGTCAGTTACTTATTATTCCTTCCTTCCTTCCTCCCGTCCTTCCTTCCCTCCTTCCTTCTTTCCGTCCCTCCGTCCTACTCTCGTTCCCCCCTTCCATCCTTCTTCCAGTCCTTCCTTCCTTCCCTCCCGCCTTCCTTCCTTCCCTCCCGCCTTCCTCTCATTCATCCATCCTCTCACTCGTTCATTCATCTTCCTTGGACGGCACTACAGTATTTCATTCATAATTTCATTCTTCTTTACCCCCTTGTCGTTCTTACTTCAATCGATTCCTTCCTTCCTTCCTTCCGGGTCTCGTGTTTTCCTGGTTCTTCCTTCTTCCTTCATTTCATTCATTCTTACTTCCATCGTTTTTTTTTTATTATTATTATTACTTTTCATACTTCCGTCTCCCGTTGTGGTGGTTATGGGATGAGAGTTGATGGGTGAATGGATTGATAGATAAATAGGTAGGTAGGTAGGTAGATAGGTGGATTGATGATAGATTGATGGTAGGTAGATAGGTGGATTGATGATAGATTGATAGATAGCTCGATAGTTGGATGGACGGATGAATAGATAGACAGTTTATCAGATAGGTAGATAGTCGAGTGGATGAATGGATGGATAGATTGATAAGCAGAGGGGTCGGTAAACAAATAGATGGATGAGTAGTTCATTCGTTGATAGGTAGATCGATTAATTGATGGATGACCAGGTGATCTATGATGGTGATAATGGTAATAGTGATGCCAGTAGCTGCAATATTAAGACTTGGGATGTTGTGGGATGCCCTTCACCACATATTATAGGAACACCCCCCCAAGATATCTAACTGTATCACACACGGTCTTGCATATCAAACTTAGATCAAACTTAGGGGCACAAGTCTTAGATCTCATAGCCTAGGAGAGCAGGTCCTTGGATATTTAACACAGGACCTTATGTAACAAACTTGGTGCTGCATAGGGACGCCTTCACGTGGTGGCACTGATATGACTAGGAGGTGGAGCTGCCCGGCAATACAGACTTCCCTCAGTCCCTTCCCTCTCCCCCAAAAGGAGGATGGTAGACTGTGGAAGAAGGGTAGTTTCGTCATGCAGTCCACCGGGTTCACCTTTATTTGAGTCTGGAGTTGAAGATGGCCCTGGATATCAAAATTAGGGACACAGAGCTTTGATATTAAGTTGAGGGATTGGCACTGGAGGCTTTGTAGCACCTCTTTCTTAGCGATTTATTTTGCATCAACACCTTAATTCTCTTAGATTCTGTCTGTATCGTTTTAATATCGACATGGCTTGAATCGATAACACACAAGAGGAAGCTGATGTGTTATATGCAGAATAAATCGCCAAGGAGGAAATGTTAGGAAATCTCCAACTTTGACATATCTGGTACAATGTAGTCAGAGGCAGTTTTTTTTTTTTTTTTTTTTTTTTTTTCGTCGTTCCATCCCTGCGATGATATTTTTACTCAGACTGCCACCAGACGATTTTATTCAAACTAGGAAGGGTTAATCATGACTTTATCTAATCCCTCCATCTTGAAAAATCACCCATAAACCAAATAAAATCGTCCGCAGGCAGGAAGAATAAAATGTAATTTACGTCATCGGAATGAAGTTTGGCCTCAGTCTCACAGCATCTCACACACACACACACACACACACACACACACACACACACACACACACACACACACACACACACACACAAAAGATGATGATGATGAAAAAGAATATGAAGATGAATGACGTCGTTGAATTGAAGGGGTAAAGTACAGGATCCGAACACAGGAGGAGAGCGTCCCTGGTGGTGAGGCAAAGATGAATGGAGGTATCGTAGCGGCCGGCACACACACGCCTGACGTATGCGTGGGCGGGCAGCTTTACTATACACGTTCAAGCCGAGTTTTACGGGTCCTGAGGGGCCTGTGGGAGGGGGTGTGCGGGCTGTGGTAGGGTAGGTCGCAGAAGGTGGGGGTGTTACTGGTGGGGATGATTAGAGAGAGAGAGTATCCATCCAGTGACTGATTGATGCTGGTGAGTGTTCTTTCATTGTTATTATCCATTTCTTTCATTTAGGTATATATTAATGACTAATATACTGCCCCAGCTAACGCCAGACGACTTTATTCAACTGAGGGCGAGCCACAGAAACCTGACTGTTCATCCATTCAGTTTTATTTGCATTTATTACCGTATATTTTATGTAGTTATTTATTTTTGATGGGAGTTATCCTTCCATCACTCTTGCGACTTCCTAAGCGACCATCCATCCACTTATCTGTCTATTTATTCCTATTTTCCTTTTATTAATTTATTTATTGCATCACCTCCCCTGTTAATGTTCTACCCCGGTATTTCACCATTCACTTTTGTTGCCTCCCATCCTGCAATACATTATGGAGTAATGCATTGGGTTAGTTTTTTTTTTTTTTTTTTTCCTGGCTGCTGCCAACATTATGGGAAAACTAATGGATGGAGCTGCACCAGATGTGATTAACTACCATCAAAGTAATAAGGTCACAGGTCATGGGCAAGGTCAACTAAAAAATTTTCATATAATTTAAACCAGACTTTGTGGAAATGTTGAGGGTCAGGAAAAGACGGAGCGATTCAGTTTCGAGAAACAATCGGTCAAATGTAAGGTGACAGACAAGGTCAAAGGTCCGGCCCTCCGACCCTATAACTGAAAGAATTGTGATTCGATTTGGACCAGACTTGGTGGAAGAGTTCAAGGTCAGCCAGGAATGAAGTTACGCTATTTTGAGAATAATAGGTGAAAGGTCAAAGCATCAAGGCAAGGTCAACTTAGACATTTTTTATCCGAATTGGACTGAAATTGGTGGAATGATTAATGGTTATGGAAGAATGAAGTATTTCGATTTTGAGAAGAATCAGTCGAAAGTGATGGTTACAGAACAGTTTCAAAGACGTGACCTTCGATCGATTATTTGGCGCTGGTGTTGCATTCTCAGGTCGCCTCTTCTTGTCCTGCTTAATCCCCTTTCGGTTGTTCATTTATGCACTCCCTGTCCATTCCTATCCATCCTCCTAGCCATCTATCCAGTTTTTCCTCCAGACAGTCATTCACTTTAACTAACGCTTAATATTTCATTCCTTCATTCGTTTTCCGGTTAGTTCTGGAGCCATTCGTCGATTGATTCATCCATCGATCCAACCATCCATCCATCAGTTCAGTTCTTAATCACTTACCCATTCATTGTAGACTACCATTCGTTCGCTCATTCATTTAGTGACTGCTATTCATTATTTTATTCACTCACTCGTACATATATACATAAACAAATACATACTATATACACATACAGAACAATCAAACACTCTATCCATCCGTCCACTCATCCATTTCTTAATCTGTTCATTGATTTTTAGACTACTTCACTCATTCACCCGTTCATTCATCCAGTCATACACACTATCATGTCATTTCAAAATTCACTTTCACTTTTTTGTTTTATTAATCCATTTCATTTCTGAATGCCGATCATTCATTCATCCATCCATCCGTTCACTTAAGGCTTCATGTGACATCATCATCATCATCATCATGTTCATTATCCTCGTCACCACTACCATCACCACCACCACCCTCATCATCATCATCATTTTAACCACCACCACCCTCATCCTCATCATCATCATTTTAACCACCACCACCCTCATCATCATCATCATCATCATCATCATCATTTTAACCACCACCACCACCCTCATCATCATCATCATCGTCATCATCATCATCATCATCATCATCATCATCATTTTAACCACCACCACCCTCATCATCATCATCATCATCATCATTTCAACCACCACCACCCTTATCATCATCATTTCAACCACCACCACCCTCATCATCATCATCATCATCATCATCATCATCATCATCATCATCATTTTAACCACCACCACCCTCATTATCATCATCATTATCATCATTTTAACCACCACCACCCTCATCATCATCATCATCATCATTTCAACCACCACCACCCTCATCATCATCATCATCATCATTTAAACTACCACCACCATCAAACTCCCCAACAATTTCCATGACGTAGGTTGTGTGCTAAAATAGGCAGAGCAAAGCAGCAAATCTTGTGTAGCCATCAGCGGAGTGGCCAGTGAATGGGGTCATACGCCCATTCACTCACTCGTCATTCACCTTTCAATACCGCCACGCCATTCTCTGCACCTGTTATTCATTCAGGCTGTCACTGTTTCTCTCATGTAGGCTATTTTTCATTCATTCACTTGTTGGTATATGTGTAGAGTTCGTGTTGTATTCACAGATCGATTCACTTATTTCGTTATTCAAAAGGATTATCAAAGAGTATTCACAGAAGAGTATAACAGATAGTGTCAGATAGATAGATAGGTAGATAAACAGATAGATGGACAGATAAATAACTTTCGACAGACAGATTTAGACCTACTGTAGATAGGGAGATAGATAGATACGTAGAGAGAGATAGATAGATACGTAGAGAGAGAGAGAGAGATCTAAGAAGATTGAACAACTAAATGGAACATGTAGAAGGAAAAAAAAAATAAGTGGAAAGGAGGAATGTGGAAGAGAGGGAGGTTGAAAAAGGAAGTAGGAAGAAGATGTGAAAGAGGAAGAGAAAAGGAAAAAGCCTCGTCAAAAAGAGGAAAGGAGGAAATAAGGAGAAAAATGACTAACAAGGGACATGAGAGAGAGAGAGAGAGAGAGAGAGAGAGGATGGGAAGACGGAGAGAGCAGGAAGTTGTAAGAGAGAGAGAGAGAGAGAGAGAGAGAGCCGGAGGAAGGGGAGGGATAGGTTAGATAAGGGGTGGGGGAAAAGAGAGTAGGAGGGGGGTGAAAGAGAGGAGGAGGGTGGGAGGGAGGGAGAGAGGGAGGAAGAGGAGGAGGGAGGAAGAGAGGAGGAGGAGGAAGGGAGGCAGGGAGGAAGAGGAGGAGGAAGGGAGGGAAGAAGAGGTGGGTAGTGACAGAGACAAATTTTTCTGGGAAGAGGCAAGAAGAAGCAAATGATGAAAGAGAGAGAGAGAGAGAGAGACGGGTGAGAGTGAGTGGGAGGTGAAGGAGGGATGAGGGGCATTGAGAGAAAGAGAGAGAGAGAGTAAAGCAGTTGGGAGGAAGGGAAGGCAAAAGCAGATGATGAGAGAAAATGGAAGGACAAAGTAATAAATGAAGGTAATAGGGAGGGAGGAAAGGATAGGCAAGAGAAAAGAGAGGAAGGCAGTGAGAAGAGGAGGAGGAGGAGGAAAACAGAAAGTGAATGAAGTGGAAGGCGTAGACGAGGAGGAGGAAGAAGGGGAAGAGATAATAATGAGAGGTAGAGGAGGCAAATTGAGAAGGGAGGTATGTGCAGTGAAGTAAGAAAGAAGAACAGAGGAAGGAATGTAGGGGAAGGAGGAAGGGAAGGGAAGAGGGCATGAGGCAAGTGCAAAGAGAAAGAGTGGAGAGAAGGAAGAAACATAGTAAGGAAGACGGAAAGGAATTGAAGAAAGAAGAAAGAAATGTGAGAAAATAAGGAAAGGAGAGAGGCAAGGGGAGAGAGAGGAGACAAGTGCAAGGTGAGAAGAGGGAATGAGAGTGGAGAGAAGGAAGGGAGTGAGAGAGAGTAAGGGAGGAGGGAGGGGAGGGAAGGGGAATAAGGGAGTGGGGTTTGGGGGGTTACGAGTAGGGTGTGTGTGAGCGCGGTTAGCTGTGGGGGGAGGGGAGGGGAGGGGAGAGGAGGGGATGGGGGAGGGAAGAGGGAATGAAGGGGGGGAATCTTCTCACCAGGCTGACTAAGACACGTGGGGGAGGAAGGGGGGGAGTGACGTAGATTGGAGAGAGGGAGGAAGTGGGGTTGAGGGGGGGAGAGAGTGTTGCGAGGAAGAGGAACCAAGTTAAGGAAGAACATGAGAGAAACATGTGGAGGAAGGAAGGAGCAGGAGGGTAAGTGAGAGAGCGAAAGAAACTGGAGACAAGAAAGAGGTAGGTGAAGATAAAACGAAGGAGGGGAATAAGGAAGAGGGAGGTGAGAAGGAGAGGTGAGGGTAGTGAGGCAGGGGAGGAAGACATGGAGTAGGAGGAGGTGGTGGTGGTGGTGGAGGAGAGGCATGTGAGTGGAGGAGGAAGGAGTGAGGGAAGGGGGCTGGAGGGAAAGTAGGGAGGGAAGGAGGGAATGAAGGAACCCCAAGATAAAACAGGAATAGGAGGGAGGAGAAGAAGAAGGCCGAGGGGTAAGCAAGGAGGATGAATAAAAATATGATAATCGTAAAATTGGGTCCCCCTCTCCCTTGCCCCTTAGAAGTATGTCTCCTGGTGTGACATTTTTAGGCGTCTGCGCAGGAGAGGCCCAGCAGGTGAGTAGCTTGGGCCAGACAAAGAGGGGCAGAGGAAGCTGAGTGGGAAGAGGGAGGCGGAGGAGTCCATCACTAAACCCCCCATCAACCCCCCTTCCCTATACCATCCACCTGACCCCCTCAAACCACCCCCCCATCACCACAACCATCCCCGTCGTCACCACCTTCAGGAGTGACTGTGGGCTTGAGGAAGAAGGATCAACTCGAGTGGAACTTGAGTGTATTGTGGTGGGGCAGCCCAGCACCTTCCCACCACCACCACTACCACCCCCTCTTTCACCCACTCCTACCCTTACCCGGTACCCCTCCCCTACCCCCTCCTCCACGCCCCCCCCAAGTGTGTGTGTGTGTGTGTGTGTGTGTTTGTGTGTGTGTGTGTGAGAGAGAGAGAGAAGCTACCCCCCGTTCCCCCTCCCATCACAACTCCCCGTCTTTCCTGCCCCCTCCTCCACGCCTCCCTTAAGTGTGTGTGTGTGTGTGTGTGTGTGTGTGTGTGTGTGTGTGTGTGTGTGTGTGTAGTCACCCCCTCCCCCTCCCCCCACACCTCCCCCCAGCCTTACCGCCTCTCGCTTTCATGTTCAAACCTTCTTGAGATCAGCAGGGTCCCCGTCTGAGCCTGGGCCGTGTGGTGGGGTACCGGCTGCCGTGCCCTCACCGTAGCCGCGCCGGAGCCCATCGTAAGGTTGGTCTTGGCTTGTTTTGTTTACCGACTCTTGTCATAGTATCAGGTGCGACGTTGCCAGGTCACCGTCACCGTCACAGTTGACAGGCCCCTCATTTACCCCCCCACAACGCCAAGTCACCAGGATAACTTGACTTCCACTGGACTTTGGGCGGAGAGTGGGTGTTGGTCTGGTTTGACGCCATAATCAGGTCCTCGGCACGCCCAATAATCTCAATGTGTGTTCGAGATTCCTCCTTACATTTCGTAGTAGCTTACTCCAATGCGTGAGACCGCCCATTGAATGAGTGGGGGAGGTGCTGACCCTACTACACTACATATTTGTGTGGATGGCATGGAAACAGCCTTATACTGCATGGGAACCTAAGTTATTTCGTTTATTGTGGTATGTTCTAGTGAAATAATGGAGGCGAAGATCATATATAAATGCGCTATGACTGATCCGTGGCGCGGGTGAGAGTGTTCTCCCCTACACGCAGGGCGAGTCCACCTTACCAGCTGTTCGTACTCGCAGCAGCGCCTGGGTGAATGAGGCCCAGTTGTAGTATCGTCAGACGCCAGTCGAGACGAGAGACATGCGCGCTGCAGCCTTCCCTAGTATTCGGCCATTTTTGGTTCATGGTGATAATAAATAAGTGTCATGGTAAACAAAATACAGTAAGAGCGAGTGAAATGATGCCCAATCCTGAAAGTTAAGTCGGCAAAATGCTGTAGAAATGGCAGAGAGTGAGTGAAGAAGACATCTATTGGGCAAAAACGGGGAGTATATCCAGACCAAGCTGCAGAGAGAATTTAAGTGATCGCGTCAGTTCCTCACCAATTTGCCGCGGAGAAAAATATGATCAACCAGCTACGTTACGTCACGAAAAAGCTGCAGGGTCAAACTTTAAATGAGGCTTCAGAAAACAGCGGAAAGGTGAGGCTAAGAGCGGGAAAGGGGAGTTGAAAAGGTGGGGAGCGCGGCGGGCCTTGGCGGTGGCGGGGCTGCTGGCAGTTGGCGAGACGGGCTGCCATGTTGGATGCCGAGCACAAAGAAACCTGACATTTTCGCCCTGTGGCTGCCTCCCCAAGCTTTTCACTCCTTCTCTCCTGAGTTTAACATCCTAAGGAGTGCCCTTGCCTGGGGCTGAGGTGCAGGGGGGGAGTCTAGCCTAGGAAGGTGGTAGGAAATTCAGGCTGGAAAGATGCGAGTATGCGCGTGAATATTGGATTGGAGTAGGTATGGCCGGCCCGCAGCCCCCCGTGTTTGGCTGGGAATATTCCTAATTACTGGTAATTTCCAGCCTCATTCGCGGCTCAAACAGTGGTCATTAGGTGCGAGAGGGTTAGTTAGGAAATTCGCCTGTAATCCATGCAGGGAAGGGGTCGAGTCGGGGAAGGATCTTGCGAGGGGGGCGAGTGAACCCTCCAGACAGGTCCTCCCATATCTTGCATTTTGGCGAATATTTAGGGGGTTTAGAGGCGTTGTATGGTGTTAGGGGAGTCTTGGTATGGGTATGGGAAGTGAGCGAGGTGAAATCAACCAGCCTGTAGCAATGTGTAGCTCTGTTACCACCCTGACTTGCCAATGTTGACATCCTTGTTGATAGTCGTGCTCGTAAGACATCGCAAATCAATGTCGCGTATTACATCACTGCCTCTTTAGTTATTTTCTTCCTGCCGGCGTAGAACCGTGTGTGGGAAGACGCCGAGGGTTATAAAGTGAGAATAGTTTTAGATATGGCTAGTGATAGTCTAGAACTCGCCTGATCTAGTAAAACCCTTTGACTATTTTTTATCCATGCTACATTTAAGACAATTTTTACTCCGCTTAGGACAGACTTTAGGGGAGATCTGGATACACCCTCCATTAACCCCATCAGACCTAAGTTCACCATACACAGACTGACTAAAAGCGTCTGGTTGTAACAAGATATAAAAAATACCTCCTAGAATCAAGAGCTATTATCCATCAGCATTTTGTACTATCGACCCTTACACATACACGTGAGGGATCTGACTTTACTCATGCCGGGTATCGATCAAGCCCACCTTTACTACGACGGTCGGGGAGGGAGGGAGGGGATGGAGAGGGCTAGGGGAGGGGGAGAGAAGGGGAAGAGGAGAGGGGGAGTGACACTGGGGATATTGTCAAGAGGGAGAAATAGATGCGAGTCGAAGGGGATTTGGAAAAGTTTTGAGGATGGGAAATGTGTGTGTGTGTGTGTGTGTGTGTGTGTGTGTGTGTGTGTGTGATATTTGAAGATTATGTGAGGAGATGAGTGATGACATATTTTTAAGACTGTGAGAAGGGGAGTGATATTATTGATATCGTAAGGGTGAGAAACGGATGCGAATCGAAAGGTATTTGGAAAAGTTTGAGGATGTGGATAAATGTTTGAGGTACTGAAAGATTTTGTTCAGGAAATATGTGAGAAGGAGAAATACTATTATTATTGTCACAGGGAGAAAAAGATGCTACTCGAAAGAAGTATGGAAATACTGTATTTGAGAATGGAGACTTATGTGAGATACTGAAAAGATTTTGTGTTTTGAGGGAATATATATATATATATATATATATATATATATATATATATATATATATATATATATATATATATGGGATATTGAAAGATGTTCTGCTGGAAGTAGGTGAGAATGAAAAATACTGTTATATAATGTCAGGAGGATAAATATTTGCGATAAAGCAGATTAGGAAAAAGTTTGAGGATGGGGAATATGTATGGGATGTTGAAATTATGTGATCAGGGGAAGTATATGTATTTTTAAAGGTTTTGTTGGATTGGGAGTGACAACAGTGATATTTTCAGAGAGAGAAATGTTTGTGACTGAAAGGGAATTTGGAAGACTGACGATGAGGAGACATATGTGAGATATTGACTGTGAAGAGGGAAGTGATACCAATTACAGAATTTCAGAGAGAAGTAGATTTGCCTTGAAGATTTGCAGGTCAGGATAAGTAATACATATTTAAGATATGATAGGATTATTTAAAAGATTTTGCTAAATGGGGAAGTATTTTTTTTTATTAACCATTTTGATTAAGAGTTTTTTTATTTTTTCCCCCACCTGACGAATTAATTTTGCTTTTCGAGACTTTTTATTGATACTTTTTATTCTTCAGTGTTGGTCCTTTCTAGCCCAGCACTGCGATAGGATTCCCGAAAGTGCACTGAAACCCTGTGGAGGTCGGGAAGGAATAAATATTTCCTCATTGTAGTGGTTTTGAGTTGAAGAATAAGTGTGAGTGGACTGTGTTTGTGGGAGATTGGCCATGATGTGAGGTTGTGGATAAGTATGGGTGTATATTGTATGCGGAAGAAAAAAATAATAATAATAATAATTTGTGGGAAGCTACTTGAAAATGTGTGTTTGAGAAAGAAGATTCATAGACCGACTTATGTGCCAAGAATTGTTTGAAAATGTGTGAATGTGTGTGTGTGTGTGCGTGTGCGTGTGCGTGCGTGCGTGCGTGCGTGTGCGTGCGTGCGTGCGCGTGAGAGAATTTATTGAGCGAATTGTATAAGAGTGAGGATTGTTCTTGGAAGTGAGCGAGTGATTGTGTGGGAGCGCTGCGGTGTGAGGAATTTTGTCTGAGGGAGGGATGAAGTGAGGAAAGAAGGAGTGTGTGTAGCGTAGACATGACTGGGGGAGAGTGACGTGAAATTACTGTGCTGGCAAGTGACGTGAAGAAAGTATTATTCAGCGGGATGTAGAGATAACATGGGTTGGGGGAAGTGTCAGGTTGTTTTTATTAGTTATTATTGTTATTATTATTATTATTATTATTATTATTATTATTATTATGATTATTGTTGTTGTTGTTTTTGTTGTAATTGTTGCTGGGGAGTGACAAGTATTGACCGTAATTTATTTTTATTATTACTACTACTACTACTACTACTACTACTACCGGTACTACTACTACTACTACTACTATTGTTGTTCCTCTTGTGTGTTGTGTGGCAAATAACAAGTATAAATTATTATTATTATTATTATTATATTATTATTATTGTTATTAATTATTATTATTATTATTATTATTATTATCATTGTTGTTGTTGTTCTTGTTCTTGTTGTTCTTGTTCCTGGTTCCTGTTGCTGTTGTCGTTGTTAGAAAGTGACATTTGCAAGGTGTTTTCAGTGGTGGAAAAGGAGACCTGCGCTGTGGAAAGTGACTTCAAATTGGTCTTTTGGGAAGTAACATGAAAAAATTACTATAAGAAGGGGAATAGATGAAATGGATTAAGAAAAGTGACAAGTAATTATTTAAAGTGACATGAAGATGATATATAATAGGGGTAATGGTGACACAGGCTGGGGAAAGTGACATAATTAGTTTGTTGGGAAGTGAAATGAAGTATTATGTATGGGGGGAAGTTGACATGTGTTGGAAAAGTGACAGGTAATTATTTATATCAGTAAGTAACATGAACAGGAGATATGTTGAGGGATTGAGAGGGGAGGTGACATAGGCCGGAGGAAAGTGAATATATAAATTATTTTGTTGGTAAGTGACATGAGAAAGGTATTTATTAGTCAGGAAAATGTGACATGAGCGTATTTTCTGACGAGGTGACGGTAAGAGAGTGAAGGGAGGGAGCAGTTAGTGTAGCCGAAATGTCATGAAGAAGACGTAAAATTAATGACTTTTTTTTTTTTATTAACTGACATGGAGGGAGCGACGTGGGCGTATTTTCTGACAAGGTAGGCTAACAGTAATATATTGTGAGAGAAAATTTTAGTGGAATATAAAAAGAATGACGTGAGATTAGAAAGAAGACATGAAATTTTTGTGGAGGGAAGTGACATGAAGAAGATACGATATATATATAAAAAAACGAGTCATTATTTTAATGCAGGGAAACAGTAAGATTCTAAAGTGTAGCAGTTGAGCAGAATGACATGAAGAAGGCGTGGGATAAATGACAGGAAAAAATGATCCAGGGAAGTGACATGAAGGAAATATTAATGGGGAAAAAAGGGGGAAGCAATAATGGGGTTGTGAAAATAAGAAATAGCTGCCTAAGTGGAATGACATGAGGAAGAAGTGAAAATATAGAAGTGACAGAAAGATTAAATTTTGGGAAGTGCGATGGAGGAAGATTTTGTGACATTAGGCTTCAAGAGTTGTCTGAGAAGTGACAGGAGGATTTTGTGAGGAAGAGAACCTTGAGAAGTATGCTGGAAGGAGGGGGGGAACACCTGGGGTAAGGGGGAGGGGGTGCTAACGTGAGGAGGGGGGCTTTGTAGTGGGGGGGGATGGAATGTGGGGGTAATAAAGGTGGAGTGTGAGTAGTATTGGAGGGGGAGGGAGGTGGTGGAGGAGTACGGGAGGGAGTGGAGCAGTTTTTACAAGGGTGGGAGTGGAGGAGTACTAGAAAGAAGGATTGGAGAGATAGTGGAGTTTTGGAGATGGAGGTGTATTGAAGAAGGGAGTAGAGAGTTTTTGAAGAGGGAGAGAATGGAGAAATATTAGAGAAGGAGACAAGGAGGTGGAGGAGGATTAGAGGAAGACAGGCGGTGGAGGAGTATTGGAGAGAACGAGGCAAGGGGGTAGAAGAGCATTGAGCCGGGGTGGGTAAGATTTGGAATTAGGGAGAGGAAATGGAGGTGTATGAGAGAGAGAGAGAGAGAGAGAGAGTACCGGAGAAGGAAGGGGTTGAGGGAGAGAATTAGATGGGAGCAGAAGAAGCAGACGACCAAGAATGCCAGACAGTCCATTCCAGGAAAATGAGTGTTTGGGACAGAGAACGTTAATATTAGGCACAGTGAAAGTGAGTATTAGGGAGAGAGTGAGTATGAGGGACAGACAGCACAGGCCAGGATGACAGGAAAATGAGTGTTTAGGACAGAGAAAGTGCATCATAGGGACAGAAAGTGAGTGAATGTGACGTGCATGATGGTATAGTGAAAACGTGATGTGTGTGAAAAGAAAACGTGAGTACGGTGTGCATGAAAGACAGTGTGAACGTAGTGTGCATGATTTTGAACGAGAACGTGATGTACGGTGTAATTATGATAGTGTGAACGTGATGTGCATGATAATGAATGAGAACGTGATGTGTATGAAAGAAAATGGGAACGTACTTTGCATGGTGGTGAACGATAAAGATGAAAATAAAGACAGTCTCAAATCGAACGGCAAGTAAAAAAAAAAAGAAAAGAAAGTGATTTAAAAATGCGATCGTTTTAGGACGTATTAGCTATTTTATTTTAAACGTACACTCGAGGTCAGTACGTAGTTCCCTTTTCTCCTCGGTTTGAAGAAATACCGGTACTTTTTTTAAATTCTTGCTACCACTTATGAAATAATGATACGCACTTAAGGGGACATTTATCTTCTTAAGAATTTTTTTATCTGTCCGTTCTAGTAGCTGCCTCATATAGGAGGTATTGATTATATATGTATTTTTGGAATACTGTAGCACATTTTAACTATACTGTGTACTTTGTCCCCTGTTGATGGAATGAAATAATAATAATAATAATAATAATAATAATACCAACAACAATTATAATAATAATATCAGTACCGTAATAGTAATATTGGTAACATTATTATAATTATTGTGGTAGGTGGGAGCGCTCACCATCCACTCACTCGATGTAGTGCTGCTTTGGGTGTCTGCCCTTTCCTCTCGTCTTTCCTTCCTCTTCTATGTTTCTTTCCTTCGTTCTTTCCTCTTCCATCTGCCTACGGGTGATTTTACACTCCCTGTTGTCTTTCTTTTCTTCATTTTTTCTCCTTCCTTCTGCCTGTGGGTGACTCTACACTGAATGACAAGCCAGATGGTATCCTGTACACCAGGAAACTATTTACTACGCTAGGTGGTAACCATATAACCAAATTATTGCGCCTGGTGGTTTAGTGGGTAATTACTGCGCTCCAATCGGATAGAGCCGGTGAAGGTTTATATCCAAGGGGTGGTTGGGGTTCATTGCTCACGGAATACCATTCAGGGATGAGTGAGGCTGGTCACCCTTATATTAAATGTCAGGACCAACTTGCCTAGCCCCGGGTTCCTACGCTCCTCATAGAGCAACATAGGATTGGATAATGGATGGATGGATGGATTATTATTATTATTATTATTATTATTTATTATTATTATTATTATTATTATTACTATTATTATTAATAGTAGTAGAAGTAGTAGTAGTAATTATTATTATTATTATTATTATTATTATTATTGTTGTTATCATCATTATTATTATTATTATTGTTATTGTTGTTCAGGGGCCTATCCCATAGCAGTCAAAAGGTTGGAGTTAGCATTTCTTGGAACCTTCAAGCGTGTAAAAGAACTTTTGACCGTTACCGTACTAGGGTAGGTAGCTCATGGACACCCAGACTTGTACCTGCAGTGAATGGGAAGAAAATGGGAAGAATTGGGAACAGTTTAGAGCACATTGGGATGAACAGAAATAAGTTTGGAAGAATGGGGATGAATGGGGAGAATATGAATGGTGTAGAATGAATGGGGAGAAATAAGGGAAAAATGGGGGAAGTGTTATAGTGAATAATGGGGAGAAATGGGGAAGGGTCAGAGTGAACGGGGAGAAATGGGGAAATGGTGAGTATGCTAGACTGAATGGGGAGAAATACAGAAGAATGGGGAATGGGTCAGCGAATGGGGAGAAATAGGGAAGAATGGGGAAGATACTTGAGTGAATGGGAAATGGGGAAGAATGGGGAATAGGTCAGAGTGAATGGAGAGAATAGGGAAGAATGAGGAATATGCTAGTGAATGGGAAGAAATAGGGAAGAATGAGGAATATACTAGTGAATGGGGAGAATAGGGAAGAATGGGGAACAGGTCAGAGTGAAAGGGGAGAAAGAGAAGAATGGGGAGTGGGTCAATCAGTGGGGAGAAAGTGGGGACTGGGTCAGAGTGAATGGGGACAAATGGGGAGTATACTAGAGAATGGGGAGAAATAAGAAATGGGGAGTAGTTCAGAGTGAATGTAAGGAGAAATAGGGAAGAAAGGTGAGACTAGGGATGAATGGGGAGACAGGAAAAATGAAGGTGAATGGGGAGAATAGGTAAAAATGGGAGTGAGTGGGGAGAACTAGGGAAAAGGCTTGAATGAAGAAACGGGGAAATAAGAATAATTGGGAATAAATAGGGAAGAAGGGGGATGCTGTAGGGATGGAGAGGAGGTTCTCTCTCTCTCTCTCTCTCTCTCCCCATTTCCTCTTTGTAGTAGTTTACTGTAGTTACTTTTATATTTTCTTTCTTTTTTTGCATTTTTGTCGTTTCCCTTGTTTTTCCTCTTCCCCCCCCCCTTGCACTACCGGTACTCTCTCTCTCTCTCTCTCTCTCTCCTTTCCCTCCCTCTCCCCACCTCTTCCCCATCCCTCTCCCCTTCCATTTTACCACTTGCCTCACGCACCTTCCTTTCCCCAACTCTCCCCCCCAACTCCCCAGCTGACCATGTACCCCTCACTAACTCCCCCTCCTCCCTTTCCCCCGACAAACCACCTTCCCTTTAACGGCTCCCTCCCCCTCCTCTCCCCTCCCCTCCTTGTCCCCTCCCCAAGTGGACATTTAAACTTCAGGGCCGCAACCTCCCTCCCCCCTGCCTCCCCCCTCCCCCTCCCCACAGCCACCCAGTGCCGCCACCACTGCCTTTTCTACTGCTACAGCTACTACTACTACTACTAATGATAATAATAATAATAATAATAATAGTAATAATAATAATAATAATAATAATAATAATAGTAGTAGTAGTAGTAGTAGTAGTAGTAGTAGTAAGCCTCCGCCCCATTACTATTTCCATCTCCACCTCCACGTGACTTCCTCTTGCAGTACCGTGCCACTGTAACCATCAGTATCACTCTCATTACTGCAACTACCATCATTGTCTTGTCACTACCACTACCACCATCACCAGTATTATCACTACCATCACCACCATCACCAGTATTATCACCACCACCACCATCACCAGTATTATCACCACCACCACCATCACCAGTATTATCACCACCATCACCAGTATTATCACCTCCATCACCATCACCAGTATTATCACCACCACCACCATCACCAGTATTATCACCACCACCACCATCACCAGTATTATCACCACCATCACCATCACCAGTATTATCACCACCATCACCATCACCAGTATTATCACCACCACCACCATTATCACCACCACCACCATCACCAGTAGTATCACCACCACCACCATCACCAAAACCATTCTTACCACTATCGCCACCACGGCTTCCGGTTCTAGTACCATTGCAACCACCAATACTAACAACTCCATCATGATTATTACCGCAGTTACTCTTGTCATCACTACCACCGCCACTACCGTAACCGCCAATGCTACCACTAACACCTCAGACATCACTACCTGTAACCTACTACTACTACTATCACCACCACCACCGGTACCAGTCTCACTGTTATCACCTCCAATACCAGTACCACAATACTACTTACCACCACCACCATACCACTTACCACCACCAGCGTTACTAGTACCACGGTTACCACCACCACTTACCAATACCACTGTTACTACCACCACCAGCATTACTAGTACCACAGTTACCATCACCACCAGCACTACCAGTACCACAATACCACCACCAGCACCAGCTCCCACCTTCCTGCCACTTACAGTTACACGAACACCATTCCTCTTGCCACTTTCACCCTCTCTCCTACCACCACCACAACTACCACCACAGTCACCATTGCCACAACTACCACCATCACCACAACCACCATTTTTTTATTTGTAATATTAAACCACACAATACAGGTTTTACCGTTATTTGCTCTAACACTACAACCACAACAACTACCACTACAACTACCTCAATCACCAACGCAACTACTTCTAATATTGTGCCAACACTTCTACCAGTCACCACACCACTGCCACCAAAACTACCACGTCTACCACAGTTGCCACCACGGTCACAACTACAACTACTACCACAACCACAAACATCACACTAACTCCGATCACTACCATCCCCATCACCACCTTTACAGGTATTAGAACTACCACAACTACCAAAACAACGAAAAGAAAGTCACAACCATCGCAAGACTACCATTCCTCCATCATTACTACCACCACAGTAGCCAGCACTCCTACAGCTACCACAAATCCCACAATCACTACCACCACCACAGTCACCACACTACCACAACCACAAATCCCACAGTCACTACCACCACCACAATCACCACGCTACCACAACCACCCGACCACCGTTCACAGTTTACGCTCGTGATCACAGGAATTTCCTTCGAGATGTGTTTGTGTAATGGCTATTGTCGTGTCGTGAGTGGTGAGGTGTGAGCTGCTGTGTGGTGAAGTGTGGTGTGTGGGGGGGGATGGATGGTGTGAGGTGTGGTGTCGTGTGTGGTGAAGTGTAGTGTGGTGGTGTGTGCGGGGGGGTGGGGATGGATGGTGTGATGTGTGGTGTCGTGTGTAGTGTAGTGTAGTGTAGTGTAGTGTAGTGTAGTGTGTGTGTGTGTGTGTGTGTGTGTGTGTGTGTGTGTGTGTGTGTGTGTGTGTGTGTGTGTGTGTGTGGAGGTGAATGGCACGGTGCATTGTTTCGCGTGAAATGTGGTGTGGTATGTGCTAAGGCGGTGTGGTGTGTGATGAGAAGGTGCTTATTCAAGTGTGATGGCTGTCTGTGGTGATTTGTGCGGTGAGGCGACTTTTGAAGTGTTGTGAATGGTGATGAGATCGTTAAGGTGAGAAGTATGTGTTGTAGTATGAGGTAAGGTGAGGCGGCTGTGTGAGAGGTTGACTTTGTAGTGTGAGGCTAGTTGGTCTCAGTACGAAGTGTGTGAAGTATGAGGTTAGGTGGTGTATTGTGTGCGTAGTGAGATGGTGTAGTGTGAGAAGTTTGAAGTGTAGTGTGAGGCGAGGTGAGGTGTGTGGAGGTGTCCCAGTATTTAAAGGGGAGGTGTGGTGGGTACAGATGCAGAGAGAGGTGTGGTGATGCAAGTGTGGTGGGTGTGGTGGTGTTGGTGATATATACTGTACATGCAGGTGTGTGTGTGTGTGTGTGTGTGTGTGTGTGTGTGTGTGTGTGTGTGTGTGTGTGTGTGTGATAGGGGTATTTCATGTGAATCGCACAGGTGTTCAGCAGATATGTGAAGGTGAATGAAGATAGTAGTTGCAAGCAGAGTGGCAAGTACACGGAGGTGAGAATAGGTGTAGTGGATGGGGAGAGAGGTGTAAAAGTAGCAGAGGAGCGACAGGTGTACAGATCTGGTATGTGGGTAAGTGCTGTGTGGGTGATGGGGACAGGTGTGCAGAAACGTAAGGAAAGAATCTGGGACAAGTTAGTGTATGGGGTAAAGTGTAGGGGCAATTAGTTCATAGAGAAGTAATCATGTGTATAAGTCTAATGTAGGATCAGGAACTGGTGTGTGGGGCTCGGTACAGTTGAGGGGGGCAGGTGTGTGGGGAGGTAAACAGGTGTACAGATCTGGTATGTGAGTAAATGTAGGTGTGTGGAAGATGGGGACAGATGTGCAGAAGAGGGAGGACAGGTGTGTGTGTAGGTAAACAGGTGTGCAAGTGGAATGTGTCATATATGAAAAGTTTTTGACAAGTGAGTGGCAGATGTATGAGTGAAAAAGCGACAAGGAAGGCAGATGTCTGGGTTTGAATTTAATTATAGATAGATAGATAGATTAGGTAGACTTGGCAGGTGTCAGACAGAAAGAGAATAAGGAAGAATGTATGGTAACAAATGATATATGAGGGAGATGGGAAAAAAGGAAGCAAAGTAAGATGTAAGGAAAGAATTTATGAATTTATGAATTTTAGGGAATGTAGATGAGGAAGATAGAGTGAGGGTAGGAAAAGCAAAAATGTAAGGAAAGAAGTCGAGGCAAAAGTGGCAGACGTAAAGGACAAAGGAAAAAGAGGAAGAGGGCGAGGAAAGATGCATGGGAGAGACTGGTGTATGTAGGAGATAGAAGAGAAAGAAATGAGAGGAAGGAACGTAATAGGGTAAGGACGAGTCGAGGAAGAAAAAAGTCTGTAGGCTAAATGAGGCCGAAACAAAGTAGATCAAGGGAAGGTGTTTACGTAGAATTGACAAGGTCGGAGATAGAAAGAATAAGGAAATAGATGACGACAAGGACAGATGTCTTAAAAATTGAGGAGTTTTGTTAGGAGGAAGAAAAAATAGGGAGTGACTACTGTAGGTAAAATAATCCTAAGAAGAATTAACAAATGCAGATGAAAACAAGAGAAATAATAGAAAGGAATCAAGGAAAATGTGTCTGTGAATGGGTAGCAAATATGAAAGGAAAAAAAGTGAGAGCAAAAAGGAAAGGACTGGAAAAGAGAAACGAAAGAAATATAGGAGTTAGCTGTTAACAAAATCGTACCTTATAGATTAAAACAAAAAGGATAAAGAGAGACACTTAGGAAAAGATGTGGCGGAAAAATGGGCAGAAGTAAATGAAAACCGAGAAAAAGTGCGGGCAAGATATCAAGGAAAACCGTTTGAGAAATTTGACAATTGTAGGTGATGATTGCAAGGAATGGGAGAATGAGATCAGGTTTGAACGAACTTATATGTAGCACACACACACACACACACACACACACACACACACACACACACACACACACACACACACACACACACACACA
>NC_137021.1:7822500-7842500 GCF_032717465.1 Coenobita brevimanus
AATGGGTAGAATGCAGCACTGAGGGAGGGAGGGTATAAAGAAGGGAGGTTATGAGATGGGGAGGGTATGAGTTAGGGAGGTTATGAGAAAGGGAGAGTATGAGGGAGGGAGAGTATGAGTTAGGGAGGTTATGAGGAGGGAGATTAAAAGGGAGGAATGAGGAACGGAGATTATGAGAAAAGGAGGGTATGAGGGAGGGAGTTGTGGAGTAGTTGCAGGAGGGTGTATGAGGGAACTGAGAATGTATGAGGGAGGCTGATGTGTCGTGAGAGAAGAAGGGGTCGTTGCTGAACAGGGACAGATGCGCTTAAATGAGACAGTCCAGGCATGTAATCAGTATGAAAGGTGGGTACTGATGCCTAAGGAGGTGACATGTGAAGGTGTATGATGCCTTGTGTTGCTCGTGGAGGGACTGCTGGGTCTCGAGAACGAACTGCGCAGTTGATGCCCAAAGTGGGTTACACAAAAATATATATGAAAAGTGTGTGATCGCCGTCTCCTGTAACATGCATTAATTTCAGACATATATTAGTTAATCTCGTCAGCCTGGTGACGCCTTTTTTATTTCATTTTTCTACCTACGGGTGATTGGATTTAGTTTAGGGAGTGACATCTGGCTGTGAAAGTGTTAATGGTGACCGTTTCTAGCCCCCTTAGTACTGTAATTGTCTCTAGAAAGCCTATGAGAGTCGCCTGGGGGTAGCAAGAATAAACTACAACATGCATGGTCGTCTGGAGAGTGCTAGGTTACCAGTATAGGGTTATAATTAGTTACCTTATACTATTATAGACCCTAATATTGTTAATCCCGTATGCTTTTTCATCCCTATACTTAATGCTATTTCCTTATAAGTGTTATTGTGATGTATAGCCTCTTATCGTCCCTTATAGTGACATATCCTCCATCATTTGTTATAGTGACGCCCGATGCATAAGGAAACTCAAACAGCCGAGATAAGATAAAGTGATAGAGCGCTGTTTTTTTTTTTTAATTCCCCCCCCCCTCAGATATCGATTCCGGCGCGGTCTTTATCTCGGCCTTATTGCTTGCTGTTTAAAGGTGACGCTCCCAGACTGCCTAGCCTACACCGCCACCCCGCTGAGAGAGAGAGAGAGAGAGAGAGAGAGAGAAATAAAAGCCCAATTAAAGTTAGTGAGAGGAGGAGAGTTAATGAGACGAAAACCCCCTGACTTCACTCCATATAAATGTGTTGTAGGTATGTAGTGATTCCCCCCTACATATGTTTAACCCACCCATGGACAGACAGGGCCTCTGTACAGTGTCAGCAACTAAGTGGAGTTTTAAAGATGCATGGGATCGATTCGGTACACCAAGCCCCTGCAAAGCCATTTATTTATTTATTCATTTATATATTAGTGGAAAGCCATGTGATCTTAGTGAAGCAGGCCGTCCTTTGCACTAAAATTAATACTGATCAGTGAATCGGTGTGAGAATGTACAGCAGAAGGCCATCTTTCTCTCACACCACATACTCTTTTCGTCTGTAGGCTACGCAATACTGGAAAACATGGAGAATCAGGAACTTCAAGGGTTAAAGGGCCTGAAGAAAATGTTGTGGAAATGGTAGGCAATTTAGAATGGAAATAATGACTTTAGATACCATTATACCTTTAATAGTAAGTTAAAACTATGCATCGTTTACCTTTATAGCCATCTTTATTTATAGGGATCGAGATGAATGTGATTTATAATTTGTGCTGATATCCTCAAAAAAGGAAATTTCGTGTGTGTATGTGTGTGTGTGTGTGTGTGTGTGTGTGTGTGTGTGTGTGTGTGTGTGTGTGTGTGCATGCCTTTTAAGAATAAAACCTCATATCTTGCACGAGTTGCAACATTATTTTCCTGGTACTGGTGCAACTGTATATATTAAAACATACAAGCAGGGGTTTATTTAGTTTTGAGAGAGAGAGAGAGAAGGAATACAGATATGTTTCCAAATGTGGTGGTGTGGTGGTGTAGTGAAGGAGGTGGGTCATGTTACCCCAGATGTTTACTGTGGTGCACACTCCACTTGCTCATCTCTTTCTCCTCGCTTATGTCTTCATCTTATTCTTTCCTTGTAGATGCCGTGTTTGCAGTGTTTTATTGTTTGTTTCCAGGTGCTCTGTTTTTATTGTCTTTTGTCTTAATCATTTTCTTTATAGATGCTGTGTTTGTTCTTTTATCTGTGTGCTGCGTTTGCTCTAATTGTTTTATTTTGTTTTGATCCTATTTTTAAGTGCTATGTTTGTTCTGTTTTATCGTTTCATTTCATGTGTTTTGGTTGTTTTAATTCTTTTCCTTTCAGTCATATCTTGCTTGTGTTTATTTATTCGTAGTCGATGGTGTGTTTGTTGTTCTAGTGTTTGTTTTTCAGCGGTGTACGTGTTTTCTTGTAGGTATGCTTGATTGTGCCATTTTTCCAGTTAGTGTTTAGTTTTATGTGTTGTATATTGTGTTGTTTGTTCAAAGCCCGATTGTTTGTGTCTGCGGGCTGTTTTTTTTTCCGCGTGCTGTGTTTATTTGCTTTTTTCAAACGTGGGCTTCAAGTTGCTGTGTTTGTTTCAGTGTTTGCTTCTCTCTATTGGGTTCAAGGTCCGCTGCCTTATTTGTTCAAAGTGTGTTTTTTATTGCTTGCCTACGGTGCTGGCTATGTTTGTTTGTTTGTTTGTTCATGTCACTGTGCTTGTTCTGTTTTTTTCGTGGTCTTTTATCTGTTTCCAGATATGTGTGGAAAATAAGAGAAAAGGCATTAGCATATACCAAAACAGTGATACATACATACATACATACATGCACACATACATACCTGCGTACGTACACACATACGAGTAGTTACAGCACATATTGGTACACACACACACACACACACACACACACACACACACACACACACACACACACACACACACACACACACACACACACACACACACACCATACGAGACTGACGCGATAAAATACGTGCTGTTGACTGGATCACCTTGAAAACAATTACTCGTTTAAAAGTAGTAACTGTTCTTGGGAATACCTTGGCGTAGTATTTGTGTGGGTGTTTGTGTATGCAGTCTCAGTGGGTAGGTTGCTCAGAGTTCCTTCTTTGTACTTTATATTTCCTTGTTTTTGGATCTTGCCTCACCCATCTTTAGGCTAGGTAGGAAAGAGGGTGTGAATGATGGTGGTGGTTGTGGTGATGATGATGATGATGAGGAGGAGGAGGAGTAGGAGGAGTACATTTTTTCAGTACTTTATGTTGCTAACCCCATCGCTACGAGTCGTCTGACCCAAGATCAGCAAAGTCATCTGGACGCAGCAAGAACTAAAAAAAAAAAAAAAAAAAAAATGTATTGAGCTGATTTAAATCGTCTTGGAGTGGCAAGGAAGAATAAAATTATCGTCGTACTAAAGGGGTTAAGAGATGTCTGTAAAGTGTAAACATGCTATATTTAACATACAGGTTTAATGTGTAATATGCAAAATGAATCACTAAGGAAGAGGTGTTACGAAATCTCCAAAGTCAGTTAGCATACGCCCCAAAAGTGCACCGGTAGGTCAGATAGGGTTGTTTGGAGTGGCGGGGGGGGGGGGGGTGTTGGGGATTGACTGTGGTAGAGATGCTTGGAAGGGTTTTAGTTGTAAACGTACTGAATGAAGTCTGGGTTTGGGCGTCCGTCAGTAGAGACAAGTACCGTAGTTTGAGATGCGTAGTTTCTTAGAGAAATAGATAGGTAGGAAGGTACATAGATAGACAGAGAGATAGATGGATGGATGGATAGGGTTGTTAGAGAAATAGATAGGTAGGAAGGTACATAGATAGACAGAGAGATAGGTGGATGGATGGATAGGGTTGTTAGAGAAATAGATTGGTAGGAAGGCACATAGATAGACAGAGAGATAGATAGATGGATGGATGGAGACCCTGCATGATCTCCGGGATAGATAAGATGTAAATTTGAATAGAGAGAGAGAAAAGAAAAAATAATAAAAATTGTTGGTACCGTAGCTGTTGTCGGCAGTATTGTTGCAGGTGATTTTCTTGGGACCTTCTTTCCATTATTACAAGCTACCATTATATCTTCACAAACGACATTTGAAGTTTGTGACTGACACACTTCACTTGGGACGACAATTTGCAAATGATCTTAAAGGCAAATTCATGATGTTACGTTGTTAAGGAAATGGATGATTGGATTGGAGGTATAGAATGCAAAATTATGACTTTTTTCTAACTCTTTACTCCAGATGGATTCAATTTAGTTTATTTTTATTTCTACCAGAGGATTTTAAACTTATGAAGGACCTTTCATAGTGACAGGTTTTTCTCAAGGCTGTATCTAACCCCTCCAACACACACACACACACACACACACACACACACACACACACACACACACACACACACGGAACATCTGACAGGTTTCTCTTATGCCCTCACATTCATAAAATATAATAACTGCCCACATCATTGTTCAGTCACTCACCATATCCATCCCCCACTTTACTAATTCACACACAAGCTACCTGTTATGTATTCAAGCAGACTTCTTTCACTCGCCTCAAGTATATTCGTCTTGAAATAGTTTTGCATCTTCTCAGCCAGTTTAATTAGACTGTTACCCACTTAAGGCCCGATCATCATCATCATCATTTCTTCGCGTTAGCCTATTATACAAAAAAGCCAGAGTTAGGGAAAGTTATTTGGAGAGGTGTCGGATGGAGAAGACGAGGTAGGTTAAGAAACAGATACCGTAGAGGAAGGAAGAAGGGACCTGTATTATGAAGGGTAGAGTGTCTTGGAAGGAGGAGGAGAAGATCGTTACTGTGTACGAACAGAAGTGCACGAAGGTCCTTTTCTTGAGACTTTTATTTATATATTGCTGCGCATCTTAGTGTGTGTGTGTGTGTGTGTGTGTGTGTGTGAGAGAGAGAGAGAGAGAGAGAGAGAATGTTTGCTTATTCATGAGTGCATACATGTGTTTGTGAGAGTGGCTGCAGATGTGTGTGTGTGTGTGTGTGTGTGTGTGTGTGTGTGTGTGTGTGTGTGTGTGTGTGTGTGTGTGTGTGTGTTAATGTAGGCTAAATGCAAAACTGTTCGTGTTGTGTGAATGTTAAGTAGGAACGAGTGAGTGGGAGTGCTGCTATAGGTGTGTGTGTGTGTGTGTGTGTGTGTGTGTGTGTGTGTGTGTGTGTGTGTGTGTGTGTGTGTGTGTGTGTGAGACCAAGTGTAACACCACCACCGTATGATAACACCAGGGTTTGACGTAACACCAGATAGCACACACACACAACCCTTCCCTCAGTACACACGTCACCCAGCTGAGTGTGTGTGTGTGTGTGTGTGTGTGTGTGTGTGTGTGTGTGTGTGTGTGAGAGAGAGAGAGAGAGGACGTATTTGTAACCAGAAAAACACACTTACTCGTATCCTCCTTTACATAATTTTCGTAAATATTTATTGCTGAACCATTTAGAAGCGTGTAGTCAGGTTCGTAATTGACAGCTTCTAATCGAATAAAACACACACACACACACACACACACACACACACACACACACACACACGAACTTGGTGATCGTACTAAGCTTAAAAAACATCTTCCTGTTTGCTGAATAGATACGTCCTTTATTTATGTGTGTGTGTGTGTGTGTGTGTGTGTGTGTGTGTGTGTGTGTGTGTGTGTGTGTGTGTGTGTGTTTACAAGCGTGTAGAGACCTTGATGTCACCTTGTTGAATGTACAGAGCATATGTTGAATGTTTATAGGTTGTCAGTGTGCAGTCTGAATGTGTATACCATGAGTGTTTAAGCTGTGAATGTATTAGGTGAAAATGTATAGGCATCAGTGTATAATATGTATGTTTGTATGTATGTATATGTGTGAATGTGCAGCTGGAACTATCAAGACTATGAACGTCTCCTGAATGTGTAAGGTAACCCAGTGAATGTATGTGAATGTGTATTATGTGTTTAATGTATGGGTGTGCGTAGTTTGTGCATGTATAACCGGAGTGTGTAAGCTGTGAATGTAGAAGCTGAATGTGTATAGACTTGGAACTAGAGGTATTAGGCTGGAGGTAGGCGGAGACGATGATGATGATGATGATGATGATGATGGAAGCGATGCGAAAGGTGAAGGATTATTATTATTGTGACTGCTACGTCGTGTGTGTGTGTGTGTGTGTGTGTGTGTGTGTGTGTGTGTGTGTGTGTGTAGTAGTGGATGGCGGGGTGTACACGAGAACAGGTTACTGAAGGAATGTTGCGCAATACACTACACTATGCACACTGTACCCCCACCCCACCCCATCCCACCTGCATGTGTGTGTGTGTGTGTGTGTGTGTGTGTGTGTGTGTGTGTGTGTGTACGATTGTTTGTTTTTGTGAGTTTGTGCGAGGTTACCTGAATGTGATCAGCCAAGTGTGTGTGTGTGTGTGTGTGTGTGTGTGTGTGTGTGTGTGTGTGTGTGTGTGTGTGTGTGTGTGTGTGTGTGTGTGTGTCTGTCTGTGTCTGTATATGTCTGTGTACACTCGTTTGTTTTTGTGAGTTTGCGAGGTTACCTGAATGTGATCAACCTACGTGTGTGTGTGTGTGTGTGTGTGTGTGTGTGTGTGTGTGTACTCTTGTTTGTCTTTGTGAGTTTATGCAAGGTTACCTGAATGTGTGTGTGTGTGTGTGTGTGTGTGTGTGTGCGCGCGCGCGCTCTCTCTCTCTGATTACCCTATCATGTGACAATCTTGTACAGATAAACAGGACAAGCACAACACACACCCTGGATCATTCATTAACTCAGCCATTGCCTAAAGTTAAATTCTTACATTCTTTCAAAATTACACTTTAGCATTTTCCAACCATTAGTTCTAGGATTCTCCCAGACAAATATATCTTTTCCAAACCTAATTCTCAGTGGCGGTCGAAGAAAAAATTGTGACATGAAATACCGGGAACTGTAGGCCAACACACACTATCATTCATTAATTTGAGCCTCACCAAGCACGACTCGTATTTATTAGAGAAAAAGCATGGTTCCATAGCAGTCAAGTTTTTCGTGTTTGTCACCTTTACTGTACAGTATATTGATTTTTGTGTGGTTTTGAAGTGAATGGTAGTCTTATGAGTGAAGATTAATATATGCAGGAGCAGTCTTACTCACAGTTTAAGCTTAAAAATACAGATACGGATTCCGAATTCCAGCTTTCCCCCAGAACGTAAATGTACACTGGCGATAAAATTATTACGAACGAGAAATAGCGACATTCGAGATCGGGGTCTATTGTATCACTCCGCGTCAAAATAATAATAAAAAAAAAAATGAATATAAAAAAAAATTCGAGCCAGCCGTCACCGTGATAAGGTACAATTCAGCGTTACTTCACTTTCGGCGGTTTCGTCACGGCGCTTGCAAACCCATTTTTAACTGATACCGAAATGACACAAGGACACGGGTGTTGGGGAAGGGGAGAGGGAGGAGAATGGGAAAGGGAGAGAGGGGGAACAAGGGAGATGGGGGAAGAGAGAAAAAGGGAGAGCAGAGTGGGAAGGAGAAAAGACGGTGATGGGGGAGAGTAAGAGAGGAAGAAATGAGAGGAGGCAAGATGAAGGAGAGTGGGGAAAAAGGAAAGAGAAAAAAAAAAGAATTGGGAGAAACGGAGAAAAGAGGGGAGGAGAGAGGGGAAAGGGGAAAGAGAAAAAAAGGGAGATGGGAGAAGCGGAGAAAAGAGAGGAGAAAAAAGGGGGGAGGGGAGAGGAAAGAAGAAATAAAAAGGGAAGAGGGGGAGGAGAATTTTGAAAGAAACGGGAAGACGAGAGAAAATAACAGTAGCATGGGAAGGAAGTAAGAGGGGGGAGAGAGAAAAGAAAAGGGGGAGGGTGAAAGTGGGGGTTAGGAGGGAGGGCAGGGGGAGTAGGTACCGATACCCCGCACCTTTATTGAGTTGTTGCTGTTATCTGTAATTATGGGGCGATGATAAGAGGCTGGTGAAGGTGACTCAATGGGGGGGAGCACCATCAGTCTACTATCTGCCTGGGTCTTGTTTGCCGATAGTGTTGCCCTCTTCTTCTTCTTCGTCCTCGCCTCCGCCGTCTCTTGCAGTACCCAACGTAAGGTGAATGTGATTATAGGACACAGGTGGGTGTAGATGATAGGTGTGCTAGGTGTAGGTGATGAAGGGTGCAGGGTGTAAAGTGTAAGCATCCTTTGTAATGGCAAGTAGAGGTGAACGTGTGTGATTATTGGACGCAAGTGAGTGTAGGTGATGAGGATGTGAGGTAGGTGTAGGTGATAGTGAAGCAGGTTTACGTGATAGGGAATGCTGATTGTAGATGGTTGGGCACTGGTTGTAGGTGATAGAGGTTGATGAGAGTAGGTGATAGAGGATACTAGGTTAGATAATACCGTCCGTGGCGATTATGTGTTAGTTGTAAATGATAGTGTGCTAGATGTAGGTGGTAGTATACTGGGTGTACATGGTAGCTGGTGCTAGGTGTGGGTGATAGAGATACCGGTTGTAGATGATAGTGTGTTGGATGAAGATAAGATGTGCTAAGTGAACGCCTTAGATTGTGTTGGAGGTAGACTGTTCGGTCACATATACAGGGAGTGGGGTGAGGGAGAGAAACCACGGCACATATTATATTTGTTCTCAGAATATGTCATTCTTAAATTTATAAGCTGAAAATAAAGCCACGGGTTACATTCTGCGGGGGTCTTCCTGTTCCCCTTCTGACGTTCGTTCGCACCTGCATACGTCCACGATGCTTATTTTCACGCTCATTATCCGCGTCTTGCTTAGCGTTTCCCGCATAGTACGCGCACGTCCACTATTTTCCCGCATAAAAGCCGCAATTTGCATTATTATAAAAACCCTCTCCCTCAGTTGTCCTTGGCTAGTGTCAACACAAATACACAACCTCCCCCACTCCCCTCCCTCACTCCCCTCCCCCACTATCCTCCCGGGCGCACCTGCCACCACTCCCCCCTTCCCTCCCCCCTCACTATGCACCCGAGGGAAGGGGAGAGGGCCTGGCTGTAAATATATTCCTATCACGCCAAGAGGACAGTCACCTCGACCCCCTTCAAGAATAGAGGAATGTCAGTCGTTTTAACCCCCTCAGTTAGGTGACGTTTTCTGTACGTTTCTTCTTCCTGGCTCCTGACGATTAAATTTATCTTAGCGGAGGTATTTTTATGGTGACGAGATAAGTGAAAGTTGGGTTTGTCTCCCCCCCTCCCTCCACCGTTTCGAAAAGTCTCTCCTGGGGTGAGTAAAATCGGTCGGAGTTTGCAAAAATTCAGAAAATACGTGACTGAAAAACTTACCCACTTCTGATCGGACAAATCAAGTACCGGTATTTTGATAGAGCTCAAGCCAGATAATATAACTCAATAGAATGATTAATAGAATGCTGCCCGTGTTAATAGCGGAATCATTAACCCTTATGTATAGGGATTTATCTAGTATACTGTTCTCTTTACCGTTAGACGATATCCTTCACCTGAGAGTCATAAGAGCCTAAGTATATTTATGAGTCAAACTATATGTTTACACAGTGAAAGATTATTATTATTTTTATTATTATTATTATTATTACAACATTGAACCATTTGTTGCATAGGAATGTTAATGAGAATGTTTGCAGGAATGTTCATTTTGGGCATGGAGTTTTATTAAGTGACAGCATTGAGAACCATAATGTGTTTTTAGTATCAGTTGGTAGGGGTATTTCAGGCTGTGTGTGTGTGTGTGTGTGTGTGTGAGAGAGAGAGAGAGAGAGAGAGAGAGAGAGAGAGAGCTGACGCGCACACAGATTTAAACTCCACCACACAAGCAAATGCTACAAGCACTACACGGCACATGCATACTACACACACACACACACACACACACACACACACACACACACACACACACACACACACACACACACACACACACACACACACACACACACACACACACACACACCGCATACCGTAGTTTATAAACTATTAACTTTATTCCACACACACACACACACACACACACACACACACACACACACACACACACACACACACACACACACACACACACACACACACACACACAATACGAATACATACATACACTACGCAGCACATGCATACTACACAAACTGAGAGAGAGAGAGAGAGAGAGAGAGAGAGAGAGAGAGCAGACAGCCATACCCACGGGGACCAGGGGAGAAAAAACTGGCTGGAGGTGAAGGAAAAAAAATGTGTGAAAGAGAACAGGTATCAGAGAGAGAGAGAGTGAGAGCGAGAGAGAGAGAGAGAGAGAGAGAGAGAGAGAGGAGGGGGGAATATGTGTGAGAGAGAGAACCGGTATGTGAGAGAGTGAGAAGCAGGTGTGTTTGACAGTAACTGGTTTTGTGACAGGTAGAGAGAAAGAGAGAGAGAAAAAGAGAGGGATGTAAGAAAGACACTGAGGTATGTAACGGAAAATTATAGACCTATGACTGATGGTGAATTATCAGGTAAAATGTGGGTGTGGAGAGAGAGAGAGAGAGATTTAGCCAAGGTGTTTGACGTATAATTCTTGTTTAAGGCCGATTCATTGACCTACAGGGAGAGATAGTGAGGTCTGGTGAAGGGGGAATGGGAGAAATGGGTTACTACGCATGAGAGAGAGAGAGAGAGAGAGAGAGAGAGAGAGAGATGTAGAAGGAGAAGAACTAGAGAAAGAGATTGTGAAAGAATTGGCATCAGAATCAGAGGCACAAGAGGAAAGTTAACATAAAATACTGAAAAGAAGAAATTAGGTTAGGAGAGGACGAGGGTGTTAAAAGAGAATATAACTTGAATAAGAGAACAAGGAGAAATAGAAAATGAGGGTAAGAATGTGGAAAAGGAATTAAAAAAAAAACGGGGGAGAATGATACACAGGGAGGGGGGGGGAGAGAATGGGAGCAGGGAGAGAAGAGAGAAAAATATAGGGAGAGGAAATAGGATCTTGAGGGAGGAAGCATGGGAGTAGAAGAGGAAGAGGGAGAAAAGTACAAAACAGAAAGGAAAGAGGGGAGAGAAGGTGATAAGACAAAGATAGGGAGAGTAAAAGGAACGAGGGTTAAAGATAGGGAAGGAGAGGAAGATAAGAAACACAAAAGGGAGAGAAGAGGAAGAAAATGTGAGACTGAATGAGGGATGTAAAGAAGGTGATAAAAAAAAATAAGGAAGGAGGAGGGTGGAAAGTAGGAAACGGGAGGGAGAGAGAGAGAGAGAGAGAGAGCGAGAAAGAGAGGGAAGCAGGGATAGAGGTAGAGTGAAAGGGAAGAAAGAGGAGTTGGAAAGGGATTAGAAGGAAAGAAAAGAGGAGTTGGAAAGGGATTAGAAGGAAAGAAAAGAGGAAACAAGAAGAGGGTAGAGAAGATTGCTAAAGAGGTAGTTGGAAGAGAGAGGTATGGAGGAGAGGATGGAAGGAAGAAAAGAAATGGAATGAAATAGTGTGTGTGTGTGTGTGTGTGTGTGTGTGTGTGTGTGTGTGTGTGTGTGTGTGTGTGTGTGTGTGTGTGTGTGTGTGTGTGCGCAGGTGCATCCAGCAGCTGCATATGCTTGTGCGTGCGTGTGTCAAACTTTGGACTCCATGTGTTTGTATATGTGTTTGTATACTGATGGGAGTGAATATGTGTGTGTGTGTGTGTGTGTGTGTGTGTGTGTGTTTGTGTGTGTGCGATAGCATGTATTTCTGTTTCCGCGTGTGTATTTTGAAGGGATTGAAGCAGTGTGTGTGTGTGTGTGTGTGTGTGTGTGTGTGTTTGTGTGTGTGTGTGTGTGTGTGTGTGTGTGTGTGTGTGTGTGTGTGTGTGTGTGTGTGTGTGAGGTCATTCTTATTTAATAACTTAACAAAACACTGAATAATTACTCCCCAAAACGGGGGAGGGGAGAAAGAGAGGCGGGACCACCCCTTCCTCAATATCTTTTTAGCCATAGGGTCGAAAATCCCATCAGAAAGTATGAGATTTACGGCCATTGTTGCGTGCTTTAGTTAGTCCTTTTTTTTGCCCCCAATACCCCCTGCGTCCCCCTCCCACCTCTCCCCCTTCCCCCCTACCACAGCTGCCAGTATAGTTTTATCCTTGTGTGTGTGTGTGTGTGTGTGTGTGTGTGTGTGTGTGTGTGTGTGTTGGAATGAAAATGTGTGTTTAAGCACTAATAATAGGGTAATCTTCCCGAATGTGTGTGTGTGTGTGTGTGTGTGTGTGTGTGTGTGTGTGTGTGTGTGTGTGTGTGTGTGTGTGTGCTGGAATGAAAATGTGTTTAAACACTAATAATAATCTTCCCAAATGTGTGTGTGTGTGTGTGTGTGTGTGTGTGTGTGTGTGTGTGTGTGTGTGTGCGTTTGTAGAGTAGGCTTGTGTGGAGGGAGGCAGGTAACTGTTGTGTATGGTTGTGTCTCTGTGTGTGTATTGGAGTGGAGGGGTGAGGATCATGTGTGTATGAGGAGTGTACCGGTATTTGTGTATCTGTGTATGTGAGGGGGACGGGCAGTGTGTGTGTGTGTGTGTGTGTGTGTGTGTGTGTGTGTGTGTGTGTGTGTGTGTGTGTGTGTGTGTGTAGAGGGAGAGGAACATATGTGGTGAGTTGCTTCCGGTATGATGTGTTCGGGGAGGGAGGAGGGGAGGGGAAGGGAGAACAAGGGAAAAGATAGTGGAAGGTGAGGGTGAAGGTAAGGAAGAAGAGGAACACGTAATGGACGGGAGGAAGGAAGAGGACGAAAGGAGTGAGGGAGGGGGAGGAAACAGGTCGGGGGAGTATATGGATGGGAAAGGAACATGAAAAGTTAAGAGAAGGTAGGATCAGGAAGAAGGGGAAGAGAAGGTGAAGGGAGTAGGTGGAGCAGGAGGAGGAGGGAACGGAAGAAGAAACAGGAAGAGGAGAAGGGAGGATCAATAGGAGGAAGGGGAAAGTGAGGGAAGAAGATGGAGGAGTAGGAGAGGAGAGAACGGAAGGAGAGAAGGGAAAGAGGAAGGGGAGAGGAGGGGAGAGGTTTGGGCGAGGTGGGGAATGAAGGTATTATTTTTGCCTTGATAGTAAACAAAACACAACGCAGGACTGACACGCCATAATAGTGTGGTGTGGACGTGGTTGTGGTGGTAGTTGTGGTTGTGGTGGTTGTGATTTTGTGTCGTATGTGTGGTTATGGTTGTGTGTCGCATGTTTGGTTGTGGTTTTGTGTGGTACGTGATTGTGGTGGTATTAGTGGTGGTTATAATTGTGTGGTGTTGATGGTGGTAGTTGTAGCTGTAGTAATGATGGTTGTATGGTAGTAGTTGTGGTTGTGTGATGGTATTGGTGAGAAAAGATGGTAATGGTGGCGGTATTGATGTTACGCGAGAGAGTATGATAGTGGTAGTTGTAGTTAAGTATGATAGTGGTAGTTGTAGTTATCAGTGGTGGTAGTTTGTGTTACGAGAGGTGACTGTGGTACTTATCGGTGGTGGTTGAGGTAACAGTGGTAGTTGTAAAGATATGGTTGTGACGGGAAGAATGGTTTGGCTTGTGGAGTAGAGGTGATTGCGATGGTAGATTTATGAGAGGTAGCTGTGGTAGTGATAGTACCTGGTAACCACTTCAGTCTGATGATGTTCCTTTTTATTTAATTCTTACTGCCGCCAGACTTTTTAATCTAAGAAATAACACTTATTGAAGGAATTTAGAGAAGTTAGTTCGAAAAATATCTCCTAACGCAAGAATAAGACGTGCTTGTACTGAAAGGGTTAAGTTAGAATGTGGTGATGATCGTTGTGGGTGAGGAGGGTTGTGAGGGTAATGGTTATGGGGTTGATGTTGGAGTTGGTGGTGGTAATGGTGGTGGGTTTGATAGTTGTGGTGGTGGTGTTGGTGGTGATGATGATCGTGGGTGTAGTGATGGTGGTTGTGGTAGTGATGGCTGTCGTCTTTGTTGTTGTTATTGTGGTGGTGGTGATGGTGGTGGTTATTGTGTTGGTGGTTGTTGTGGTTGTGGAGGAGTGGAGGTGGAAGTTATATTGTGAGGCCTGGTGTTGAGTGGAAGGGTGAAGTGGATGGTATTATTGCCGTGAAGTGGTGGATCAGGTGGAGAGAGAGAGAGAGAGAGAGAGAGAGAGATGGAGGGCCAGGTGGACTCCTAAATCGATCATGGTAGAATCACGTGTCTTTCTCCACCTCCCCCCCCATCCTCTCTTTCTCTCTCTCTCTCTCTATGTTTGTGTCCATGTGTCTGGACATCTCTGCTTCTTGCATTCTCTCTACAGAGAGAGAGAGAGAGAGAGCACGTAGACTTCTCACCCTCATACGGTCACTGTACCTCATCCACTCTTTCTTTTCTTTCATCTTCATGAAGTGTTTAGATCATGTCTCCTCTTCTCGTTTTTCATCTCTTCATTCTTTTTCCTCTTATTCCTCTCTCGTTCATACTTATTCCTCCTCCTCCTCCTCCATTTTTTCCTATATTCTCACGTTTTCTGGCAATCCTCCTCCTCCTCCTCCTCCCAGTCTTCTTTATCATCTCTTCCGCTCTCCACCTGTTTCTTACTACTTAATCTCTACTTTTTTCATGAGTTTCCTTTGTAATAATAGTATTAGTAATCATCATCATCGTAGTTGTCGTCGTCGTCGTCGTCATTATCATCATAATCATCTTCATTCCACGTTTCTTTTTTCTCTTGTACTTCTTTCTCCTCTTTTTTTTTTTTTCACTGTATCCTGTTCTCATTCTTTCTGCTCATCCCCTTTCTCTTTTATCATCATCATCATCATCATCATCATCATCATCATCATAATCGGTCTTCATCTTCTATCTTGCGTCTTTCTCATTTTCGTACTTATCTTTTCTTCTCTTCCTCTTCCTTTTCTTCCTCCTCTCTCTTCTCTTCCTTGCTCATCATCATTTACATCTTCTCGTCCATCCTATTATCATCATTATCAGTTATCATCGGTCGTCGTTATCATCATCATCATCATCATCATCATCATCATCATCATCATCATCATCATCATCATCATCATCATCATCATCTCTACCCCATCCTTTTCTCCATCGTCATCCTATCCCCCTGATCCTCTGTCTTCCTTCTGCTCATCCACCCCTTTTTAATCTCCGTAACATCATCATCATCATTATCATCATCATCATCATTCCTGGTTCCCTTCTGTCTTCCAGCCACTTCTCTCTTCTCTCTTTTTTTTTTTCCTCTCTCTTCTACATCCTCCCCCCCATCATCATCATCATTATCATCATCATTTTTTTTTTCTCTCTCTTCTCTTTTATCGCCTCTCTTCCCCCTCCCCTCCCCTTCTCCGTCCCCCTTACCCGTCCCCCTCCCCTCCCCTTCCCCGTCCCCCTTCCCCGTACCCCTTCCCTCTCTCCACTGTCCCATCTCTGCCATCCTTCCCTTTAAAACCAAGCTCACGTGTTCTCTACCCTTGTCCAATACATACACTACGCACCTTCGGCAAACTCACCAGTTTTAGTATACATTTTTTTTGTTTGTTTTTTTTAATCCATGGACCGCATTTCTATAGGTTAATGCCTTCACTCTGAGCGGCCTCTCCTCAGCTGAGTAAAATCGTCCGGCCTTGGCAAGATTTAAATACGAAAGAAGTCATCGTTCTTATTATTGTTATCATTATTATTATTATTATTATTATTATTATTTTATCATCATCATCATCATCACCCTGTTCCATTTCCCGCTGCTATAATTAAGTGTTGGAACCAGAAACAGGAAAATCGAGATGCAGAAGTAGAATTACCACCACAGTGACTAAAAAAAGGTAAACGAAAAAAAAAAATAATGCTGAAGAATAAAATGTTTGCCTTAGATTTTATGAGAGTTTCTTCCTTTTTAATTATGTCGAAGTTACTAAGCAGTGTACAATTATATTACGAAGATTTTTATGCGTAAGGAAAGATCTGAGTTGAAAGGCAAGTCACTACACATCGTACGACATTGCTAGAAGGTCATCGGAAGCAGTAGGAGGAGGAGGAGGAGGAGGAGGAGGGGGGAGCAGGGATGAAGGAGAGGAAATTTTTGAGCATGGAGGGAAAAGGGGGAAGAAGAGGAAGAAATAAATGGAGGGGGGGAAAGATTATGCGAAGGAGGAACAGAAATGGAGGAGAGAGAGAGTAAGAAAGGAGGCAACTAATGGAAAGAGGGAGAGAAAAATGACGGAGAAAGAGGGTGGAAAAGAAAGCATGGGGGAGAGGGAGAAGCAGGAGGAAACAATGGAGGAGGAAGGGGTCAGTTAATCAAGAGGAAACAGAGAAGAGGAGGGAAGAAGCAGAAGAAAGAAAAGATGGAGGAAGAAGGAAGAGGGGAAAAAGAAGAGCTTTGAAGGAAGGAGGGAGTAAAGGAAGGTGTGGGAAGTACTGTTGACGTGATCCTATGTTGATTCCTTCATGGCCACACAGTTTAAACACCTTCCCCCTCCCCCCAGTTCCCCCTCCCTTCCCCTCAGTCCCCCTCCTTTCCCCTCAGTCCCCCTCCTTTCCTTTTGGTCCCTCCTTCCTTCCCCTCAGTCCCCTTCCCTTCCTTTTAGTTTCCCCTGCCCTCCACTCGGCCCCCATCCCCTCGCCTCCATCTCTTTCCCATCCCCCTTTTCCTTCACTCGTCTCTTCCCCTCCCTTCCCCTCCTCCATCCCTTGAGTCTACCCCCCTCACTCATCAGCCCCCCTCTCTTCTCCCCTCCCCTCCTCTCTCCTGCCCTCCCCTCCCAGTCCCTTCCTTCATCCCCTCCCCTTGCTTCCCCTCCCCTTCGTATTCGCTTTGTGCTCTTAATTCATTTGGAAGTTGGGGTTCTTGGAAGAGGAGGCGGAGGGGAGGGAAAAAACGGGGAAGAGAGGGAAGTGGGGAAGAAAAATGGGAGGAGGAGAAAAGAAAGGACAAAGGGGTGGGGGAGAGGAGAGAAGTGGAGGAGGGGAAGGACAGAAGAGAGAAAAAAGAAAGGGAAGAGGAGGGAGGAGGAGGAAAGGAGAGAAAACAGGGAAGGAAGAGATGGAAATGGATGGAGAATGAAGAGGGAGGAGCAGGATGGAGGGGAAGAGAGAAAATGTAATAAAAGATACGAAAGAAAGGAAAAGGTGATGGAAGAAGGGAAATTTGAATATATGAAATAATTTGAAAACAAGAAAAGCTTTAACACTTTCAGTCAGAGGGTTTACGGTTGCTAACGTGCCTCCAGACGATTTTTATTTTTTGGGTTGGCGAGATTTTGCGAAGTGCTAAGTAGATATGCCTTCATGGTCCGCCTCAGTACCAAGGTGCTTTCCGAAGCTGAAGGAAATCATCTTTAAGAATAAAATACACAGGAGATCCTCTGGCATAAGGCTTTTGAAACTATTTCCACTACTCTTCCACAAGGCTCACCGACACGTCATAAAAATACCCCCGCTAATACCCGGCACCATTACACCACCAGTCCTGAATGAGACAGCCCTACTTAGCACATTTCGCTAAAGACGGTGGGTAGTGTTGGTCTTTAAATACTACTGAGCCCTAGGGAACTGTGTGCCCAGATAATGACATTAAGTTGGGAACGACTACCCGGATTGAAAAAAAAAAAAAAAAAAAAAGCTACCCGCCTCTCCCACATGTTGCATTCTTGTTGTTATTGTTGTATGTAGGTGTGCATGCATTGTTCATTTGTTGGAAATCAAAACATGGGAAATTTTTGTTGTTTTAAGTTTTGCGGGCGTCCTTGCCAGTGGTGGCCATCATTGTTTGGCTTACGTGACCTCGAGTGCCGACGCCGAGACCACCACAACCTCCTCCTCCTCCTCCACCTCCTCCTCCTCCTCCTCCTCCTCCTCCTGCTTGCACTACCACAACGACCATTGCCACCACATCCTCCTCCTCCTCCTCCTCGCCACAGAATCAGGAGGAGGAGAGTCGGTACGTGTGTGTTGCAGAGTGGAATACTTTGGTTAGGTGTTAACAGGATGGAATGCTGTAGTTCTGTTTTACAAGGTGGAAAGTAGTATTTGTTATCTTTCAGTCCATGCACTTATCACTGTTCTCTTATCAGCTTTCGTTCTACACACTCATCCTTTCATTTTGTAGTTTTGTGGGGCAAGACTGAACACTGTAGGTAGGGTTCAGTGTTCCAAGGCTGAGTTCTGTAGTCAGCTCCGGTATGTTATCCACCCATCCACCTCTCACTTGTACGGTTCTCTTCCACTTTCTCCTTCTATTCCTTTCTTGATCTTCGTCCTCTCCTCGTTCTCCCATCCGCTGCACTTCTAGCCTTGCATACTGCATAATTTACCCGCCTGTGATGTGATATAAATTCGATAGCTCTGTTGCAAATTGAAACGCTGTAGTAAATGTCGCAAAATGAAATGATGCAGTAGTGTTGCAAATTGAAATGTTATAGTAGGGTGTGTTTTGCAAAATGAAGTACTGTAGTAGGTGTTGCAAGATGAAATTCGAATCAAGTGTTGCGAAGCGAATTAAGTCGAAGAGTAAGTGAGTAGGGGAGTAGGCTTGTGTTTGAATAATGGTGGAAGGGAGGTTGTGGTGTGTGATACACACACACGCACACACACACACGGTGAATCGCAAGGTTACCAGCGCGATTCCTGACTTGCAGGGAATTATTGTTTCATCCCTTCACTCCGAGGACGCATTCTCTCTCTCTCTCTCTCTCTCTCTCTCTCTCTCTCTCTTTCTTTTCCAAGGTCACTTAAGAATAATACATTGCCACACCAGTTTTGAAGGAGGTAGCCTGAAAGTAGTACAGTATAGACGGTGGGTAAGAGTGCCCAAGTGGTGACATGTAAAGGTGTATCAATGAGTGTCCTGTAAATATACCTTCCATGGACTGGAATCGGTATAGTCGGTATCTTTTGGTGTGTGTGTGTGTGTGTGTGTGTGTGTGTGTGTGTGTGTGTGTGTGTGTGTGTGTGTGTGTGTGTGGTGTCGCCCTGCTGCTCTACTGTCCGCCTGTATAGTACACCCATGTTTTGTAACGCTGTAACGTGCGTACTCCAGCAGTACCCTATTACTGTACCTAAGTTTTGTACTATTTTTGTCCCTTAGATTGTAACATAGCTTTGTAACGTGGAATGTAACACTGCTTCGTAACGCGTGAGTGATAGTGAAGTGAGCCGTAAAATAATAGTGGTCGAGTTAATGGAGCGTTACGTACGGTAGTGTAGTGTTTCCTTGTGTTACGTAACCAAGTGTAACGTAGTGTAGCATAACAGTAGAGCGCTAACCTTTTGTAGCATAAGTAGCGTTATGTGGTGTTATGTGCCAAATACAGTCAGTGAACTTAAGGTGCTGTAGAGTGCTGTGGTGTTAGGTAGTCTGGTATTGTAGTGTTATGTACTTATGTGCAGCATAAGTCCAACGTTATTTAGTGCTTTGTAGTCAGATTCAGCCATTGAGGGGACGGTACTGTGATGTTATGTAGCGAAATGTAGCATGACTGTAATATACCGTTTTGATATGTAACATAACAGTAAAATACCGTATTATGTCTGTGTAATATAAGTGTAATGATGTGAAGTGTTATGCAGCAAAGTTTGATACAAGTGTAGCATAATGTAGCGTTTTGTTGGCAGGAATAAACAGTGAAACGTTATGTAGTCTTATGAAGGAAAAAGCAAGATAATATAGTGTAGCTTTATTTAGGCAAGAGTATCCCAGCACGGTCGCAGTATATAGTGTTATGCAGCAAGAACACCATAACAGTGTAGCGGTATACAGTGGCAAGACACGCATTAGCAGCATAGCGTAATGTGGTGTTATGCGAGTGTAGCCAGATTACCTTACCATATACAAAAGCGTTTCCTTGCCAAGCACAGCACAACCGCAGCTCATATCACCGCAGCGTATCGTAACGTATCATAAGGTAGTGTAGCGTGGCGTAGTGGCAGACGGTTTACAAACAATGAACATCGCTTTCCGCATTAACCCACGGTCCGTATTATCATTGACTTAGTAACTTTTCATGTACCTCTTTCTTAACTCTTTATTTTTCACATTTACACCTTAATATTCTCAA
>NC_137021.1:7847500-8020000 GCF_032717465.1 Coenobita brevimanus
TTCCCCCTTCCCATCGTTAGTAGCCTGCAGCCCTCGTCTCTCCCCTCTCCGCCTCCATCCTTCCCAATGCCCTTTCTCTTCCTCTTTCCATTTCTTCTCTTGCTCTGCCTTCCGTCTTTCCTCTCCTTCCCCATCCAGGAGTACTATTTTACTTTCCCTTTCCGTTTCCTCGCCTGCCCTCTACCTTTCCTTTCCCCCTCCCTCTTCCATCGTCCCTTTCCAGGCGAGAAACTGGGAGAGGGAACAGAAAGGGCACTGGGAAGGGCGAAAGAAAAGTAACAATGGAACTTTAGCGCACCAATTTCTTGTTTTACTTTCTGTGCCTTCAATAGCAAAAATATAAATAAACGAAAGGGCGGCTTTATAATAACTTACTGCACTTGTCACCGGAGTTTATAACAAGGAAGCAGTCAGAAACAATCCATCTTTATCATTATCGCACTTAACTTTCCTCTTCTTCCCTTCCGTTTCCTCCCTTTCCTTCCCCTTCCCTTTCCATTCTCTTCCTGTCCCTTCCCGTTCAATTTTTTTCGTTTCTTCCTCTCCTCCTTCCCTACTCTAAATTCCCCTCCCTGTCCCCTTCCCTGCACTTCTCACCGTGCCTGTCCACTTCGAATTCCATACTCTGCCTTTCCCTTCTCATCTCTTTTCTCCCGTATCCTCCCTTCTATCCCCTTCTCTCCTCCTCCCCCTCCTCCAGCGTCGCCCTGTGCTTAGTGTGGGCGTACTAGGTGGCTTATCAGGGCTGATTGAAAGGGTCTGGTATGGACTGAGTGGCTTGTGGTCTCAATACTTAGTTACAGGGATTTGTCTGTTCCCTGACCTTCCTTCCCTTCCCTCTTCATCCTCTGTGTCCTTCCTTCACGTACCTACCTTCCCTTCCTTTTTTTTTTCTTTGTGGTACGTTGCTTCCACTTCCCTTCCCGTTACTTCTCTTCTTCCTATCTCCTTCTCTCCACTTGCTCTCTCCCTTTCCTTCCCTTCATTTCCTTTCCAATTCTTCCCTAGTTTCCCCCTCCGCCCCTTCCTCATTTTCCCGTTATTCTTTCCTTTCCCATCCATTTCCTTCTCATGCCGCACTCATCATTCTTACGTCATCTTTTGCCTAGTCTGCAGAGATACTAGGAAGGTTGTTAATGCGGTTATAGAGTAGTGGCTTGAGGGTCAATGCTTAGTTAGGAATATTCGTCCGTTTATCGCTACAGTGGCAATCCGAGGGTTCATTGGAGAGAGAGAGAGAGAGAGAGAGAGAGAGAGAGAGAGAGAGAGAGAGAGAAGACTGATGGACGGACGGATGTAAGATAGTGTGTGTGTGTGTGTGTGTGTGTGTGTGTGTGTGTGTGTGTGTGTGTGTGTGTGTGTGTGTGTGTGTGTGTGTGTGTGTGTGTGTGTGTGTGCGTGCGTGCTCGTGTGTGCGCGCGAGCGTGTGTGTGTGCATGCGCTATCTTTCCCTTCCCGTCTCTCTTATCTCTACTCTGTCTCTGACTCTCGCTTCCTTATTTCTTATCATTTATATCGGAGTCCTCTGTAGCTACCGCCACCCCCCCCCCACTTCTGTACGCTCCTCCAAGTGGTAGGTGTACTCAGTTTTCGCCTCCTCTGTTGTCGAATTTCATTGTGTGTGGAGGGGGGAGATTGCTTGCTTGCTGTGTTAGTTTTTGCTTTGAGTCTCCATACTTCTGTGTTTTCCAGTTTCGTTATTCTTTTGGGAAATCACTCGCTTGCTGTTTGAGTGTGTGCTTTTAGTTTCCCATCAGTAACATGCAAAAGGATTGTTAAGGTGTGATGTGCAAAATAAATCGCTGATAAGGAGGTGCTACGAAATTTCTGAACCAACTTAAACTACGACCCAGCTGGATTGAGTTGTTTCTTTTCACTGTCTCCAAACTGCTGTGTGAAAAAACGATAAGGCACTGGGTTCTTTCCTAACTAGACCATTATAATTGTGCACAGTAGATTTTTCCCAATTGATTTCAGTGTTTTGCGCATTATTATTATTTTTTTTTTTTATTAGCAGTTGATTTTTTTGGACCGAACTAGTATATGACATAGATCCTCATAAAATAAGTATAATTTACCCTAAGACCTACCATAGTTACGATTTTATTTTATTATTACTACCACCACCACCACCACCATCATCACCACGTGTTATGTAATCGACTGTCAGTGATGAAATATCTTGAGACTAAAAGCACCTCTATAGAAAAAATATATATACTGTATGTATTATTCCAGATTTAATTTATTTTATATGAGGACGTCATTGTATTATTATTATTGTTGTTTTTATATTATGGTTATTGTGATGATGATGATGATGATGACGATTATTATTATTATTGCTATCATCAGGCGATATTGTTCACCTAACCGGGGACTTTCAGGACGAGGAGGGGGAGGGAAGGTTAAATACAGTGTTCATTATGCCTTCCTGTAGGAGAGAACGTTCGTAACGCTAATAAATTCGTCAGGAGGTAACAAGAATGAACTAAAATTGTACTGATGGTGGTGGTGGTGGTGGTGGTAATAATGATGATGACGAATGATAATGGCAGTGTTAATGACGGCGGTGATGATGGTGATGAACAAAGTATAAGTATTTACTATGTATGTTATCTTTACACCTTGATGTTGACGGGGGGGAAACACTGCAAGCCTCGAGGTCAGGGGTCAAGAACGAGCTTAGTCAAATATCAGATGTTTTTGCCTCTTGTTTTCGCTGTGTATAAGGCGGTGTATATTGTGCATTCATACATACTTACATATATACTTACATTATCTCTCTCTCTCTCTCTCTCTCTCTCTCTCTCTCTCTAACATATTCCTGTCTCCCGTCCTTCGTGATATTTTTAGCTTATCTATGTATTTCGTTTTTCTTTCAGTATTTTTCATACCTTTTATGGTACACGGTGCTGTGTGTGTGTGTGTGTGTGTGTGTGTGTGTGTGTGTGTGTGTGTGTGTGTGTGTGTGTGTGTAAATATGCATGTGTGTGCTGCATTGTTCTAGTGTGCTGGGTTTTTATTATATTCGTAAAAAGATGAATAAGAATTCACACACACACACACACACACACACACACACACACACACACACACAGGTGCTTTTGGCTAGTATGAGAGACATTGGGAGGTGACTACGATGAGACTAACGGAGACAGTGTGAGGGAGGGGGGGATAAGTACTCTCTCTTCTCCTCTCCTCTTCTTTTCTTCATCTCTTCTTCTTTTTCTTCCTCCGTTTTCCCCCTTCTCCGTCTTTCTCTCCTTCTCCTTTCCCCTTTTTCTTCCTCCTTAATTTCTTTTGCTTCCTTCATACCCTTTCCCCCACCCGAGAATCTCCTTTCATCTCATCTCATATCTCCTCTCCTCTCCTCTCCTCTCCTTTCCTCTCCTCTCCTCTCCTCTCCTCTCCTCTCCTCTCCTCTCCTCTCCTCACATCTCCCCTCCACTCCTCTCCTCTCCATCTCTCGTCTTGTCTCCTTTCCTTTCCTCTCCTCTCCTTTCCTCTCCTCTTTTTCATACGTCTAGTCTTTCTCCCCTTTTTCCCACCTCCTCGTTTTCCCTTCCCCCTTTAAAACCTTCTCTTCCTTTCCCCAAAATTCTCCCGTCTCCCTCATTCTCATCTTTCTCCCTCCCTATTCATTTGCTCTCTCTCTCTCTCTCTCTCTCTCTCTCTCTCTCTCTCTCTCTCTCTCTCTCTCAGAAGTATCCATCTTTAGCACACATTATTTCAGTTCTGTTTTTTCTCCGCTATTTTTTGTTTCAGTTTCCCTCCACTTTTTCCTCAACCCAGTCTTTGGCCTTGTCCTCTTTTCTCTCTCTGTCTCTCCTCTCCCTCTCACTTCCCCCCCCCTCTCGCTCTTTTCACCCCCTCTTCACAATCCTCCCCCTCTCCTCCGATTCCACCACCCCTGATTCCTTCCCAACACCTTCCTCCCCCACCTCTCCTCCCCTCTACTTCATTAGCTGTACATCTCCCCTCTCCCCTAGTCTCCCCATACATCCTCCCCTCCCCCTCTCCCCACTCCCTGCCTCTCCATCCCTCTCCCCCACCCCCTGTTTCACCCAACTCACCTCTCCCATCACCCCTCCTCGTCCTCTCCGCACTCCTTCCCCCTCTCTCATTTCTCCCCTTTTCCTCTCTAATACTCGCTCCCCTTCTTTGCCTCCCTGCTCCCCAACTCTCTTCTTCCCCTCCCTCTCAATCTCCTTCAAACCTCCGCTCAGCTCCCCTTACCCTCCCCACTCCCCTTCCCCCTAAAAGTGTCCCGTGTGTGTGTGTGTGTGTGTGTGTGTGTGTGTGTGTGTGTGTGTGTGTGATTTGCATACAATGGTTGTGTCCCCCAAACACACACACACACACACACACACACACACACACACACGGATGAGTAACGTATTTGAACGTATTAATAATCACCTAATTTCGGTGTTATCTGTCATTGTTTCATCATTTAGCACATTTCGCTTATTTCACGCGTATTTTTCGTCCCCTGTTAACTTCCCTCCCCCCCGTCTCTCTCTCTCTCTCTCTCTCTCTCTCTCTCTCTCTCTCTCTCTCTCTCTCTCTCTCACACACACACACACACACACACACACACACACACACACACACACACACACACACACACACACACACACACACACACACACACCATACATTTTCCCCTCCGCCTCTATCTCTCCCCATCTCTCACGACCTCCTCCCTCTCTTCCTCCCATTCTCTTTCTGTTCCCTCCATTTTCTCTCTCTGTCTCTCTCTCTCTCTCTCTCTCTCTCACTTCCACTGACTCACTCCCTCTCCTTTCTTACTCATACTTAAATGGCACAGTCATAGTGGGGGTGGGAGGAGGGGAGGGTAGATACAAAACAAAGGCGGTGAAAAGGAAAACAGTGCTAGTGGACATTGGTATGGGTGTTGGTTAGGGGAAGGGCAGGGGAGATACGAGGCACACACGATGAAACAGAAGATAGTAGTAGTAGGCAGTGGCATGATGTAAGGTTCTGAGGAGGGTAGGGTAGATACAAGGCTCAGACGGTGAAACAGAATTTATGGAGTTACAGACGGTGGATCAGAAAACAGTGATGGTGGACAGTGGATGGTGCAGGGTTGAGTTGGCTGAATGATGTGCGCGGATGTTTAGCTATTAACCACTGACGCTGAAGGACGTAGATTTATTTTATTATATTCTTAATTCTGCCAGACGATTTTTCCTAATTTTAAAAGGTCTTTTAATCGCCAGGAGATAGTAAAAATGATATGAAAACAGTGTCGTCTTACTGAGATGGTGTCCAGTCGGTCAGTGGAGATCGGACCCACTCTAGAACGTCCCCCAAACGTGAGGCTTGTGCTAGGCCGACCCAGCCACCGAGTCGACCGCTCATTCTCATTTGTGTTGTTTCCCCCACGCACTCAAGACCCTTCACAGCCCCTCTCGTTCTCCCCCAGTCATCCCCTTGTACTTTCCTCTCGTCCCCCTTGCCCCTCCCTCTTCCATTTTCATTCTACCCGTTGCCGTCTTTTCTCCTCTACCTCTGACATCCCTCTCCTTTTCAATTCCTCTCTCCCCCTCTACTCTTTCCCACTTATTTCCTCTCTCCCTTTCAGTTTCCTTCTTCCAATTCATTCTTTCCCTCCTACTTGCCTCTTTCCCACTCATTCTTCATTTTTTTTTCTCCATTTCGCTTCCTGTCTTTTTCTTCTTGTCTGCCTTGTCCTCATTCTCCTCTCTCTCTCTCTCTCTCTCTCTCTCTCTCTCTCTCTCTCTCTCTCTCTCTCTCTCTCTCTCTCTCTTTTCCTTTCTCACCTGTGCACCTTCCTCTCTCTCTTTCTTCCCCTCTTACTTAAGTTGCCGTCTTCTTCCCCTCTTCATCTGTCTGTAGCTCTATTCTCACTTCCTCTCCATTTAAAAACACACACACACACACTCTCTCTCTCTCTCTCTCTCTCTCTCTCTCTCTCTCTGCTCCTCCCCCTCTCTTAATTTGTCTCCCCACTCTCCCTCTCTCCTCTCTTACCTCTCTTGTTCTCTCCTTCGGTTCTTCTCCCCTCTCCCCCTCCCTTTCTCTCTCCCCCTCCACACACCCCTCCAACTCACCTGCCTCTCCCAGGTGACCAGGTGGCTTTGTCGTGAATGCTGGTGTAGGGCCAAACACACACACACACACACACACACACACACACACACACACACACACACACAGTATCAGTAACTATCTATCTGTCTGTCTTTGTCTGTCTATTGACCTGCGTCTGTCTGTGTGTCTGTCTCTATCTCTATCAACGTCTCTGACTGTCACTATTTCTGTCAGTTTTCTCATTTTCCCCTCTCTTTCTCTCTCTCTCTCTCTCTGCCTTTTCTCCTCCCTCACCCCTCCCGTCTCCTCTCATAAATCATCTAAGCCGAGTACGTTACAACCCCCACCCTCACCCACCCGTACCCCTCCACTACATGCTCCACCCCTCCCTCCACCCTTTTCCTCCCCCTATCCCCGCACCACCCTTTACCCCTCCCCTTCCTTACTTCACACCTCCCTCGTCCTTTTACCTTCCCCTCATCCCTTTCATACTCCCCTCACCCCCTCTCCTCTATCTCCCCTCATCCTCACCCTTCCCATCCCCTCCCTTAACTGCTTCTTTCCTTCCCTTTCTCTCCCTTCCCCTACGTTTCTTCTTTCACCCCTTTCTCGTTTTTACTCCTCCCTCCATCACCCCTTCCCTTCTCACCATTACCTCTCTCACCCCACCTCTCTGTACCTCTTTCACCCCTCCCTCCCTCACCCCCACCCCTCCCTTAGCTTCCCTATCCCTCCCACACTCCCCTCTCACTTTCCTGTTTTTATTCTCCCCTCCTGCATCCCTCCCCCTCACCACATCCACACCTCTTACCTCTCTCTCCCAGCTCCCCCTCCCCCCTCACCTCTTTGTCACTTTTTTTTTATTTTTATAATTTATGACACTTTCCTCTTGCCCAACTTCTTCCCTCCCTCCTTCCCTCCTCATCTCTCATTCTGCCTCCTCGCCCATCCTCGCTTCTTTTTTCCTCTCTCTCTCTCTCTCTCTCTCTCTCTCTCTCTCTCTCTATACATATATATATATATATATATATATATATATATATATATATATATATATATATATACACACACACACACACACACACACACACACACACACACACACACACACACACACACACACACCATCTTTGTCTCACCCATTCATCTCCCCCTCCCTTCCCTCCCTCTTTTCCTCCCTGTATATGTCCCTTTGTTGTCTGCTTCCTTTTCTTTCCCTCCTTCATTCATCCCTTACCCCTTCCTCTCTCTCTCTCCAGTCTTTCTTCTCCCTCTTTTTCTCATCCTCACTCTCCTGTCATTCTCCATCCCTCCTTTCATCATGCCAGTCTGTTCTTTCTTTCCACTACTTCCTTCTTTGGCCTTTCCCGTCCTTCTAAGAATCTTGTTTACTATTTTTTTAAATTCTATTTCTACTTCCTTTAACTCACTTATCTTCTTCTTCCTCTTTTCCCTCCTTCCCCTCTCCTTTCTCTCTTCCTTCCTCTCTCTCTCTTCTTCCTCTCTACCCCTTCCTTCTTCCTCTCTCCTATCCCCATATTCTGTCCCTTCGTCCCTCATAGCGCAGTTCCTCCTCTTCTTCCTCCTTTTTATCCCCCACGCCCCCCCTTTCCTTCGCTCATCATTTCCCTCTTCTTTCCTCCTCCTCACCCCCTCCTCCTCCTCTCCTGCCACCGCCCATCCCTCATAATATTATTCCCCGTCTTCTCTCCCCTTGCTTTTGCACATCTCCCCTTCCACCCCCCCCCCTTTCCCGTCCCCTTCTCTTACATATCTCCCATCTTTTCTCTCCCACCTCTCTTTCCACTTTCCTCCGCTCCTCCTCCTCTCCTTTTACTTTCCCCTATCCTTTCCTTCACTTTCTGTCATCCTTTTTTCTCACGCACATTGCTCTCCTTCGTCCCCTCCATTTCTGTCACTTTCCCCTATTGTTCACCACCTCCTATCCATTTCACACCCCTACCCTTCTCCCCTCTTTTCCTCCCATTTCTTCCCCTCTACATATCTCCCCTCCCTCTCCTGGCCCATCCCCTTCTCCCTTCTCATCCCCGTAATGGCCTCGTCTTCCTCCATCCCATCCAATTCCTTTCCCCTACCCTTTCCCTTTCTTTCTTTTCCCCTACATGCCTCCCTTTACCTCCCTCTTCTCCCCCCTCCCCTCTCCTCCCCTCCCCCTCCTTTGTGGGTGAGCGTGCCTATAAATTCTAAGACTCGTGATGCCACACTTTTTCTTCCCACCTTACGTAAACTTCCATTAGTGTGTGTGTGTGTGTGTGTGTGTGTGTGTGTGTGTGTGTGTGTGTGTGTGTGTGCAGGGGATGTATATAAGTGATAGAGAATGTGTGTGTTGGGTGTATAAGTTTGTGTGGGGGGAGTGAGGGGGTGCTGTATGGGTGTGTGTGGGTGGTGTTTAAGTGGATGTGTTTGGAAGTGTTGTATAAGAGTGAAGTGGGTGGATATTTTAGTGTGTGTGTGTGTGTGTGTGTGTGTGTGTGTGTGTGTGTGTGTGTGTGTGTGTGTGTGTGTGTGTGTGTGTGTGTGTGTTCACCTGGTAAGTTTGTGCAGTGATGTTTATAAATTTGTACCCAGTAATTTTGTCGCCTATGCGTTTATACGGTAGGGTAGGCTATGTGTATTCATGTCTACATCCTCAGTGTATATATGTACGAATGTGAACTACGTACATGCATGTTCGTGTATCGGGTGTAAATTCTCCGTGTGCATCTAGTGTGTGTAAATGTACAGTATGCATGTGTTCGTTGGTGTACATGGTGTGAAAGTTTATTTGCGCATCTAGTGAATGTAAATGTAGGCATGTACGTGTATGCATATGAACCTAGTGTGTGTGTGTGTGTGTGTGTGTGTGTGTGTGTATGCATATGAACCTTACGTGTGTGTGTGTGTGTGTGTGGTAAGGCAGTGACATTTACCCTACGTCCCTGAACACCTGCCAGCTATTTACAAACGTGATAACTCTCTTACCTCATTGCCACCCCACTCACTCACTCAGTCACACCTCCACCTGTGCTCCAAAGGGTCAAGGCCAAGGTCAGGCACAGGGTCACGATTAAGGGTAAGAGTAGAGTCAAGGATTAAGGCTAGAGTTAGAGTTAAGGGTTAGGATTAGGGTAGAGTCAAAGATTAGGCTTAGAATTAGGGTCAGAGTTTTAAGTCAGAGTCAAAGGTAAAAAATAAGGATGGGATGAGAATTAGAATTGCATATAAGGATCAGGGTTAGGGATAGGGTTAGGATTAAAGTTAGGGACAAGGTTAGGATAAGGGTTAGGATTAGGGATTGGGTTAGTATAAGGGTTAGAGTTAGGGTAAGGACCAGGGTTAGGGTTAGGGTTAGGGTCAGGATTAGGGTTAGGATTGGAGAAGCTGTCGGGAAGCAATTTGATTTGTTTGTTTATTTGTGTTGTGTGTTTACAAGTGTTAACATTGGCTGTTATCGCTTCTCAAGGTTAAAGTCATTAGTGGAGAGAGAGAGAGAGAGAGAGAGAGAGAGAGAGAGAGAGAGAGGAGGTTACAAGAGACACTTCAGGACCACAAACTATGGATTTTACGATATCTTAAGAAAGACTTCACTTGTACCCCCCCTTCTCCCTCCACTCCTCCTGCTGACGTGTGTGTGCGTGGAGAGAGAGAGAGAGAGAGAGAGAGGATGATGATGATGATACTTAGGTGGTTATGATGATGATGATGCCTAAGTGAAGGTCATAATGATAATAATGACGATGATGATGAGAAGTATGATGGTGCGTGAGTTAGGGTTGCTGTGATTCTGTCGTGTGTGTGTGTGTGTGTGTGTGTGTGTGTGTGTGTGTGTGTGTGTGTGTGTGTTTTGTCAGGTAGTTCTTAGTACCCTCAGTCTCCGAGTATTTCCTCCCTCTACTTTTACCACGTTGTCTCGATCTTGCCCAGAGAGAGACAGACAGACAGACAGACAGAAAGACACACACACACACACACACACACACACACACACACACACACACACACACACACACACACACACACACACACACACACACACACACACACACCGAGTTTCCAAAAGATACCAGTGGCTGTATTTTCATGAGTAGTTTTTCCTAACATATTGCACGTATTATTATTATTATTATTATTATTATTATTATTATTATTACCGTTATTATAGTTTCCTTACATCAACTTTTTGCCTAGAAATCGAAGCTGTGATGATGCAAGACTGATGATGATGATGGTTATTTATACAAACTTGTGAATAGGTTAAATCACAAGGGAAGAAGAGGTATTGGGTCTTCTGAGTCAGCATTTGAAGACCTTTCCTCCCCAGACACCTCACCTTTTTCTTGCTACCTTCTTTCTTTCTCCCCTCTCCCTCCTCCCATCCTCTCTGCCGTCCCTTCCCTCTTCTCCCTACCTCCCCTACATCTTCCCTCTTCTTCCACCCTCCCTCTCTCCCCTCCTCCTTCTCCCTCCCATCCCTCCCCTCGCCTCTTCCCTTCCTTTTAGCCCTCTTCTTTGTGCTTCCCTCCCTCTCTAATTATAAAGGTGCCCTCTTACCTACCTACCTGCCTGCCTCCTCCTCTCTTTCTTTCTTTCTTCCTTCATCCCTTCCCCCCTACCCCATCTCCAGCTTCTACTCTAAGTGAAATGTTAAGGGTTTGGGAAAAATTAGAGTATCCTTTAACACTTAGGGTTTCTATGACTCACCCAGTTGCCTAAATTTGACTAGCTTTAGCTGGAGGAGATTACGAGAGTTGTCCAAACCATGCGAGTGTTGAAGTTATCAGTATTAGCACTCCCAGGCTCCTATGAATTAGCTTAAGATCGTCTGGCGTTAACTGGAGTAGAATAGTAACATTGCCTCACCCATCAGAGAGGGGTAAAGTTTAACCTCGTATTGGATTGGTAATGTGTTAGGTTTTGCACTTGTCACGTACCTTGTTTCTTAAAATGTGTGTGTGTGTGTGTGTGTGTGTGTGTGTGTGTGTGTGTGTGTGTGTGTGTGTGTGTGTGTGTGTGACATCTACCATCACATAATGCCTAAATCTGATAGTTCCAAGTAATGTTCAAGGTTAGAACTGCCAATGCACTCACGTGCTTGTGATATAAATCGTTTTTATATACATGAACATTGTGTTCATGTAGCTCGAATTTTCTCAGTAAAATCAATTGAATCAGATTCCCTCCTAACTTACCTTCCTCTTTCCCTTCCTGCTTAACTATCCTTGTCTTTAACTCATAGAATAGGATTGCTAATTAAAACATTCCCTTTAACAAACAATCACCAAAAGGTCTGTTGCTGTCTGTTTTCCTTTGTACTCCTTTGTATTCGTATCTCTCCCTCTTCTTCCTCCTCTTATAACTCTACTTCCTTCCCTACCTCGTCTCAACCCCCCCCCCCTCTGCAATTACTCCCCTTCCTCCTTCCCTGCTCATTCCTTCCATCTTTGACTCCACGCATCTCCCTCCCCTGCATCCCCCCTTTCATAGTGACAACCGTTCTTTAACCACTCCATAAGCCCTCCTCATGCACCCCTCCCTTCCTCTCCCACTACTATCTTGCTCTCATCCCCTCCCTACTTCTCACTGGCACTCCCCCTCATCGCTTTTCCTTACCTCCTTCCTCCTCCCTTCCCACACCTCTTCTCCTCCTCATCTTTTGGCATTTCTCCCCTTTCATTTTCTAGCACTGCTTCTCATTCCTCTTGTCATCTTTTTCCCTCATCCCTTCCTTTCTCTTTCCTCCCATCCCTTTAAGTTCTTCACTCCTCCCCCTCTCCTTCTTCCTATAACCCTTCCTCACTCTTCCATCTTTCTCCTCCTGCCCTCATTCGACTCCTCAACTTCTCTCTCTTATCTTTCCCGCCTTCTGCTTCCATCCTCCTTCCTCTCCAGTTCCCCCTTTTTTCCCTCTCTTCCCTCTTCCTCCCCCTTAGTGGCACCCACATATTCTTTTTTTTTTTCCCCGCTCTCCCCTCTGTTATTTTTTTCTTCTCGTTTCCATCATCCCTTCTCCTTGCCTTATACTACTAATTCCCGTTTTATTCTTACTCTGTCTCCCTTCCCCCCCTCTCTCTTCCTCTCCACTCTCCGTTTCTCCCTCTCTCTTCAGTTTCCTCTCCCACTCCTCATGGCTCTCTCCTCCACTTCTTCCTCTACTACTCGCCTCTTCCTTGTGCTCACTTATACTCCTTTGTACTCTCCCCCTTCCCTCTCCTCCAACCTCTTTCTCTCCCCCTCCCTTCTCCACCTACCTTTATAGTACTAGGTGCATTTTCACTCTTACCCCTTCCCCTCCCCCTTCCCTTGTGTCCCCTGTCTCCCTCACATTCATTCGTGCTCGTGCCAACTCTTCTAATACCTATCCCCCTCCTTCTCTCTCTCTCTCTCTCTCTCTCTCTCTCTCTCTCTCTCTCTCTCTCTCTCTCTCTCTCTCTCTCCCCTCTGCCAGAATAGGTAGATCTGGTGGGGGGGAGGGGGGAGGGATAGGAGATGTGGGGGTTTCTTTACGTCAGGTTGTTGTGTGTGTGTGTGTGTGTGTGTGTGTGTGTGTGTGTGTGTGTGTGTGTGTGTGTGTGTGTGTGTCGCACCTCTATGGTAGCACAGTGCCTGGGAGCATTGCCAAGATACCTACGGTACCCTGTTTGTCCTTACCTCCCCTCCCTACCTCAATTCCTTCATGCCTAACCCTGCTCCCTGCCACACACCACCATGTCTAATTCCTCTCACCCTGCATCACAATGCCCTGTTTAATGCCCCTCACCCTACTTCATACTGCCTTGTCTAATTCCCCTCACCCTGCATCACCCCCTCCTATTCTCCCTCCACTCTGCCTCATCACTGTCCTTGTCTCATTCTTCTCTGCATCACCTCTTCCCCCTTATTTTATCACCCTCACGTCATCCCCGCCTCACCCTCCTCCCCAACACCCCCTTACCTATTCACCCCCTCTCCCATTTCCAGATTCCCCGCTCCACCTCCTCTGTCTTACCCCCATCTTTCTCAAATCTTTTCCATTCATCTCTTTTTCCCTTCCTCTCCTCCCTTCTCCTTGTTTGGCTCCCCTACCACACAGAGAGAGAGAGAGAGAGAGAGAGAGAGAGAGAGAGAGAGAGAGAGAGAGAGAGAGAGAATTACCCAATAGCCTCTGTGTGATACCTGGTAGGTTGCGAGGCTGTATTCATACAGCTGAACCGCATTTACCGTAACCCTGTACATATTTGCCTCTACTCTGTGTGTGTGTGTGTGTGTGTGTGTGTGTGTGTGTGTGTGTGTGTGTGTGTGTGTGTGTGTGACTGCACAGAGTACAGCTTTCATTTCAAAAATTATATATATTCCTAATTTAATGTTTACCCCTTTACCACTAGAAGCCCAAGTTGAGCTAATTACATACATACATACATACATACATACTGAAACACATACATACATACTGTTTTTTTTTAAATAGATAATGGATGGAGGAAGGAAAAAAAATAAGTCCAAGTGCTTAAAGGCATCCTCTATTCATAAAATACATACTAGTATATACATACATACATACATACATGCGTACATGCGATGGCACCATGAATAAAATGGAAAGCACATCAGTGTAATGAGGGGATTGATTTGGGATTAGTTCATAATCCCCTCTGACTGAGAGATCCTTCCTCACCTGGATTAGATTACAGGGTGGGGCCCAGAATAAAATAATAAAGTAATAAAATAAAGTGAAATAATATAGGAAAACAGAGGAATAAAAAATGCTTCAGCGTATCGATCGAGTTAACGTGTCATAGAGCACGGATGAAGTCCCTGAGGTTATAGAAGCTTCCCTGGGGTTATGAGATATTGAACGCTACACGCACATTCCCTCAGCCCGTAATGAGTGACTGGAATATCTTTGTGTGTGTGTGTGTGTGTGTGTGTGTGTGTGTGTGTGTGTGTGTGTGTGAGAGAGAGAGAGAGAGAGAGAGAGAGAGAGAGAGATTGTGGAGGGCCCTGGAAATCCCCTCTCTGCTTTGGCCTGTTGTTGAGGCCACCCTGCCGCCCAGCACGTGTTGCAAGAGCCCTATCCCCCACCCCCATCCCCCGAGCATCATTTCTTCCTAGATTCGTGACCTTTAAGAAATCAAACTGCCTGATATCGTACATCTTCCCACCCCAGATGACGATAATAATAATAATAATAGTAGTAATAACAACAGCAACAACAACAATAATAATAATAATAATGATGATGGTGATGATAACTTTGGACCTGTACATTTTAGCTTATCGATTTGCATTCAGCACCTTCGACTGAGCTGAGGACTGGAGGCTGGAATGCGCACTGTTGTTGTTTGTGGGAGGCCAGGGGTCATAGTTATAAAAGACCACAGCCCGCCCGTACGACAGCTGAGCCAGATAAAGTTAACTATTTTTAGAGATTGTTTTGCATTTCGTGTGTGTGTGTTTTTTTTTTATCTCTAACTCTACAATGATTGTGCATTTGGTAGCTGTTTAAGTGAAGACAAACGTATATACAAACAGCCTCATACACGACTCAAGTTTAGATCTTTGGGGGTATCGTATGCTTTCGCCATGATATTCACCCAGATTCGATTGTGAAGTGTTTGGTAGGTGTATGAGTGAAGACAGATACAATCCATCTCATATAGAGTTTAAACTAGGAGAGTTTATACATGCACCCCGAGGTCTGAGTATCGATCCGGCCCCGCGCTGATTCTCGGCTCTCATCCCTTCACCTGAGGGCAGACGTGATGGCCCCGAGCCATGATTAACACTCTCAGGCTCCTATGGCTCACTTTCACTTATATAAACTCGTCTGTCATTAGTTGGAAAAGATGCTAATGTTTTCCCGACCATGAGAGGATTAATGTTGACAAACCACTTAAGCCTGTATGACTTGCTTTATGGTCTAGTGTTTGCTGGATTAAATTACCTGTTCTAGAGCTGTTTCCACCATGAGAGGGTTAAAATAATTAGAAACTGCTATAATTTATGTTGCATGTGTGTATAGCTCATCTGTAAAGTGGAAAAACAGTGTTGATAATTAAATTAGTGGGATGGAGACAGGATTCCGGGGATTTGAATGATGTGTGAGTGTGACCCTTACTTCATCTTTAAGTGGAAGTAAGAGTCAGAATGGTGATAATGATGATGATGATGATGAGGAGGAGGAGGAGGAGGAGGAAGAGGAGGAGGAGTGATAAGAAGAGTGTGTAGACGCGAAGTTGATGGGAGATTGAGGAGAGGGAGAACGAGAATGAGATGGAAGGAAAGAATGGAGGAGTACGTGAGAGAGAGAGCGATTCGGACAGTCCAGAGTGCGTGATGACGAGTTGAAATGGAGACGCTCACCTCTTCAACCTGCATACGTCATTGATATTTTTATTCTCACTGTTTCCTGGCGGTTTTATTCAGCTTAAGAATAACTTTTCGAACTGGAGAAGTTAGAGGTAGCACTCATTAACCCCTCCATTATGAGAAGACTATCCTAATGTGAGCAGAAATTTTGATAGAAAAAAGAATAATAGTAAGAAGCTTCGTCATGTGCTAAGTACAGTTGGACAGTGAATTGCACGTCGTATAATTCCCTTATTTAATTCGATGTTTTTTTCTTGCTGCTTATAGACGATTTTATTCTCATTAATAAAGGCTTTTCGTATCAGAAGAGCTAGTGAAAACTTTAACTCATTCCAGGTCGTAAGGTCTCTCATAAGCTTAAATGAAATCGTGTAACTTTACTAAGAGTGGAAAAAAAAAAAAAATCCTCGAACTGAAAGAGTAAACATTAAATTTTTACTTCAGTGAGTGAAATATTAGGAATGAACATGCTGATGGTGGGAATGAAAACGAAATGGATAAGTAGATCATCTAAATGAGAATGCCGTGAATATACTTGATGAAATATTGAAAATAGTGAAAAAAATGAGAGCATTAGAAGTATATTTCATAAAGTGGGAATGCAGTAGGAGTAGGTAAAACAGGAATGAATATATAAGATGGTAGAAATTGTTAATGTAGTGAAAATTGATTATATCAGATAAGAGTTCTTTGGTAATGGAAAATTTTTTGACAAACATGAGTTTAGTGTGATGTGGCGTGATGTGGTGTGGTTTGGTGTGGCGATAATGCTAATACAGTGGAAAGATTGCAAAGAAAGGGACTGGGTGGATAGGCTGAGAGTGGAAGGACCTTTTGAATTGTGAGTGTGGTGTGGTTTATGAGGGCTCAGGTGTGTTATGACTGGGGCTCCCTGCTTGCTGCCTGCCTCACCCTGCCTGCCTGCCTGCCTTGCCGCCGCTCTGCCTCATCCTGCTCTGCCTGCCTCACTCACCACCCTGTCTCTCATTCACTTCCATGTCTTTCTCACCCTTCCTAACCCACCGCCCAGCCTTACTCACTGCCCTACCTACCTAACTCATCACTCTACCTGCCTGACTCGACCCACCATACTTACTGCCTCACCCACCACACTGCCGTCCTCGCCCAGCCCAACACACCACCCTGCTTCATACCTGCTTGCACCACTATCACCATAACTACCCTGCTGTCACTATTACTGCCCTTCCTCAGCCCACTTCACCACCACTCTATCTCTACCACCACCACCAACCTGTCCACACCACCTCACCTACCTTTATCACCACCATCACTGAACAGTTATATACCACACCACGTACATACATACCTACACCTGTTAATACCATCAGTACTTAATAGCTGCTTATTATACCAGCACCACAAATAACACTACTTATAACCAACAGTATCACTTACACACAGGCCACACAGATAATCATGTATTATTAATTTTCATGCAAAGTCCCTTACTTCACACACACACACACACACACACACACACACACACACACACACACACACACACACACACACACACACACACACACACACACACACACACACACACACACACACACACACACACACACACACACACACACACACACACACACACACACACACACACACACACACACACACACACACACACACACACACACACACACACACACACACACACACACACACACACACACACACACACACACACACACACACACACACACACACACACACACACACACACACACACACACACACACACACACACACACACACACACACACACACACACACACACACACACACACACACACACACACACACACACACACACACACACACACACACACACACACACACACACACACACACACACACACACACACACACACACACACACACACACACACACACACACACACACACACACACACACACACACACACACACACACACACACACACACACACACACACACACACACACACACACACACACACACACACACACACACACACACACACACACACACACACACACACACACACACACACACACACACACACACACTTTTGAGGCCTTATGCCGCCATCACCACACAATGACAGAACTGTTGCTCTCTTTCTCGCCACTCACCTTACACACACACACACACACACACACACACACACACACACACACACACACACACACACACACACACACACAGTGACACATGCCTAGTTCAGTGAGCAGATTATGTACTTAACGCGAGAATTGTTATGTCCCGGGGGTCACACCACGTCTGAGAGAGAGAGAGAGAGAGAGGAGAAGTAAGGCTGTTTATCATAGTTACGAATCCACGTTGGTGTGGGGTGTTTGCTTGTTTATTTATATATATCTATGTATCCGACTTAAGCGACCGCCCTCCTGCCTACGCCTCATTCTTGATTGTGCGAGGTTTGGCAGTACAGTATACCGGTATTTTACGCATGCTGACCGAATGATTCATAGTTTTCCTACCAACCACCAGACAGTAACATTCATTGCGATCACAAGACGATTATATTTGTGGCGACCAACACGCAGTTTTAATCAGTCTGTACCAGACGATTTTATTCAGCTTATCAATGGCCCTCAACCTCACAGGAATAAATGCTTTCAGTTGTTACGAATTTGGCATCTAAGGTTTAGCCAGGTTAAGTTGGTTTTGGTTATGTTCAGTTAGCTTTATTTAGATTTAGTTGTGTTTAGGTAAGTTTATTTATGTTTAGCTAGTTATTCTTACTTATGTTTGGAAAGTTAGGTTTAGTTAGGTTTAAATATTAGCTTGTTAGGTTGAGTTATCCCTATGAGGATTTATATTCTGTCATCCTTGCTAACGATTTCATACAGTTTAAGGAAACTTGCTGTGGTGGAGGGGTTAATGAAGGCTGCAACTAACCCCTCCAGCCCTCAAATTTTCCCCCAAGCTGAGTGAAATCGTCTGGAGGCAGCAAAGGTGGAATGAAATAAAGACGTCATCGCGGTGAAGTGGTTTGGGCATTGTTGATTTTCATTCATCGGCTGACGTGTGTAAATAAACCACCTTCATACACACACACTCTTGGGTACGTACACACCCACATATATACACGTTGGGAGGTAAACACACACACACACACACACACACACACACACACACACACACACACACACACACACACACACACACACACACACACACACACACACACACACACACACACACACTCAAGCACATTAACACTGAGACATATTTAGCCTACACACTCACACACAAACACACCCACACGTGCATAAAAAAAAAACAAGACGTACGCAGAAGGCACACACACTTCCACGCAAACAAGAACACTCTTAATACACAGGCAACAAGCATCGTATTACACCACTCGCAAAAAACTCATGCAACACACACACACACACACACACACACACACACACACACACACACACACACACACACACACACACACACACACACACACACACACACACACACACACACACACACACACACACACACACGAGGGTGGGGGTGGGGGTGTTATTGTTACAGCTGGAGCTATTTCGTCAGCTGGGCAGTGGTACACCTCCACTAAGGGCTATTTTTAAGTTACCCCAGCCCCCACCCCCTTCCCTTTACCTCCCTACTCCTTTCCCTGTCCCTTCCTTGTCCGTCCCTCCCCTCTCCCTCCCTCCCTCCCTCCCTTGTCCGTCCCTCCCCTCTCCCTCCCTGACCCCCTTTTCTCAGTCCTTCAGACCCTCCCTATCCCCTCGTCCAAGCCTGTCCCCTCGCATCGTTTTTCCCCTCTCCTTCACCCAACTCCTTCTCTCACTCTCCTCTCTTTCCCTTCATCGCCATTCTTATCCTCCCTTCTCCCTGTTTCCCTCACTCCTCTCTTTCTGTTTTCCCTCTCCCTCATTTTCCTGGCACCCTTACCATCTCTTCCCTTCCAGTCTTCCCTCTCCTCCCCTCACCCACAATTCCTTCTCCTTCGTCCCCTGCCACCCTCTCTCTACCATTCTTCTTTCCCCATGTGCTCTCCCATCTCTCCCTGTCTCTTCGTTACTCTTCCCTCCCTCCCTCTCCTCCCTATACCCCATCATCCATCACACTCCCCGCCTCTCTTCCTCATTCCCTCAGTCTCTAACTCCTCCCTCCGCATCTCCCCTCCCCTCGCTCACTTACATACACTCACCCTCCCTTCAATCCATCCCTCTCCTCCCATCTCCATACCCTTCCCGTTTACTCTCCATCCCTTTCTCTTCCCCTACTCTTACTCTCCCCACACATACTCTTCCTCTCCCCTTCCTCACCCGTTTCCCCTTTCGCTCCTCACTTCTCGTCTCTCCCCTCCTTTCCCCTCCTTTGACTCCTCCCCATCTCTCCCCTCCTCTTCCGTCTTCTCACGCCACCCTTTTTATCCCCTTCTTTCATTCCACCCTTTCCTCCTTGCTCTTTCCCTTACCTCCCCTCATCCTCTTAACTCTCCCCACACCCTCTCTCCTTCTCCCCTTCTTTCATTGCTTTCTTCCCTCGAGCCCTAATTTTCCCCTTACTTTTCTTCCCCTCTGGTCTCGCTCTCCCATGCTTCATCTCCTACCCAACTCCTCCCCACCGTCCCACAGCCTTCCTCTCACTTCCCCATTCCCAACGCCTTTCCCAACGCCTTTCCTCTCACCCTTTCCTAATCTCCCTCTCACGTTTGCCACATGGCTCCCCTTTCCCCTTGCCTTCTCACTCCCCCTTCATCAGTTCAGTCCTCTCACACATTCTCCCCCAACATCCTCCCCTACAATGCTCCTCACCCTCTCCCTCTTACTACCCCACCCTCTCCCTCTTACTCCCCCACCCTCTCCCTTCCCCTCATCCTCTTCTCAGCCCGTGATCCTTGACTCTCCCCTCACCCTTTCACCCTCCCCTTACTCTCCATACTTAACCACCTCTCCTCCAAAGGGTAAAGTTGTAGGGGGTTAAGTGAAGGGCAGGATAGAAGACACAGCAGACGGCAGTGGTAGGATGTAACTCAGGATTCTTCTCCTTCACTTCCCCCTCGTCCCTCTCCTTCATTTCTCCTCTTCCCCTTCCTTCTCTCTCACTCTTTCTCTCTTCATCCTTTCTTCCCCCCTCCTCGTTCCGTCCCCATTTTTACACACACACACACACACACACACACACACACACACACACACACACACTCTCTCTCTCTCTCTCTCTCTCTCTCTCTCTCTCTCTCTCTCTCTCTCTCTCTCTCTCTCTCTCTCTCATAATCATCCCTCTTTTTCTCGACATTCTTCCACTTCTGCTATCCTCCCTCCCCTTCTCCTTGTACTCACTCTCGCTCCCCTTCCCATACTGCCACCTCCCTCTCCTTCACCCCTTCCCAAACTACTTCCCCTTTCCCTCCACCACTCCTAACCAACCCTACCGCTCCTCGTCGCCAATCGCCTCTCGCTTACTCTTACCTCCCCATCTCCTTTCTCCCCCTCTCTCTTACCTCCCCTCTCCTTCTCCTCACTCCTACCTCTCCTCTCCTCACTCTTATCTCTACTAGCCGCCTCCTCACGCTTACCTCCCCTCCCCTCCTCTCCCGCTCCCTCACCCTGCCATCCCTTCCCCCTCCCTCTCCCTGGCCCCCTCCCCCTCTCAGTATGTGCGTGCAGGTGGTTGCAGTCAACCCTGCCTTGTGCTGTCCTCTCCGACCCTCTTGACCCCCTCCCCCACCCCTCCACACACCCCCTACCCCACCCCTCCACACACCCCCTACCCCATCCCCTCACATCCCCAACCGCCTCCCCCACCAAGTGACGACACATATACATATCTTCAAACTTCACGACTACACACACACACACACACACACACACACACACACACACACACACACACACACACACACACACACACACACACACACACACACACACATCCATGACCTACCCCACTCCTTCCATCCCCCCGTCTACACACCTTCCCTTCACATGTCACCCCTTGGACACTGATATCTATATTTTGTTGTTGTATACCTGGATTTCTCACCTTGATAATATTAGGTTGTGTTTTAGCCTTTTGTGACTCAGTAGGGTCGTCTTGTTTGGATGATTGGAGGGGTGATTTAGAGGAAGGTAAATTAAGTAGGATACGAAATGTGGAAGAGTATTTTAAATTAACGTTATACACATACCCACCCCACCAGTCAGTGATATATTAAAGGTTTGCTGTGATGATGATGATATGATGGTTGTGATGATGATGATAATGCAAATGATGTTGATTGTGGTTGTGGTGGTGGCCGTGATAGTGATGATCATGGCTGTAATAATGATGATGATGGCTGGTATGATAATGATGATACCGGTAATTTGCTGTGATGGTAATGATGCTGGTAATCATAAAGATAATGATGGTTGTGATAATATTTGTGATGATTCGATATAATGATGATGATGGTGATGATAATGATGATGATGATGACTAATGTTGCTGATGCTTGTGCTGTTGATGATGGTAATGGTGACTGATGATGATGGGTGTAGTTTAGCAGTTTCCATGGCTTCTTCCTTATAAACTGCGACTTGACTGTGTACACTGCGACGGGGAGGGGGGAAGGGGAAGGGGGAGGGGGAGGGGATACAGTACACAGACTCGCATGCATATGATGGTGATGGTGGTGGTGTTGATGTAGCTAGTGAAATATGGTGATGGGTGATGGTAGTAGTAGTAGTAGTAGTAGTAATAGTAATGGGGTGGTAGTAGTAGTAGTATAGTAGTAGCAACAGTAAGAACAGCAGTAGTAGTTGTAGTCCTGGAGGCCAAGTGGTTAGAGAAGTTACTGCGGTCAGGAAGGAAGCAAGTTCGATCCCAGAACAGTTTATTGAATGTCGTTAAAGCAAACTTCACTAATCGTCCACAAGACCCACAAACATGTCATAAAAACACCCACGCTGATATCATTACACCAACCCTGAACGAGGCAGTCCTAAGCATGTATTCAGTATGGACGGTAGGTATTAGCCCCGAAGTAGTGACCTGGGGAGGAATATGGCACGTAGGAGAACTGCTGGCCCTTAGAGAGTGAGTTATCATGTCTATGCCCAGAGTTCGACACATAAATCAGTAGTTGTCGATATTACTGTACTGTGATTGTTGTTGTTGTTGTTATTATTATTTATTTATTTAATTAATTTATTTATTTTTGTTACTGCTGTCTTGTTGAGACAAATGTCTGGAGGTCTTTTTGTCGAGGTCATCCGTCTCACTGATTGTGGCAGTTTCAGTAAGGTGCACATGAAGTATTATCACTGTTGTTATTATTAGTGATTATTATTATTATTATTATTATTATTATTATTATTATTATTATTATTATTATTACAGTAATATTTCGATTTGTTATTTTTATCATTATCATCATCATCATCATCATCAACATCATCATGTCATGTTTTCATTTACCGAAGTATATATTAATTTTTCACTTTTTTTTAGTTTAATATTGAATAGACCCATTACAGATGAGATAAAATAGAAAGACGATAAATGTAATAAGATAATTCAGAATGTTTAGATGTCAGTTTATAACCAAGCCTTGACGTTGATAGTAACCCCCAGCTGTGAGGAGAGCGAGGTGCTGGGGTTTAAGAGGGAATGTGATGTGGTGGTGGTGGTGTGGTGTAATGGTAGTGTGGTGGTGGTGGTGATGATGATGTGGTGGTGGTGGTGTGGTGTAATGGCAGTGTGGTGGTGTTTGGTGGTGTTGGTAGTGTGTCTTGGGAGGAGAAATCTTTACCGATTAGGAAGAGAATGGATGTCTTAGTGGAAGTCATTTCTCTCAGTGTCAGGCAATATACTGAACACCGTTTTGTCGCTGGAGAAGATAGATAGATAGATAGACAAATAGGTATATAGACAGGTAGATAGATAGAGGAAGATAATATCAAGACAGAAAAGAATATTCTCTTCAGTATTATTTACATGTGAGCAGAATATAATCAGTAAGTCAGCATCATTGCCTTAATCACATAATTTAATTTCCACTGTTTCAGAGCGGTAGGTAGGATGTCGAAACAGAGAACTAATAAGAAAAACAGAGGAATGACAAATCTGTACCAGTATGAGAAGCTAATCACAACAGGCAGAAGGAGAAAAAAAAGACTCAGTAATATAATTATTATAATGTCATAGGTAATAATGATAAAAAATAATAACAGCAGTAATAATAATAATAATAATAATAATAATAATAATAATAACTGTAATAGCTGCATCAATATAAGTAGTCAAAATATATTTAGTCAGTGGCTTGTTAGAACTCGTAACACCTCCTCTTTAGCGATTAATTCTGCACATTGCACCTCAGTATCCCTATGTGTGCTACTAACTCAAACTCTGTTAGTATTAAGGAGATATAGATAACATACACGAGAATGCTTAGGTGTAATAAGCAAAATAAGTAGCTAAGGAAGAGGTGCCACGAAATCTCACCTAGAATTACGGCCCTGAGGGTGTTGTAAGCAGATGGCGATGCAGGAGCGAGGAGGGGACTTGTGATAAGGGCTTACAGGATGTTCTTAACTCCTCCGGCCTCTCCTTATCTCTCCTCCTGCGCCAACCCTCGCTCTTGCTCTAATCTCGCCCTCTTGTCTTGCTCTGCCCTCGCTCTACCTGACTGTTGACTTACTCTGTTGACTTTTTTGTCTTACTTGTTCATTCCCCTTTCTCTGTTAACTTGCTTTCTCGTTTAATCTTGCTCTTCTAACAGGGTCTTGGGTTAAAATCTTCCTCTGTTTACTTGCTCTACTCCTGTTATGTTGTTTTTTTTCTGTTGTTTTTCTGTTGTTCTAATCTTGCGCTCCTGTTGCATTATTATTGCTCTGTTGGCTTTTGTTTGTTCTCGTGTTGTAATATTGTTTTGTGAACTTCGTCTGCCATTTAGTTCTCTTCTTTGTGCTTCCTCCTCCTCAGTAATTGTAAGCGGCACCTGTTCTTACATTACGGGTTCTCTCTCTCTCTCTCTCTCTCTCTCTCTCTCTCTCTCTCTCTCTCTCTCCTCCGCGCTGTCTTTCTCTTTACTCCGTTTCATTCCTCTCCTCCCCCTTCAACCTCCACATCGTCCTTCCCTCTCCCCGTCCCCTCCCCCATCTCAGTGTGGTAGTGAAGGTCCCCGTAGCCAAGCCAGTTTTTATCTCCCCCTCCCCCTGCCTGGTTTTATAATCTGTGGCTAAATTAAGGCTATAGTGATTTGCCTTGAGTATTTTATAGCATTAGGCCACGTGCTTGTGTTGACAGTGTGTTGGCGTGTGTTGGCAAGTATGTATAGTGTGTTTGTTTTTTGTTTTTGCGTTTAGTCTTATTGTTGTTCATTGTGGGGGGTGGTGTGTTTTTTTTTTTCTATATGGTTATGTCCTCTCTCTCTCTCTCTCTCTCTCTCTCTCTCTCTCTCTCTCTCTCTCTCTCTCTCTCTCTCTCTCTCTCTCTCTCTCCTCACATCCCATTTCTTTTTTCTCTCATTATCATTCCTTCTAACCTTTCCTCCCTTCTTTCCCCTCCACACTTGCCCTCACATTGCATCTTTTTTCTTCCTTTCTTTACTCCTCATCGCCCCTCTCCTTCTCTCCCCTTCTCACCTCGTCCATCCTTTCCCGTCCACGCCTCTCCTCTATTTTCCCTCCACTCGTCTCCTCTCTCACTCGTCTCTTTTTCCTCCCTTCACCCCTCCTCCATCAATATGCTCCATCATGTGAGACAAGAGACCCCAGTGCACGGTTAAGGCCACTCCCACTCCTCTTAACTCCGGGTTGGTAATCATAGGGGTATTAAGTGCAAACTGATACCTATTACCCCTCTGAGTCCTGTGTTGTGGTTCTCTCTCTCTCTCTCTCTCTCTCTATTACTATGTCGTTCTCTAGAGCTGAATAGAATCACCTAGAAATAACAATAATAAATAGCAAAATGCGCCTTGTTAGAGAATGGGTTAGTCTTTTCACCTCTGACGTATTTGCTCTATATTTTAGCTACCACACGACGATTTTATTCACGTTAGCAAGGATCTGTACTAGTAAAGGGGTTAATAAAGGCTGCATATAACTCCTTGATATAAAAACATCCTCCCAGCACTGAATAAAAGTCCATAGAGCGCAAAAATAAAGCAAAAAATAATGTATGAAAGTAAGTCATTGGGTCTAAGGAGTTAATAATCAGGTTCTTATTCTCGTCATAATCGGAATCTTCCCCCACACCTCTTGAAGTGGTAGGGGAGTGGACTGATGATTGCAAGGTCGCGAGCTCTATCCCCGGTTAGGCCAGGGGATTTTGTTAAAGCAGTTCTAGCAGCTATTCCACAAAATCTATTGACACACTGTAAAAGCACCTGGGTAATACAGCCGGAGACTCGTATTAGTTCAGACGGTGGGTAGTATCACTCATTTGGCAGCATTGGAAGGTATGTGCTGCCGTCTGTTGCGATTAGGACTGTGTGGCCTCAGGGAATTGGCCATTTAGTCTGTGCACAGGCTCGGATATCTAAAAAAAAAAAATCCTGCATGTAGTACGTCAATATTGGCTATTATGTACAAACCATGCTGGTGTTTAGAGACGAATATGAAGTTGTAATGTGCTTATAAAATTGATCATCTTTTCAGTCAGTGGAAGGTTTGTTTGGCCTTGTCCTTGCTGCCCCCTGACGATTTTTTTTTTTCCCAGTTCAGTCCGACAATCTACGGTCTCCCTGAAGATGAATAAAATCGTCTGGTGATAAAAAGACTAAACAAAGGTGACTTGTGGTACTGAGAGGAACACAATTTGGTCGTACCGGTATTCTGAGTGCTTTTGGTAATTTCGATAACACCTACTTCTAAGCGATTTATTCTGCCCATTACACCAGAGAATCCTCATGTATGTCACTGAATGCAAACCATGACGATAATAAAATGATGTAAATAGCGTACAAGAGAACGTCGAAAGATAATATGAAAAAATAAATCGCCAAGGAAAGGATGTTACGAAGCCTCCTATCCGAGGGTGGTTGGGTCATGTGGGCTGCGTGGAGAATTAGTCCCTCTTTTATCGTCAGGCGACCAATCTCTTAGTTCATCCAGGAAGAACCTTCCCCCCCCCCCACACACACACTCATAGATAAATAGATAGATAAACAAGGAGGTAGATAGAATGATTGATACATTGGTGGATATTGATAAACGAGCAGATGGATGAATACATAGATAGATACAGTAGATAGACAGATAAATAGACAGAATTTAAGCAGTATTAGCGCCTGACAATAGTGTGGCTGCAGTGTTTACCTTGTTTATAAATAGCCAAGAGAGATAGAGACATTTTCAACCTTAACATAAATGCGTAGAGGGTAAAAATGTGGATGCCTGACAGTAGTGTAGATAGATAGATATAGGTAGATAGATAAATAGACACAGGTATGTGGATGGATTGATTAATATGTCTGTTTCTATCTCTCCATCTATTTGTCTGTCTGTCGTTGGGTCTGGTGTCTGTTTATTTACCCGTCAGTCTACCTGCTTGTCTCTCTGCCTGTCTGTCTGTCTGTATTAATCAGTCCATCCACATACCTGTCTGTCCGCCTGCCGAAGGGTTAATAAATGCATATATTAACAAACTGACAGACAGTTTACCTATCCCACCACGAGTAGACGGAAAAAGATGAACGAAATATGCAGGGATGCCCGGCAACAGTGTATACCCGGACGCAGTTTATACATATCGCACAGTGCCAAATACCTTCCTTACATAGTACACACACACACACACACACACACACACACACACACACACACACACACACACACACACACACACACACAGTGCCAAGTGCCTTCCCTACACACTGTTGCCTTACTTCCTTACCTGACCACCAGATTATTGAAAGCAACCCAGGCGCGACCATGGTATTAAAAAAAAAAAAAAAAAACTAGGATTCGCACCATATGAGAGAGAGAGAGAGAGAGAGAGAGAGAGCAATGAAGGGGTCTTTGTAAGGGCGTGTGCAAGGGATCTCAGTCCTACCCTGCCACCCCACACCAAATGTACTCTCCCACTCTCCAACTGCACTCTATCATTCACTCGAGTTACCCCTCTCATCGCCAATATTCCCACCCGATATGCACTCAGCCCGCTTCATCAGTGGGGCGGGCGAGGGTAGACGCGGGAATGACGTGTTTTGCATTTTGCTGCTGCTTACTGTTGGCGATTTTAACTGCATTACTTGAGTTTTCCTTTTAAACAGTGGTACCCAAAGCAAATATTTTACTTAACCTGCCTTATTAGGATGGTAGACGAGTATTTTTGTACCTCTTCACTACAACGACGTTCTTTTCATTCTTGCTACCACTAAGCGATTTTATTCAGTGTAGGACAGATTTCTGGTAGTCAATGAGTTGATGAGGGGTTATTGGTAACTCCATATCTTTGACAGATCTCTAATGAGCAGAGTAAAATGTCTGGAGTTAGCAAGAAGAAATTGAAAAATACGTCATCGAATTGAGGAAGATAAGTGTATTTTATTTTATTTTATTCTTGCTACTTTCAGACGATTGTATTCAGTTCTGGAGAGACCTTACAAATTGAAGGGTTAAGTGAAGGTTACATCTGACATCTCGTGGTTGAAATGCCTCTCCATATTGTAGGAAGAGACGCCAAGAATGCAGTGAAAAAGTACGTCGTAGGATTCAAGGCGCTAACTTCTTCGCACCTGCACACCCTCCCTATACTGGTACATGCACACTTCTCCCCCACACACGTCCCTACACACGCACATACACCTTGTATACCCATCTCTACACACACGTGCACACACTTTCCTGTAAACACGTGCAAGCCCCCCACACACACGTGCGTGCCCTTCCGCAAGCGCACACCCTCCCCACACGTCCATATCCTCCCCACATGTGCACATCCTCCCTCACACGTGCACACCCTCAAGAAGCGCGCGCGCGCGCTCACACACACACACACACACACACACACACACACACACACACACACACACACACACACACACACACACACACACACACACACACACACACACACACACACACACACACACACACACACACACACACACACACACACACACACACACCTGAATGGCTGCACAGTCCTCGCCCGTCGTGTGTGTGTGTGTGTGTGTGTGTGTGTGTGTGTGTGTGTGTGTGTGTGTGTGTGTGTACAGGACGCTTCAGTTTACATGCCGCTCAGAGCTTGCCTGTCCTGCCACAGTCAAGCAGGTTTTTGTGGCGTGGTGGTGGTGCTGGTTGTGGTGGTGGTGGCTAGTATAGTTGTAGTAATGGGAATAAGTGTGGTGGAGATAGTGATGGTAGTTGGGAGTGACTGTGATAGTGATAGTATTGGTGGTTGTAGTTGTGGTCATATCTGCGACAGTAGTATAGGTGGTGGCTGTTACGTTGGAGGTATTGGTGGTGATGATAGTGGTAGTAATGGTAGTGGTGGTGGTAGTGACAAATGAGTTGGTACTATGTGACGTTTCAACCAAGAATGGGACTGAGCCCACAACCTCCTCACTGTGTATGTGTAAATGTGTAACCTGTTGAGGTAGTACAGTAGATGTGTTTGTTGGTTAACATTATTACTGCACAGCCACAAGGAAAACACACCCACATCATTGGCACTGATATAATATCTTGTACAAAGAGTAGGCGTGCTATGAATTAATGTTGTTACAGCACATCACAGTACACTCGCCATACAACGGCAACACTAACAGTACGTCTACAGCACACTTACAGATATATCTTGTTTAATATAGTAGAGCGAGGAGTAGCAGAGTTAATGTGTTTACGACATACATTCACACCTCATTCTACAACACACATGCAACACTCATAGCTGTAGTGGAACGAATGTTTTTACTAGACATATCCACACACCATTCTACTGTACAGCACATCCGCAACGCTTACAACGTATCTGCAACACTCACAACACTCCTACCGATATATCCTTTACAGCAGAGTTTGTTGATGAGTAGTGAAATTAATGATTTTTACTTCACACACACACACCTTACCCTAAACCATTATCAACAACGCTCACAGTACCTACAACACATACGATTCACATTAACTCGCCTACAGTAGCGACGTCGTCTCTGTAACAGCAACATGCACACAACACCTACATTAGCCACCCCTACAACACTCACAGTATCTACAGTAGCTCGTCCTTCAACATACACAAGTCACAGCAACCTACATCACCCTTACAAATCCAACAACTCCGCACAACACACCCCAGTACCCACCAGCACATTCACCACCACAACACTCACACTGTCGAAATACTTCTACCTTCAAAGCATTCCCATAACACATCCACAACACCCCTGCATCAGTTGTATCCCCACAACTACAACACAATACGTACGGCAACACTACTACAGCACCTCATAGTAGGCCACACTCCAGACACAACACCCCACAACACCCTCACTTACAAGCACCACTCATTATGTCCACAAATTTATGTGCTATTGTTCCACGTAAGAGAAATAAGCAAAGTACGTGCACAGATAACAAAACTTCCCCGTTCACCCTCCCTCTCTTCACCCTTCCTTCACCCTCTCGTCCCTTTTCCCCCTCTCCCTTGCCTCGTTCCCCCTTTCCCCCGTATTCTTGCCTCCCCCACCCCCACTCCCCCTCAGAGTGTACAGTATGTGGCAGGGTGGCTGTTTAGCGCAATTAATGCCTGTGTTTACCGTAATTAGGGAAAAGGTGTTACGTGAGAGAAATAGAGTGCGGGATTACGTCATCAGTGTGGTTCATAGGCCAAGGTCGTTGTCTATATCCAGTTTGTGATGCAAGGTACCGTTGTTGAATAGTAGTATTAGTAGCAGTAGTAGTGGTAGTAATAGTAGTAGTGATGGTGGTGGTGGTAGTAGTAATAGTTGTAGTAGTATCGGTGGTAGTAGTACTAGTAGTAGTAGCAGTAGTAGTGTTACTGTTGGTGATGTGTTCAATATGGCTCTGCTAATGAGGTCTTATTGTTATGCCTCTTGTGCTTGGTGAACTTTTTATAGGGATTTTCTGGCACCAGAATGTCAGCATAGTCATTTACAACCCAGGTAAGCCAACATGACAGAGGACGAGAGGCATTAATTAACCATTCGTCTTACCAGCCCTCGAGGATTGCCCTTTACTACTAGTGTTAATGCATGTCATGTAGGTTAGTGCCAAAAATAGTGCCTCGTCCTCATGGAGTAAGGAAACTTGACGTACTTGAGTTTTGTATCCACTGGATTTGAATATGTATTGAACATTTGCCAAAAATAGTTCCAGGTACACATACCGCAACGGTGTATAGTATAAATTTCGAGTTTCAGTATTTTCCCTTAATATTTGATGTGTCCGGATTGATGCCAAGGAAAATAGCTCCACGTTCACATGCACTAAGAGTTTGCGTAATTTTGACTGGCAGTATCATAATTCTGATATACGTAAGATATCGCCTTAAATAGCTCCTCGTCCACATAGGGGAACAAGAGTGGACATAACTCGAGAGCTGCAATATCTTCACTTAGAACTGGTTAAGCAGCTCCCATCATTGTGGAGAACTGGTCACCCGCATAAGATCGTTGCCAGGTGCCGCCAGCGCGCGAGAGTATATTGTGATCGTATCTCTTAAGTGGTTTATAGTGGTGTGTAGTGTCAGTCACAGATGGTCGCCCGGGGCTGCCAGTTGCTGCCATTGTTGAGGTCATTGTGGTGCCGGTGGTGCAGGTGATACTAATATCCTCATCATCCGTCTGTAAGGAGCCTCCACCACCGTGACATTTGCACCTTTTCTTGCTCTCATTTGCTAAGTACTTGATATTCTTTTTGTTTTATACACTAAACTTGAGTGTTTTGCCTATTTACAACGCCTTTGGTATTTAAATACTGCACTTTTTTTTTTTTTTTAAGCACTAGACAGTCGTGTTTCAAGGGTACCTACGGTGAAATATACAAGTATATTACATACGATCATCTAGTTATTCAGTAGCTGGATTCAGGTCTTTTTGCTTGTGTGTGACCCTGTGTAGAACTTTACATAGTGGCGTGATGGGAGACTGATGCTAAATTGAATGTTGCACGACATTCAAGGAATATGTAATAATTATAAAAGTGCTGTGACCTTGAAAAGTCATTGACAAGAGAACAGCATATCTGACACTGACTCGAAACTCTCTCTCTCTCTCTCTCTCTTTCTCTCATATGCCTGTACGTAGGTTTGTGAGTGGTGAATGAACGGAGATGCCTGAGGTTAGCGTGAGGTTCCTGCCCGTAATATGGTCGAGAGAGAGAGAGAGAGAGAGAGAGAGAGATGGGGGGGGGCGGAGGATGGGGATCATTTTGCCATTAGAGACGGGGTGACAGCCCCAGGTGACGGCCACTCCACCGGCCGGAAGTGGTTTGGTAGCTTAGTAACGTAAAGTACTTGAAGTTTATTTGATATGCTGAATGTAGTCGGCTTTTTTCACCTGACGGAACCGGGCTGCTCGCACAATTTGAATACCGCCCCGTGATTGCAAAAAAAATTATTAGCTATAAAGTAACTAGGGATTATCCTTGATAACTGGCAAATTGAACCTCTAGTCTTGGCCATCAACCGAGCCAAAAGGAATCAGGGATCACGCGCTGTAGTACTGCTGTTGAATTTCAACGTTTGAAATTATTTGATGTTCTTATTAATATTACTGTTGAAATTATTTGATGCTCTTATTAGTTTTACTGTTGTAATTTTGATGTTCCTACTCGTACTACTGTAATTTTTGTTCCTACCAGTACTATTGCTGTAATATAATGTTCATACTAGTACTACTGCTGTACATATTTGATGTTTTTACGAGTACTCCTTTGTAATTATTTGATGCTCTTACTAGTACAACTGCTGTACTCATTTGATGTTCCTGCTAGTACTACTGTTGTAATTATTTGATATTCCTACTAGGGGTACTATTGTAATTATGTGATGTACTTGCCATGGTTCTTTCGCTTTAACTTGGCCTCGATTTTGTCTCTCTGTCTGTCTATCTATTGCCAGACGCCATAATCCCGTAAGGGGTGGCCATTTGACTTTGAGTTATTTGTTTTACGGGGAGGGGCACTAACCCTCCACCAACCCACTTGCTGACACGTAGGGAGCACTTATGGTTTGGTTATATGGTTACCACCCAGCGGTGTAAATGGTTTCTTGGCTTACAGGAAACCATTTGGCTTGTTACTCAGTGTAAAGCCACCTGTAAAGGAAAGAAAAACAGTAAGAAGTGACAGGAAAGATGGGAGAAATGGGAAGAGAGGAGGGCTGGCCCAGAAAAAGAATGATAAAGGCTAAGAAAGAAGTAGGCAGCACTACATCAAGTGTGTGGATGATGGTCGCCACCACCTACTCCTTTTGCTATTTATTTCACGTAGCTGAGTGGCAGAGAAAGTCACTGCCACGGCTTAACACCCTTTCCATGGAAGTTCTTCATATTCTGTTGCTTCTCTTGTTACAGTTTAGCATTCAAGACGGAGGGATAGCAGTTTTAAGCCAAGCCAAAGTGAACAGAGTATAGTACTCCTGTTGCATATTTGGCTTTGAAGCACAGACTTCATATTTAGAGAGTACTATTACGTTTTTATCTTAACCCACTTGCACGTGTACTATTCCCCATTTACCCCATTCAGTCCTATGCCATTTTTTTTCTTTGCTACTTCCAGATGATTTTACTCATCTTAGGAATGGCCTTTCGTATGGAATGGGTTTAATGTTGGACGTAGGCAAAATAACTGTTGTAGTTTGAGGACCCCTAAGCAGAATAAAATCGTCTGGTTAATACTGTATTAATGTAGTTTACTGCTGTTGTTGATTCCAATGCTCCTGTAGTATTTTTACTTCATTGTGTTGTTAGGTAACGGTTCATTTTGTTGAACTACGGTAAATAACATGAACAGTAATTTTGAGTCAGTTACCTCTGCAAAAACAACTTAGGTTTTGAGAAATTGTATTGTGGTAAAATGTCCTAGTGCATGTTTTTCAATTACTGTTTATTGGACGTGTACGGCCTGCAACTTAATCGCCGGTGTCTCTTGTGTTAACTCACCTCGTTGAAATCGATGCTTTTATAACATCATAAAAGCGGGTAGAAATGTTAGCTATTTTACTCAGGTTCCGTGAATGTCAGCATCAGCTCAAAGGTTACTTGTTCATTATGTATCCAGCCGTGGTGCCGCAGAGTAGGTGCAACATATTGAAATTCTGAGCCGATCTCTTACCACCTCGTGCCTGGAATGATGACAACTCTCACCAGGGTTTAGTTTTCATGTGTGTTTCACCTTTTGTGACGGGGAGGAAAGGCTTTATTTAGTACACATAGTAGAACTCGTTGAACTTGTAGGTATCAGCAATGCAGCGAGAAATAAAATCTGGCAATAGCTTGCGAATGTAGGGATGTGGCAACAGGGCCGAGTGAGTACACAAGCCAGCACTAGTCTCGCAGGTTTGCGGGCACTTAATTTAAAGGCGGTAAGTTATGGTAAAACTGTTTATTCTATTGTTCACCATACATACAGTTTGCTTATAGAGATCTATAAATGCTGTGACCAGTTGGCAGTCCTGGATAATCCACACAAGACTTCGTTAAAGTAAATCTGACCAAATGTGTTGATTTAACTCGTGGCCTGTAGAGTTAGTAGTGCCAAGATTGCAGTCTGTCAGAACAGAAGTAATATTAGCAACATCAGTATAGTTCCCAGTAAGACATTTAATTTGCTCCTTTTTATCAAAGATTCTATTTTGAAGTAAGCTGTGTAGTATGTGGTGTGCGTGGCCTTGAGTGTAGTGTTTGTGGTTGGGGTGGGGCGGGGGTTGGGGGAGTGGGATGTTGAGTGTGTGGTGTGGGTGCACTGTGAGCACGCTTGTGCCAGGTGGCGACTGGGAGTCTGCTGTTGTCGGGGGACTCACCCTCTTCGTATTACTCCATTGCTTGCTCAACGTTCTAATAAATTGACTGGGTTTTCTGCTTCATTGGCCAGTACTAATGTTTTTCCTTGACTCGTAATTCCTAATTTTACGCATTGGTCCATTCAGTGTGTGTTATCGTTGCATTTATATCTGTATGCCGTATTATCGTTTTGGGTTATATTCAGTGGTATTAATCGAAACACTTATCGTTATGTGCAAGATCAGCCATTAAGTGAACTTTTCAGTGGTAGGTTCAGTTTGCTTGCTATACCAGTACAGTAAGCAAAGGGTATTTTGGAGGACTAACGTAATAGGGTTATATATATATATATTGTACAGTACATGTAATTTATTCCTTGTGACAGGTAGAGTGCAAATGAAAGTAATTGCTGTTGTATAACAGGTTGGGAGTGAGGACGATATACGTATGCGGGCAACAATGTTGGCACTCTGGAAGTGAGAACTGTATGATACTACAATATTGCCAGTTTGCAGAGTATGATCGTGTTTTGAGTGATGACAGTGAGAACTATAATAATGTAGTTAAGGCAGTGAAGATCGTATAATAATCCTGGTGTTGGCAGTGAGGAATATGATGATACCGTATATTGTTAGTGAGGAAGATAAGGTAGTGTTAGTAGTGTGTTGTGTTGATGTGTTAGCAGTTAGTAATTTATAGGGTACTAATGTGGTTTCTGTAAGGATCATATTTATAATATTAGTGTTGGCAGTGAGGATCATAAACTAATGTTGTGTTGGCAGTAAGGATCATGTGGATTATACACTGATGTTGTCATTGTGTTGGCAGGTTGGCAGTGAGGACCGTGACTCAGGAACCGAGTCTGATGACGAACAGCCGTACGACGACCCTGACCCTGAGCCCGAGCCTGGTAGGTCACACTGTCATACTGTCGCTCCTTGTCATCCTGTCATCCTATCACACTACCATATCCTGTCATGCTGTCATTGTCACTCCATGTCACTGCCATATCATGTCATGCTGTCATTGTCACTCCTTGTCACTGCCATATCCTGTCATACTGTCATCCTTTCACACCTCATATTGCAATATTATCACTCCTTGTCATGCATACTGTACATTCCGTCAGTCCTTGTCATACTGTCATTTTCTGTTCTGTCATACCCTGCCGCTCCTCACATTCATATCCTGTCATACCGGTACTGTCATATCCTGCCACCCGATGTCACTGTTGTCTCCATGCCACACTCTCATTCTCTGCCACACCAATTAATGGATTTATGCTGTCATACTCTCATGTCAATCCTAGTCATACTGCCGTATCTTGTCATGCTGCATCACACTTTCTTAGCATTAACCCATTCTACGGTGATGTTTTGAAATTTAATTTCAATCTTTTCACTGGAATGACATCCTTCGCATTTTAGTCAGGCATCCACTAGACTGTAGTAAGGGGGTTAGTGAGGGCATAGTCTAACCCCTCCAGTCTAAAAATCCCCACCTCTTAAAATATTCTAGTGACAGCCGGAATAAGGTAGACGTCATCATGGTAGAGATAAGTTGTCACACCCGTCATGCTAACATACTACGTCACTTAAGTTGTCATGTCATGGGCGTATTCTTATTCACTGAAGAGATTTTGTAACACCTCTGGCATGGCGATTTATTTTCCATATGACACTTTTTAACCTTTTGAATGTAAGAGATGCTGTCTTTAGTAAAAAACTGTAACATATGAGAACAAAAAGATGTATTATGCAATATGCTAAATAATTCACTAAGAAAGTGATGCAACGAAATCTGTGACATTGAGCATACAAATCCATATGTCATGCTGTAATACCTTTGCCATGCATCACACCGTAATTTCATGATGTCAGACGGTTACTGGAATGCCCCTCCCATACTATCATGTTTTGAAAATCATGTTATACCTCAGTCATGCTGTCACACCTTATGAATCATACTGTTATACCCATAGAGGTAGGATTACACCTCTATGGTTATACCCTTGTCATGCTGTCACATCTTGTTACAACAAAGTCCCGCTGCAATAAATCATGCTGTCACATTAAGTCAAAATGTCATACTACTGTATGTATTGTCATCCCGTCATGCTGCCCCGCAGTCACACACACACACACACACACACACACACACACACACACACACACACTCTCTCTCTCTCTCTCTCTCTCTCTCTCTCTCTCTCTCTATACGAAGGTAGAGTGTAGAGATTATACCATCGTATATACTTCCTGTCTGTCATTATGTTCCACATCCACTTGTCATAGGTTGGTGTTAAACTTTGTGTTCATCTGTTTCACTTCCCATCTTTTTTTGATACACTGTCAAGCTTTGTCATCCTCTTTCATGCTCCATGTCACCCAGTCATACCCATCCATTCCCCCTCCATCTGCTGCATTATGTTGTACTGTACGCTCTCTCCACTTGTCATGTTATGTCATGCTTCCTGTCCTCCTTTCATAATCTGTCATATTCCCTGTCCAGTTGTCATTATCTTTCATATTCTCAGTCCACTTGTCATAATTTGTCATACTTCCTGTCCACTTGTCATACATCTATGATTCCTGTCCACCCAAGTTATGGCTGTGCTCCCTGTCTACTTGTCATTGTTCCTGTTCACCTGTTGTATTCTCATGCTCCCTGTCCATCTGTTGTCACAGTCTCTGTCCACTTGTTGTTATACTCCCTGCCAACCTGCTGTACTATCATGCTTCCTTTACACCTATTGTATTCTTGTCCACCTGCCATTGTCCCTGTCAATTTCCCTGTCCACCTGTCATACCTTGTCATGCTCTCCGTCCCCCCGTCATACCTTGTTGTGTCCTGTCCACTTGTCATATTCCCAGCCCCCTTGTCATGTTCTCTCAACTTGTCATGTTCCCCTGTCCACTTGTCATATTCCCCATCCACTTGTCATGTTCCCCTGTTACATGTCATGTTCCCTGTCCACCTGTCATGTTCCCTGTCTACCTGTCATATTCCTTGGCCATTGTAAAAGAAACAGCTTTGGCTGTAACAGTTTGAAGGAGAAGCACCATAGGCAGAAACAAGACCCAGGATATATTCTGTGTTTCACATGTGACAGCTTCCTCAGGAATAGCAAACAGTGAATACAGTACAATGACAGGTTTAAATAGACCAGGCCTGAAGTATGACATCATTTACATCTGACAGTGAGTTAAATGGGTGCTCTGCTAGTTCGATGTGCCATTGGTTTGACTAATATTAAAAAGTCATTGTCTTGGTTAAAATTATCACAGGATACAATAAAAGCAACCTCTAAACACCTGTGCCTAGTCACTGCCTACTGACATTGTTTTCACATCTTACAAACCATACGTTTTCCCTTCACATCAACAAGTGGGTTAGCGGAGGGTTAGTGCCCCTTCCCCTAAAATAACCAACTCAAAGACAAACGGCCACCCCATATGGGATTATGGTGTCTGGTAATGCAGTAGATAGATAGATAGACAAACTTAGACTCCTTCCAACTAAGTCAGTTATTAGTTTCCCCATCTGCATTTTACAGTAGCATTGTTTAGGTTGACTATTTTCATATCATATGTATGTTGAATGAACTTTTTGTTTATACCTCAGAATGACTCACCTGTATATACAGTTTTACAGTCCACACAAGGAACACTGCACACTGCATTCCAATTATCTTGCTGTTCACAAGAAAACCAAACCTCCAGTAGTGACTGTCCCTGTTTTTACATCTTCAGTTCTAGTTGTGTGCATATGCTGGCAAATATTGTCAATAAGTGCTTTACTGTATTAGGTAAAACAGTTCTCTCAATTAACATTATTTTCCCATCTGTGCTATTTTCCCATCTGTGTTTGGTGAATTCACAGAGCTTTCTTCTTGGCTTTGAGGATAAAGTAAGGAGGGTATCTCAGGTCAGTGAAAGATTTGTAGATTTAGTCATATTCATTGTGCTAGAACCCCTCTGAACAAATCCTCAGAGCCCAAAGGTAAAATGTATTAGAACGTTTTTTTTTTTTTTTTTTTTTTTTTTTTTTTTTTTTTTAGCTAAGTAAAATGCAGTCAATTTTTTTTAGTCAGTTTTCTAAAAGCTTTAAACTTGTTCATTTCTTACCTTAATTAATACTACATTAAGATCGGACAATCTTTCATCTGACTTAGACTCTGCAATGAACTGAATGTATGTGGTAGACCTTTGCTTTAACGGACCTTGATAGACGGGATATCACATTTAATGGACATAATGAAGGCCACCAAGCTTCCATCAACTACAACGAACAGTGTCTGTCAAATGGGGCATAGTGGGTCACAATACATGTGTTACTTACCCTTCATACTTTATCCTGGCCTGAAATTGCTCTCTTTCCATCATGATTACTGAGTTGTAATAAGAGACTACAGTATTATAACAGTGTACTAGTTTTGAAGAATTCCAATGACAAGGATGTAAAATAAGCTGCAAGAGCACGAAATTATGGGCTGAGTTAGTGTAAAGTGGATTTAGCTTTCATTTTTAATAGCTACTAGAATATGCTGTTATACTCATTAATTTTCAAACCAGTGCTTGAACTCTCACCTCATGGAGAGGACCATACAATATAACGGACTATTGGCTTTATCAGACTAGGCTTCCCTCTGCTTAGTCCATTTTAGAGAGGGTCTGTTGTACTATCCTCTACTCTGTTTCACCAATCTAATATATCAGTGAAGTATAACCTGTTTAAGAGATCTGTGAAGTATAACCTGCAAGGATCTGTCATTAAAATGTCATGTATATACGGTATGTTAACCAGACTACTTCTTTTGGTAGTCCTCCTAAACCATTAATTACCAGATGCTTTAAAGATAGATTTTGCCAGGACAGTGCTTAGGGAGGAAACTCATCACCATTTCAGCATTCTGTCAGCAAAATGAATCATTGCAAGTAAAAAAGCATTTAGATACACAATTTCAGGTGGCATGATGGAAAAACCTTAGGCTGCCTTTAGGACTCAAACTGTAGCACAAAGCCACATCCCATTCCAACCAGAGATATCACTAGACTGACATCTGCAACACCTGCTATACTTTTCCCACTTTAATTAGACCTAAGACTAGCATCTTTTCATCTTGAATGTTGAGCTACAATAAGAAATTAACACTAGAACCAAGCACTGTTCACAAAGAAGTGCTGTGGAAAGGATATAGAGCCATGGTATTGTCTAATTCTATCATTGATCTGTGGCAGATAAACTACAAGATGGCAGAAATCATCTTTAACTTAAGATGAATGAACTAAAGCTAATCTGTGATATTTTGCTTGTATAGACATCTTGCATTTAACCTTGATTTACCGGTATGCTGCAGTGTAACTTGACAGACTGCATTTGATCCAGTGGTTCGGTATTGGTTTAATGTCACTCTGATGTTTTCATAATGATACAACAAATACAGTCTTTAGTGATATGCTTTTGTTTTAATGTACTGTATCACATATACAATAGTCAGCTTATCAAAAACATGAGAACCTATATTATAATGATCCAATTTCTGTATGTTTGTTGGTGTGTTAGCTTGTCCATTTGTGACTGTAATGTGGCAGAAATGGAGTATTGTAGCACAATTTTTGTTAGAGAAAGGTACCATTAAAATGTTCTAATTTGAAGAACAAAACGATTTCCAGTCCAATCAGGCCACCAGTTCCAGAGTTATGACTCATGTCTAGCCTTTTGACATTGAGCAGTTCGGCAGCCTCTGAGCGAGTGAAATATAATAACTGCATTGTCAGTGGACTAGAATTAGCTGCATACAATGTGCCTAGCTTTGCACAAGTACAGTATATAAGCCAATAAGCTACTGTATCTGGTAGGATTTTATTCTGTACCATACTGTATGTCACAGTGAATTATAGCATGATAATGACAATACTGGTATGAGGTGTTTGAGGTGGCTGCTACATTAATAACACCACTTATAGTTCCATAGAGGCACTATAGGTTACTGTCCAGTGGTTGAAATGCAGTGCTTTACACTTTTTTGGATAGCTTGTGAGTCCATGCATCATTGCATTTGTGTGTGTGTGTGTGTGTGTGTGTAGCCTACACCCTTTTATCAGGAGGTTGCAGTGTTTTAATAATGCAGATGTTTTCATACAATATTACTAAGGCTAGTGAGATGAATGCTCACATTAATTTGAATGTGGGGAAATTATTGGACTGTTAAAACTCACAGGTGATGCTTAGGGACAGTGCAGCTTGGTCCTGTTTACATATAAAGAATGAACTCTAGTACAGTAATCCCTCTAATATCCGAACGCCCAATATCCGAACATCCCCACTAACCGGACATAATCATCCCGGGATCCAACATTCCCAAAATGGTCCGAAAACCACAAAAAATTCGAAAAAAATAACAAATTTTTCCCACCCGTAATTTGAACTTGCCGCGCACGGCACGGGACAGCTTTGTTGTGGCACGTCATTCCTCCGAGGTCCGATAGAGCGCCGCTGCATCCTCCCCACTTTCCGCCTGTCTCTCTCCTCGAGTGCATGCTCGTCATCATGGCTGCCCACGTGATCGCTTTTGTGGTGGTTCCTTACCTGCTGCAGGCACTCCTGCTGCTCTCGGGCCTCTTATTAGTGTGTGTGATGATGGCTCCGCCGCCTGAGAAGAGGAAGAGAGTGGTGTTGACTATGGAGAAGAAACGGTAGATATTGGAGAAAGTAGATGCGGGGTGGTCTTCTTCCCGCATCCTCCGCGAGTTCAACCTGGCCTGATCTACTTTGTTCGATATCAAGAGATCCCGAGACAAACTCATGCAGTACACGGCTGACTTCTCATCGAGAAACAAACGCAACGTGGGGAGGAAGGTGATGTTTACTCCCAAGTTTGCTGAAATAGACCACTCCACGTTGATTTGGTATCGACAGCAACGTGCTGCTGATGTGATGGTACGTGAAACGGAGCTGAAGGCTGCTGCTGAGAAGTTCGCCAGGCTTCACGATGCCCTAGACTTCAAGGCATCCGAGGGTTGGCTCTTCGCGTTCAAGTTACAGCATGGCCTTACCAACCGTAAAGCTCATGGCGAAGCTTTGGACGCTAACGAGGATGGAGTTGACGAGTTTCGGCACAAGGTGAAGGGCTTGATCGACAGGGAGGGCCTCACTCTCGGTCAAGTCTACAATGCTGACGAAACTGGTTTATTCTATCGCTCTTTGCCAACAAACACTCTAGCCGAGGAGACGGAGAAGCATGTACCTGGCCGCAAGCTCTCCAAGCAAGGGCTATCTGCTTTGTGTTGTGCCAATGTTAATGGCATGCACCAGCTTAAGCCCGTTATTGTTGGCCGTGCAAAGCAGCCTCGGTGTCTTCGTGGGGTGATGGATGTCCTTCTTGTTGTCTGGTACCATTCTTTGAAGGCATGGTTTACAGCCCAGATCTTCAAAGACTGGTTCCACCGCCACTTCGTCAAGGAGGTGATCAATTACCAGACGAAGACACTGGGAATCCCGCGCGATCAGGTAAAGGCCCTCCTTCTCCTCGACAATGCACCTGCCCACCCGTGCAACAAGGACTTGGTGGCTGAGAATGGCCGGATTAGGTGCATGTTTCTGCCACCTAATATGACTGCTCTCATCCAACCAATGGACCAAGGAGTGATCGTGGCAACAAAGCGCCTATACTGCCGGAAGTTCTTGGACGAGGTGATGATTGTTCTCGAGGATGAGGGCGAGCGGAGGGAGGGACGTGACACGCGAGGCCAGCGGACGTTGGAAAACCTTCGCCACTACAGCATCAAGTCTGCAATCTACAACTGGGCCAGTGCATGGAAGGAACTCCCTGTCAAGACTCTAGAAAATGGTTGGTCTCGTCTGCTTCTCGGAACGGATGTGGAGTACGATTTTCTAGGGTTTGACGTGGATGACTTCCATGCACGGCTACGTACGCATGGCAACGATGTTGATGTGGACGATGTGCGTGAGTGGTTGGATGACGACAAGGGCGATCCTGGGTATCAGACATTGTCTGATATCGAGATCGCGTCTTCAGTTGCAGGTGTCAGTACCGAGCTTGAAAATTCCGACGAGGACGGCGACGATGATGTGGACTCCTCTCAGCATGACACTACTCCAGCCATCCCCAAGCTGAGCGCACTCCGGGAACACCTAGAGTTCGTTCTTGACTACCTGGAACACCTGGTCTGCGACAGGGAGATGGGGCCCTTGGGACTTGTGGAGGAAGTGCGTGCTTTCAGGCAGCGCATCATCAATCGTCAGAATCGTCGGTCCTTGCGTCAATCAACGATTGACAGTTTTTTCAGGCCCGTGATCCCCGCTGTGCCCAGCCCTGGCTCCACTTCGTTGCCTCCCCAAGACAGGCCCTCATGCTCCGAGCCACAGCCCAGCACATCAGTCACGGTGGAGTCACCGCACGACGTGAGTTTGCGTCTGTCTTCAGAGTCGTCTGCAGTGGGTACGCCATCACCACGACCCAGCGACTCACCCCTAGGTCACCTGCCAGTGATACTCTCGGACTTTGACAGTGATTAAACAGCAAGAACTTCTCCACTAGACCACACGGGAATTTACAGTGTTGTGCAGTGAAAAAAACAGTGTGTTGTGTTAAGGATTTACAGTTTTGAGTGAAAAGACTAATTTGGAACAAAATTTAACGTAAATAGACTTGTTTGTTTTTGCTTTAGAAAATGGTTAGAAGAGTGGGAAAAGTTAAAGTGCAGAGTGCAACACTTAGTAAGTTACAATGGAGCATAAGTTAGACAAGAGTGCGCACTGTGAGGAGAACGGACTTCTGAGTGCGATTGACTAAGTTCAGTGCAAGACTTCGAGAACAGTGTACTGGAAGTGCTTCAGGAAATCCTTCTTACTGTCAGAGTCCGAGAGGAGGCGGTTATTCATCGAGATGGCCATGGACTTGCTGTAAGTAGGCAGAATGTTTCATACTGTACTTTTTTCCATACTAAACTTACCTCAAACACCTCATTTCACTCTTTAATGTCCTTTGTTGGTGTGAATAGGGTGTTAGGAGCTATGCATGTGCAGTAGGAAGGTGTTTTTCTGAGTTAGGCTAGGTTAGGGTCCATAAGTAACAGTCCAGGAGCCAGTAACCAGAATGTTTAATATTGTATGAACCTACCTCTAAAAAAACCCTCATTTTATGCTTCTTTTGCATTTATTTCAGTCATTTATGTGCCTTGTTGGTGTGATTTGGGTCTTAAATAGGTGCTATGCATGTCCAGAGGGAGTTGTATAGGTGTTTCTCTGAGTTAGGGTCCATAAGTACAAGTCCATAAGCTGGGGCCCCATATCCGGACAGGACCACTATCCAGACCTGCCTATGGCCCCGTTACGTCGGATATTGGAGGGATTACTGTATATTGTTTTGTTTGTATTTTTATGAAGATGATTAACAACTCAACAAAATTATTGAATCTGGGTCATAAAAGCTTAACATTTTTTCCTTTGGTTAGTGTTATTTTCACTTAAGGCAGGAGAGCATCACATTTTACTGACATTCATTAATGATTTGGTCCTACAGGCAGCGAGATGTCCAGCGAGGTGTCGAGTGGGTGTAGCGTGAGGTCGCGCCCCACCAGCCAAACTAGCACAGACACCCTTACCTGCGACGACCTCCCAATGGCTGGTGACGCCCCTGACATGCCCCCACCCTCCACTATCCCTCCACAGTCCTCCGGTCCCCCCTCGTATCCACACTCACACCCACACCACCACCATCACCACCACCACCACCATCACCACCACCACCACCACCTGCACCATCCACACCCCACCAGGAGAGCCAGGACCCCTCGCCATCCACACCCTTCCCTACGCACCCCAGATCCACCCAGAGAGTCCCCTGCCTTAGAGTCCCCCATAGAGCCTTTTCCAGACTCAGCATTTGTGAGTGACTGTGATCCGTGCGACCCTGTGGAGCACCACTCGTCTGAAGAGGAACTGGACTCACTTACAGGCCCTTGGTCTCGGGAAACAGGGCCTCCAGAGAAGCGGAAATGGTCCCAGATAGAAAACAGAGTCTCCTTCACAGACTCAGGTAAACTACTAATTGAGTCACATTTAAACATTTAACATTGTTCCCAGGTGATGCCCAGGGAAGAGGAAATTATAGAGGTATAAAGCTTTTAGATCAGATTATGAAGGTAGTGGAGAGAGTTCTAGAAGGTATGATTAGAGAAAGAGTGAATATTGATTAGATGCTGTTTGGGTTTATGCCTGGCGGGGGGACCACTGATGCCATATTCATTGTTCGACAGCTTCAGGAAAACTATGTAGGAGAGAAAGGGGAACTGTACTTTGTTTTTGTTGATTTGAAGAAGGCCTTTGACAGAGTCCCTAGAGAGGTGGTGAGGTGGGCAGTGAGAAAGCTTGGAATCGAGGAGTGGCTGGTTAAGGTGGCTATGGCCATGCATGTGGGTGCTCGCACCCAGGTAAGGGTGAACGGAGATTTGAGTGATGAGTTTTCTGTGAATGTTGAGGTGCATCAGGGGTCAGTTTGAGTCCCTTGTTATTTATCTTGGTACTTGAAGCCCTCTCACGTGACTTAATAAATGGACTCTTATAGGAGATGTTGTATGCTGATGATTTGGTGTTGATTGCAGAGAATGAAAGAAAGGTGGAGGAAAGATTTAGGGAGTGGAGAGATGGTATGGGGCACAAGGGCTTAAGAGTAAATGCAGATAAAACAAAAGTGATGATATCAAGGGTTGGTGGCAAAGAAGAGGGAGAGTGGTCATGTGCAATTTGCCACAAGGGCATGGGAAGTAATTTCATCTTGTGCAGTGTTTGTGATAAGTGGGTGCATAAGAGATGTAGTGATACTAGAGGTAGACTGTGAGATAATGCCAATTTTATGTGTATGGTGTGTCAGGGAGAGCAGGTGGATTTTGTCAGGCATGAAAGGATTGAACTTGCCAGTGAGTCTCTTGAGTGGGTGGAAGAGTTTTGTTATTTTGGGAGACACGTTATGTGCTGGAGGTGGGGTTGGAGCTAGCTCTGTGGTTAGGGTGAGGACTGGTTCGAAGAAGTTCAGGGAGCTGTTGCCTCTCCTGATATTGAGAGGGCTCTCCCTCCATGCTAAGGGATCTTTGTATGCAGCATTTGTTAGGAGCGTAATGCTGTATGGTAGTGAGACCTGGGCAGTAAAGAAAGAGAATATTCACAGGCTCAAACATACAAAAATTACATTGATAAGGTGGATTAGCAGTGTGTCCCTGAGTGCAAGGCCTGGGGGGCTAGGTTTACGATGGAAGAGTTGGGAGGTAGGATGGGACTAGAGTGTGTTGGTGTTGTGATAAGGAGAGATAGATTGAGGTGGTTTGGACATGTGGAAAGGATGGGGGATGATAATTGGGTGCAGAAAGTGAGAGGCACTAATATTAGGGGTGGGGTTACGAGGGGTAGACCAAAAAACCTGGGACATGGTCATTAAATGTGACCTCAGGGTAAAGGTACTGAACAGGGAGGCTGCCAGAGATCAAGCAGCCTGGAGAGATGCCCTTAGGTGACCAAGGCCGAAGCAGCAAGCATGTTGGAGCCTTCAGGAACAAATGAACAAACGCTGATAATGGAGCTAATTCTTTGAATACTGCTCTGTACTAGGGCAGTAAAGAATGTACAGTAATGCAGTAGAGAGTATTGCACTGCTTTATATTTTGTTCTGCATAAGGATATAATGGTTCAGTAACTGTCAGCAGTACACTACCTAAAGTATTGTAGTTATTGTACAGCCTTCATTGCTTGGTACATTAAATACACTACATACTGGTATAAAAAGCATTTATGCATTGCTTCACCATACAGTGCAATTGCTGTGTGTTTTTGTTTATTCATTAGATTGAATATGTTGTCCAAAAATATGGTATTTATGTCATTTTAAGTAACCATTAAGGACATTCTGTATTGGATGAGCATATACCATACCCAGCATGTACAGCAGATGGTTTGATTGCTTGTAAAGTTGTGAACAACTACTGTACACAGAACGGGAAACAGCATTACGGCTGTAGGAAAAGACTGGATACCTTAATATTATAGGTCTCTAAGGCACTGTATGTTTGTTTTATTCTTAGACTGGTTACAGCACTGTTACAGGTCTGTCTGACATTGTACTTTAATTTTATGTATAGGCTGCGTAAAACAGTGCCATAGGTCTCTCTGGCATTGTACAGTACTTCTGTTTTAGGCATAATAATCATATCCCCTCTGTTTAGCTTAGAGCTTTTGTCAAGTTTATACAAGTAGTATACCTTGTAATGCAATTTGCAGGAAGCAGTGATGATGAAGTGAGTGTGCTGACCACTGGGCCTCGTCCCCCCGTCCAGTTCAGAACCTCCCCACCCTTGGAGGCCCACAAGCCCCTGCGCTCAGTCTCACCTCCTACCAAGATGCTGAGTCTAGCCAACAGTGGGAGGGAAGGTCTCTTGTGTGGTGGGGTGGGAGAGAGCAGTGGGTCACCAGGGGCAAGTGGTGGGGGTGAAGGTGGGGCGGCCAGGGCGGAGGGCGGGGTCAGGGCAGCCTCACCTCGCAAGAGACACAGGCATACCCCGCGCCCTCACCAGATGCACCGCCCATGTCTAGATTTTGAAAAAATGCAGCAGGTAATCATTGATGCTAAGCTTGGCTAAGTTCTCTTTATTGGTATTACATTATTCAGTACAGTTCTTGCTGCTCCATATGATTTTCTCTCTCTCTCTCTCTCTCTCTCTCTCTCTCTCTCTCTCTCAGTCTCTCATTTTAATGATATACTGTATATTCAATCTGTATGGAGTTTCATGATTGCCTGAGTAGGAAAGTAAGAAAAACTGTTCTGTATCCAATATATACCAGTACTAGAGATACCTGTATGTGCATGTGGTCATTTGTAGTGTTATACAGTACATAAAATTGGAGTTTGATTTGTGAATTAGATTTTGTAATGAACCTCTGTATTTAGAAATCCAGTCTTACTGCAGCAATTACATGCAGTACCTCCTATCATTTTCTTCTTCATTTCTATTCGTTTATTTTCTCTTGGCATCTTCATGTACTGAAATATGAGAGAAAGAAAGTAATAGCTCATACCAGTACAACTGCCTGTCGGAGTGATTTGTTACAGTATATGGACAATTTTTTGTTTCTTGGCTTAAGAAGGAGTACTGTACACAGTACTGCATTTGCATGTAGAGTATACTGTCGACTATGATCAATGTAAATTCTACAGTAGTGGTAGTTGACTGCAGAGTTCCTGTAGTGTACAGTAACGCTTTGGTTATCCAGAGTTTCAGTGACTGCCTCACAATATGGTTATGTGGAAATTGATGTGTTGACTGCATGCACACACAAATTTAGTAGTTTTGTTTCCATTGACTTAGCACAGAGAAATATGTTGTACATTACTGTCATTTTTTAGTTTGAAGTTAATGAAAGCTTTTGGAGAGCCTCAGAGGGCCCAATACCTGCCCAGGGCTCCAACCAAATGAGGAGATTCGCATGGCCATGTGGAATGTGAGAGGTGTGAATGAGGAGAGCAAGAGGGTGGAAGCAGTGAATGTGTTCAAGAGTGCGAGACATGCTGTGATGGCATTGTATGAAACATAGATGAAAGGGTGTGAAGTAGAGGAGTGGGAGGGTGTAAAATGTGTAAGGTCAGGCATGAATTTCGGGCAAGGAAGATGCAAGGAAAGAGTTGCTTTGTTAATGAATGGAGTGTGGCAAAGTGGAATGAAAGACTACAAATGTGTCAGCTCGAGATGTATGTGTGTCAAGGTAAAGTTTGAGAAGGTGAAAGTGGCAGTGATTGTAGCATATGCACCGTGTGATGACAGAAGTGAGACAGAGAAAGACAGGTTTTGGGATGAGCTGGATGAAGTAGTAGGAGAAATGCTCAGGAGTTGTTAAGTGTTTGTAATGGGTGACATGAGTGGGAGAGTAGGCACGGGTCCTATGAATGATGTACTGTAATGGATAATAATGGAGTACCAGGAGAGAATGATAATGGGAAGCAGCTGAAGGACATGTGTCAGGAAAGGAGGTTGTGCATTTGTAATTCATATTTCAAACACAAAGATGCACATAAATATATATGGTATAGAGGGAATGGAGAATGTATCAAAAGGAGCCGGATTGATGATGTGCTTGTAGAGAAATCGATGCTGGGAAGTGCTGCTGATTCGAGGGCAGTGAGAGGACAATGTGGAGATTTGTCAGATCATATGATTGTGGTATGCAAGATCAAACTGAGAGGAGCGAGGTGGACGAAGAGAGAGAGGGGCAGTCAGGAAGAGAGACTGAAAATCAAGAAGCTGAGGATCAAAAAATGGCAGATGAATACAGGGCCAAAGTAGGTGAGGAGTTAGACCAGTGAATTGGAATGAAATGGATCAGGACAGCTTGTGGAATGCATATACAGTAGGGATTGCTTAGTTAGGTTACTAAAGCAGTGTGTGGTGTGGCAAGACTAACAATAAAGTAAAAAGGTACAGCATGGTGGGATGAAGAGGTTAAGAGAGCAGTGGAGGAAAAAGAGGAAGTGGCTAGAGTGGATACAGGACAGGGGTACAGTTGAAAGAAGAACTGAATATATTGAGAGCAAGAAGCATATAAAGAGACTAGTGAAGAGGAAAAAGAAGGAGATAAATGATGATTTTGGAAGAAAAATTAATACAAATTACTCCAAAAATAGGAAGTTGTTCGGGAAAGAGGTGTGGAATGTAGAAGTGACAGGGGATAGAAATGTGGAAAGAAATATAAGTGGTAGATTATCAACCCACAGGGATGAAGTAAGGACCAGATGGAAAGAATATTTTGAAAGTGTGATGAATGGGAATGGAGAGAGCAAAGCGACGATTAACATGATTGGTTTTGGGGGTGTACAGTGAAGGAATGCAGTGCCAGGAAATATGACACTTGCAGATGTGAAGAATGCTATGAAGCGGCTGAAAATTGGGAGAGCAGCTGGGGTTGATGAGGTGTATGCAGAGATGATTAAGTGTAGTGTATTGGAGAGAGTGGAATGAAGTGCTTGTTGGAGATATGTAAGAAGGCATGGATGAATGAAACTGTGCCAGTTGAGTGGAAAAAAGCAGTGATTGTACCCCTGTACAGAAATAAAGGCGAGCAAAGTGAGTGAAAGAATTATTGTGGAATAAGTCTCTTGAGTGTTGTTGGGAAGGTATATGGAAGAATTATTATAAAGTAAGAGAGATATTAGAAATCCTGGTGAGTGATGACCAAGATGGCTTTAGGAGTGGCAGAGAATGTGTGGATCAAATATTTTCAGTGAGACAGATAGTGGAGAAGGCTTGTGAGAAGGACTATGAGGTGTTTATGGCATTTATGGATCTGGAAAAAGCATACAACAAAGTAGATAGAGAGGGACTGTGAAAATTTTTGTGCATTTACGATGTAGATGGTAAGCTGCTAGGTGCCGTCAAGAGTTTTTATGATGGTAGTGAGACATGTGTAGGGGTAAATGAGCATCTAAGTGAATGGTTCACAATCAGTGTAGCCATGCATCAAGGTTGTGTGATGTTCCCTTGGCGGTCAATATATATATGGATGGGGTGATGAGAAAAGTAAAAACACGGGTAGTGGAGAAAGGGATGGCATCGGTAATAAATGGTGATGGATGGAATATCTCAGATTTGCTGTATGCTGATAATGCAGTGCTGCTTGCAAATACCAGACAAGGGCTTGGTAGACTAATGCAGAGTTTTGTTGATGTCTGTGAGCGTCATGCCTTGAGAGTATGTGTTGAAAAGAGTAAAGTGATGGTTATTGAGAGAGAAAGTGACTCCCAGTGTGATGTTAGAGTGAATGGAGAGAGACTGGAATTGGTGAGAGAGCTCAAATACTTGGATACAGTGATAGAAAAAAAGAGGAAAATATGCCAAAGAAATGGAAAGTAGAATGACACAAGGAAGGAAAGTAGGTGGTGCCATGAAGGCCTTGATAAGAAACAGGTTTGAATGTTGCATCTGCATGAGGCTTACATGAAGAAGTGTTAGTGCCAACTTTATCAGACGTATGTGAGACTATGTTTTGGCATGAAAATGAAAAGTCAAGAGTAAGAGCAATGGAGGTGGGACTGCTGAGGAATGTATGTGGAATACCAGAGAGTGGATAGGATACGGAGTAATGTGATTCATGAAAGATGCGGGGTGAGGAAGTCTGTGGTCACCAGAATCAAAGAGAGTGTACTGAGATGGTTTGGTCATGTGGAGAGAATGGATGACAATTGAGTGGTGAAAAATTATCTAAGTGAATTTGAAGGAGGGAGGAGGTGAGGTATGCCAAGAAGAAGTTGGAGGGATATGGTGGATGAGTGTGTGAGGAAGAGAGGTATGGAAGTTGGCGAGACTAAGGGACTGACAAGAAATTGAGCTAGATGGATGAATTTTGTGCAGAGAAGTGCATGACCAGGGAGCTGGAACCCCTTTTTAACATGACAACGTTCATATTGGGTCTATCAGATAGGTATATGTGAAGCTACAGAATGTGGTGAAATTTCTCGTGCCCTATCTGATGGACCCAGGATTTCGAGGGCATGACTGATGAGTGAATGGAAGCGTGGCCTATTGAATTGGGCAAACTTTGGCTGTCTGGATGTTGCTACTCCTTACCCAGCCCTAAGGTGGGAAAGGGGGTCTGGATGATGATGATAATGATGATTATGACGGTGATGATGATGATGATTCAATATTTGTTTTCCAGTTTAAATGATAGCTGCAGAGTACTGCAGTGGAAGAACACTGTTAATAGAGGTTTTGTTGTACTTGATCTGGATGCATTACAGCCAATGTAAATGATACATTAAGGAAAGAAACTCTGTAGTATTTAAGATCATTTGATAAGTATGTTGTCAAAGTATGCATGAAGTGTATACAGTATATCATATAAGTAATCAGTAGTATGTACTAGTACCTGATTTGTTCTTACTCAGATTCTATACTTTTTCTTGTAATGAATGACTTTTTTCAAAGTATGCTTAATTTGCTATGTTGTGTACTGTACTTTGAAAGTCACTCTGATTGGTTTACAGATTTTTCTAAATGGTACCATAATACATGTTTATGTTCCAAGCTTATGTGTCGTATGCAATGAAATCCAAGATATAATCATCAGTAGATAACTGTGCATTAAAAAACTCTCCAAAGGTTTGTTCATTGTGATGTGAGAGGACAAATTTTGAGTAGCATTGTTACTGTTTAGCAGTGTGGATGATGTTGCTTAGTTCAGTGCATCCTGTCAGTAGATTTCACTTGTTCATTTTTCAAGTTACCGGTGAAAATGCTGGTATCATACCGACTTCTTCTCTGAAGGGGCGGAGTTAGATGTATGAAGAGTGTGAGGTTGTTAATGTCTTGTTTAAGTGCATAACCAGCAAATGGGGGTACACAGAGGCAGATCTGTAGGGAGAGAGAGGGAGCCCACTTAATCACTCTAAATTCTTATTAAACAAGATGGCAGAATTTGTTGTTCCTGTATAGTAATATCAAGATATTAAGGAAGGTTTTGTTCAAGGTGATCATATTCACTGTAGTAATTCTGTGTAGGTAGGAGGGTTTACAAAATATTACACTTAGATATGATCATGAATTGATGCAGTAGTAAGAACTCTCTTCTTCATAAAGTAGCTCATCAGTTCCTAAAGCAAGAAAAGATATCAGGTGTGGGTAGAGGTGCTCAAAAATGTTAATGCAAGTTCCTGTATCCAAAGTATGTAGGTTACTAATTTGTCTTGATCAGACAGATACTTCAAATAGGGTGCAGTACATTGATACTTTGTAAAGACTGAAGACTATGCTCTCACTTGCCTTATCTGCGATGGGATTTCATGTAATTGGATTTTTTTTTTTTCCCATATACTGTGTAAGAGTCCCAAATAAATACCTTAATATCATTGGCAAATTTTGTAAGTACTGTACTTTCTTTATGGTTGACCAGCTAATGTCTCTGGTATTCAGATTGATTTAGCACAAAATTCTTTAAGTTCAGACAACAATAATTATAGGTTAAAATGTTTAGATCAAAGACTATTAATACTTCACGTTTTCAGATGAAAAATCGAGCAGTTACACAGTGGAGGAATGGTGGTGAGCTCTCCCTCTCCTCTTACTGCTAGCCTGCCACACCTCCTGGCAACCTATCAGTTCCCGCAAGCAAGTGTTGGATGAGAAGTTTGTTTGTTTATTTTTTTGGGGGGAGCAAAGGTTGAACCAGAGTTGCCAAGCCTCTTTATATGCAGGTTTGAAAGAGTGTGGTTTGTGTGCTTTGTTTTATATTTGTAATTGATGAAGTATATCTTGGCATTGAATTTTAAGTCTACTAACTGAGAGTTCTACTGAACTGGCTAGACTGAAGGTGTTTCTATACATAGTTGTTTAACATGGTTTTGTGTTATATAGTAGGGATAATGACAAGGAATAATTGTTGAATTTTTTTTATAATCCAGTTTTTTATATGTTAATTCTTGTAAAGTTACCTTCAATAAGTATTGTTAACAGTGCAAGTCACAGGAGCCAGAGAATAAATGTCTTGTAAGAAGTCAGCCACATGAATATATACAAGTCATGTTCAAAATCAAATGTGGATGAATTGTGGATGTTCACTTTTAGCCCTTGTATTAGGGACTTCATGTACTTTTGTAGTCTATTAGAAATATTGAAAGTGCAAGTAGCAAGAATGTTCGAGAGTATGAGTGCATGAGTCTATCTGCCCAATTTTGTACCTGATTCCTAATTTAAATATATGTAAAATAATTGAATAGGATGAATTAAAGACACAGATGCTGAACATGTATGATAAAATATTATTGGCATTATGAAGATGATGCAAGAGGTGTGTTGCAGTCAATGCCCAATTAGAGTACAATATTTTCTTGAAGATATTCATTATGTGGTGAGCCAAATTGGTTGCCATCAGAATTTGAACCTAAAGATGAAATATCAAATGTGTGGACAATACATTACCATAACTTCCATAGAACTATTAAATTCCACAAACTGCACTTTACTTTCAGGAACTTCACAACCAATCCATGGAGTTGTGTTGTGAGAAATAAGCCAGAAATCTGATATGGGCATGTGTAGCTAGACACTCACAGTCACCTTCTTTTTTTTTTTTTTTTTTTTTCTGTTTACACAGGAAGTTAGTTTGATTTTTTTTTTTTTTTTTTTTTTTTCCTTAAAAGAGAGAAAGAAGTACTGATTTGTTGGAGGGGAAATTTGATATAGATTTTGGTACCAATATGGCCTAATCTCAGTCAGCAGTGGAGCATGTGATATAATGAGAATGTTTAATATATTTGACTAGTAGATTCTGTATAAATTGCATACAAATATCACTACTGGTGATATCTGAAAGAAAAGGTAATTTACACTGTAAATTATAAAACTTCTGTTTTGGCATTATCACCATGATATTTGCAACATTTTTATCAAAAGGAAACACAAATGATTTTTTTTTTTTTTTTTTTTTTTTTTTTTTTTTTTGTCAAAGGATAAGCAGTGAAAGTAATTGTAAAAACACTCCACAGGTCAGATGATTACATCATACGACAGAACTGCCTACCAGCTGTATACAGTACATCCTATGTTTGACCAATGCTGTGTCAAGTGTCATTGTTATAATGCTACTGTAGATGTAAAGTGTTATGATTTGCATATGTTTTCACCAGTTCAGATAGTGCCACAGTCATTTGTTTTTCTGTGGTGCAGTTACAGTTGTCTCCCTGACATGCTGAGTATACTGTACAGTAGCTAGTTACTACCTTATGTTCAGTTTATGAGTTGGTGATTCTATTCTCTATACTCTTTTAGTATGCAGCTTATATATTTACTGATTTTTATGTAGTGGAACTTGGTATTACTGTTTTAGATTATGTATTCAAAACTTTTATCACATGACTGTGAATATTTATGTGATACATTCACAGTATATTTGGTATGCAAATATTTTCATATACAAATGACAAGCTTCCAATGTTATAGCTGTTTAGCTGTAACTTGGATATCACTTTCCCAGGTAATCCACAATTAGTTATACAGTATGGCTTCACCTCATGTACAGGTCTCATAGCTACTCTATATATTTTAGCAATTTTATATATATGCTACCAGCCTTATCTAGGCCAGTCACGATACTTAATTTTACTATTGGTATGGCATGAGAACAGGTGGCAGATACAAACATTTTTTAATATTTCACTCTTGGTACAGTGCTTTCTCTAAAATGCTACAATTTGTACTTAACTCATTTGCAGGTGTTAAACACTTAATTTATTCATTCCCATTGATTGGACTGCAATATATGTAAGATGTGTTGGTATTCATTATACTTATGTGATGAAGTATATTTTTCAGCATTGAAGGTGCACAGTAGACTGCTCACTAGAAAATGCAGTTTGTTTGAGTTCTGCTTTAACTTTTTAGTTTAATGAGTCATTGATGCACTGGGTGTCTCACTACCTGTTATATTTTGGCCATTTTATGCCTCAGCAGAAATTTGGGCCAAGCCATTCCCTTCATAGTAATACTCAAGACTACTGTAACTTTATTTTAGAGTCAGACTCTGGGTGATTATGCTATATACATGGGGAGAGGTGGGAAATGTGTTTGAGTGCCATGCTGACATGATTATTCAGAGGTGAATATTGTCTCTAATCCTAAAGTTGATTATTAAGAACTAGAACAGTATGATTCTCAGTTAACAGTATGGTAGGTTTTGTGTTGCTGTAAGATAATGTAAGATGCCTTAGTTAATGTCTTTTGGTAACATGATACATTTACTGTGCAAGTTAAAGATGATAGACTCTCAGAGTTTTTAGTTCGATGAGCCATGTCACAAAGAGTAATTTCACAGATTTGAGGTTTGAACTATTTATAACATAATATCAGTAAGCCTGAAACATGTATCTTTGATTATACACAGTTAGCTGGTAAACCTATTTACAGTAATGGTTAATGCTATCTGATCAATATTTTCTCTAAGCCTCACTGTTTAACTACACCATATCTCAAATATTTTGACAATAAAGTTACAAGTCTAATGAAGTTGTAGTAATGTAAACTTTTCCATGGTACTGAACCATAATTATTGAGGTGTACGAGATATACTTTAGTTAGGATTCCTTGCAGACTGCAGGTTATAAATTTACATTCTCCTCATGAACAACACAATAAAATCATCTAGGGAAACCAGTCAGCCTGAACCAACTCAAGCTCACCTCATTCCACTCATGGTAAAAATGTGATCTGAATGGCTGCTTTTCTAGTGGCTCAGATATTAAGACTGGTGTTCTTTTCAGACCTGATGAAGTTGTCCCAATTATTATTACTTGATTATAATGTTGCATTTCGGGTTTCTAATGTCACCTTCATGAGATGTTCACGAGGTGAGTCAGTTCACAAAAGTGGAATAATCTATACAGTATATGGTTTTAGTGGTTGTGTACCAGGAAGTTGAGGTTTTACTTAACTGTACTTCATTATATAAGATCTCATGGAATTTGGGTAAGGCCAATTGGATGATAATGTAAATATAGAATTTTAAGAAAGCACTGAACTCAAATAATCTGATCCATCTTGCAGTTTCACTGTATACTGTACAACAAAAGTAAGATTTTCTGGTATTAAATCTAGAAGGTATATTAAGTTCACTTGCCATATAAACTAATAACTTGATCATTACATTTCATAATACAGGTAAGAGTGACATTACTAAAGCTTTTACTTTTTATCAAGCATAGCCACTTGAACAGTGATGGCTGCAGTGTTATTTTTTAACCTTCCTTCAAGTCTTAATGTATATGTTTGTGTGTGTGTGTGTGCAGTAGACACTTACTACCTGTTGTTGACAGGCAGCCCATGACTTTAATTACTCAGGTCAGTCTGAAAATGATATCCTGTCAGTTTCATGGCCTAGACTTTTAACAACATTTTTAGGTTTTAATTTGGAATCTGAGTAAGTGCACAGTATCCTGATGTGTTTAAAAAGAATCATAAAAATACAGTACAATGGATCAACAAGAAGTATCCCTTTAGATAGTGACTGTGATAACTTGAAAAATAACAGTGTAAAAGAAGTCATAGAGTAGCAAGAAGCAACTGTAGCATCAAGTACAGCTGTTTTGTGTGGAATTTCAGGATTCAGGTACATTAGTGTCTACTGCATACATTTTCATGCACATGAATACAGTAGTTATTACAGAAGATGGTTCTTGCCAAATGAATAATTTTGTAATGCTAAGAGTGTAATCTGGGCATTCAGTAATACTGAGGTTGCTGCAAAGAGGAAGAGCTGTTAGACTTGCAATTAAAGGTACCCTAACACATGCTGTCATATTAAATGTAGTTGAAATTTTTATTTCAAAGCAAATTCATGCAAAATGTACATAAGGTTGATATTAGTGAGTGCTTTTGGAGAGGATGGTTTACATGAAAAATTGTTTTATAAGTATATTCTTGTATAATTCAGTAGGATTTAAACCAAAGTCATAGCCAGTGTGACAGTAGACTACTTGTTTCCTATACAGGTAATTCTGAATTTGTGATATGGGAATTAATGTCGTGAGAACAAACAGGGGATTGATAAAATTTAGACAGATGTATGAGAAGTGTGTTGTGTTTAGTGTAGGTACTGTGTGCTTGTGTCTTTAATGCCTGATTTTTATGTCGCAGTCAGAGTGCATGTGTGCGTGAGTAGAGGCTGCTGTTTTATCCTTTTTTTTTCTTTCTTTCTTTTTTTTATGGCAATAGAAAACAAAGAATTCCTAATAATCACATTACTGCATTTCATAGTCATCAGTAATGTAACATGCTAAAGATATGATGCCTCTCTTCATATAAAAAGAAACTGGAAAGCAGGGAACTGCAGTTTCTCTAAATGATTATATGAGAATTTTGTACACTTGCTCAAGTAGCAAAGAGCATTTGTCCCATGAATGAAACACCTGCCATCCATTTCTTCTGTATACCAATAGTTGAGCCCTCCCAGATCCCCTCGTCACATTTCCTTCAGTAAATATCTGTTCACCTTTCTTTGACTTTGCTTTATTATCTCCATAATCCAGATATCCTTTCAGAGCCATTTGCACCTATTATATCATAACATCTATTCAGCTAAATGTTACCTCCCTTTTTTTTTGGAGCAGTTTTATAAAATATATTCAGTTCTAGAGTATTTCCTAGTTTTGATATGCTTCAACTTGTATGACAGTAATTTAGATGATTTTCAACAATTTATTTCTTTTGAAAAAAGTACTATACAGTACATTGAGTCTGCAGGATAATAAAATACACTGTAGTTATGAACTTTATAATTTTTCTAATTATGAAAGTAAACATCATTACCGTTAACACTTAATTTTCAGAATACTTTATTATATCTCTGTTTTTACCCACAGTTTTCTCATTCAGAAATATAAACAAGTACAGTATTTAATTAGTGTATGCATAATGATAGTTTCTCTTACTTTTGGTTTGCCATAATTAGTTTCCATTCTCAGATTTTTTTTTTTTTTTTTTAATAAGCTGCTGTACATTAAAAAATTACTTCTTACAGTACATCAGTGTGCATTATTCATTCAGAATTTTTGTATTGCTAACTGCAACATCATTTACTTCTATTAAGTGAATTCAGTTTTACTGTGATTATTGGTAAGTACCAAACTAACTTCTTTACACCACAGTATTTGCCACAAAGCTCACCATGGCAGTCACTAGTCCCCACCTCTCCTCTTATGTACCTTTCATGTGTAGACAGTTTGTGGGTACCTGGGTAGTTCATATTCTCATTTTTTTAAATAATTTTTTCTTAAATAAACAGATGCCTAGTTATTTTTAGCCTTGACATTGTTTTCACTGACACAGCAAGTTCAGGTTATTTTCACTCCATAACCTTGTTGTGAAGTGAGCCTTTTGCATGGCATTTGAGAATTCCTATATCTAGTGATATTTTTTGTGAGAGCACAAATAGTAATGAATATTCCTCTATTGTAACACTGGAATTCTCTGGCATGGATATGAAACTATTTTTTTGTGAGTATGGCTAATTCACAACCTGTATTTTTTAATGTAAGCTGCACTTTTTTATTTGATGAAGAAACTTGAGTGTTTTAGAAATCCAGACTGGGATGCATGCCCTTAAGAAATGTGGTAACTCAGTGTAAGGACTGCAGCCCCATCCTTTATAGAAACATGACCCTTTTCCTAGAACTTTTGGACCTTATGCCCTTACTCCATAAAGACCTTAATGTGGCAACCCGGAGGAGGAGGCATTATTGTGGCAGAAATGGAAAAGGGTGGCCATTCTTAGAAAAAAAATTACTTGAGTCGAACAAAGAAAGAAAAATAAAAAGACAAGTACTGTAATAAAGAAGTGTGTGACCAAAGCACAAGTCGTATAATTTTAGATTGCCAAAAGTGTTGGATCAGAAAAAGTGTCCAGTGTGATGAGAATTGTATACTTTGTGACACTGTCCCTGGATGAAAACAAAAGGGAAATAAAACATGTGCCAGTATGCAAAGCTGCTGACAAGAAAAGAATAGTGTGGTGACTGAAATACAGGGCAAGTGCATAGAAGTTGACATAAGGCCGGGATTCTGAGTCACCTCTTGAGAGACTTAAAACTAGAGGTCTGAGTCTCCAGTGTGATTACTAGTGGAGGAGTCGATCACCACTTGGATGGGCTCACCTCAAGTAGTGACTAAGAAAGTGGCCGAAACTCTTGTCAATCAAAAGTGCAAATTTGTTGAGTAAATGCTTTATATCTAATGTTGATTATTGCCATTATTTTAGTGGACCTGTGAACCCTGTGCCGTTTTATGGGTTTCGATGGAGGCTTCATGTTGGTGTGAAGTGAACCTGACGTTTATTATATGATAGAAATATCTTCCCTGTTATGTTGTTGAAATGGACTATTTCTGATAGTTTTGTTCCTTTATATTATTCTTGATATATCTCTACATTATCAGGTATACAAACTATTAACATTCTTTATCAGTCCTGTTTGTTTCATGTATAGTGTTTACATGTCATAATATGAATTAATCTGTTGTTTTTAATGCATTTAGCCCACAGCAGAGTCAATATGAATCTCGCTTCAGAGTGAAAACTTGGGGTTATCAAGGGAATGAATGTTCAGGTAATGACTACTTGACTTTATTTATGCTCTCTTTAGTCAGAAACTTTAGATTTAATTTGTAAGGTTCAACCATCCAAGGTCTTGTACTTGACTAAAACCCACCCTGTTACCATCATGTTTGAATGTTAGATTAAGCATATTGTTTCAGTTTGCATTGGTTCCTTAAAAAACTGTGTTCATGGAATATTATTTTTCGATAACCAAACATGTATTGTGAAAGTTAATTAAAATTTCATTTTGCACTTTGATGTCTTGAAGTCGAGTAGACATTACAAGGGAAGATGGTTGAGGTTGGATCTGGTGCACTGATGCAAGCTTAATTAATCAGTTTGACAGATAACCCTTCCTGCTCTAGTCCAGAAATAATCAAGAATCTGATTGGATGAGTGTTACATGTACATTATCTGTGATGCCAGACTGGGTAACACTCAAATATGTTTATGAAAAATCAGATATAATTAAGAGTGGTGAAACAGTGCACTGAATCTCAATTATCTCCCTAGTGTGTGTTGGAACAAAGGCAGACTGAGCTAAGACAAGCCAGAGTTTCCTTGGTAAATGTGACCCTGTATTATGGAATGCCTTATTTGTCATCCAGCCAGTACATGAGTCACTGACAGCTCTTCCCAGTGATTAATTGATACAGCGACTCTTTACCGTACACTTTTTAAAATTGAGAAACATTGATATTTTCATTAGTTCATAAGTTTCATTGACCAGCTTTATGTAAGCACTCCTGGAATGGACATAAGGCCAACATAAAGGGTCGTGGTTACCATACGGCTCGGCTCCTCACACCGCCACAGTACAAAAGAGGTGGGCTGAGACAGGCAGAGTCTACCTCACGGTGTTCTGGGTCACGCAGGCAAACCATACACATTCTGGCAGCAAAACTACACTGCAAGCAAGCAGTTCCATAGTAACCAAGTTTTCAGTTAGGCAATCACAACCTGTTATTAGCAAAGAAAATACAGTACAGTACTAACATAATATCAGTATAGGCCAATGAAGTGAAGACATGATTATTGGATCTGTAAGGTATTAAACATCTCTCCTTTCATTCTTTTCCTGTGGTCATGGAAACAGAATCTTGTCATGCATGACTAACTAGATATTGCTGTTTTCCATCTTAGGCTATACATGAAGTACTGTTGCAAAAAAATGCTCAGTGCTATTTTCAACCCGGTGATATTTGGTAACAGTTCAGTACCTTTAGCAGTATTTAGTTATGTTTATGACAAGGTATCCATGATATTGAGAAAAGCTCTTGTTCAGATAAATCAATGTGCTGATAATATAGTGTTACTATTTGTAAAATTATTTGTGGATTTGGTGTTCAGTGGCTCAGTCTCATCTTGAGCTTTCAGAAACACTTAACTTGTAGTTTTAACCCCAGAAATAATTATAAGTTCTGTGGTAAATAACAATGACATCAGTTGCCATTAATATTGTTACAATATTCATTCAACATATGATTGCATTTAAAGATGATTGCTTTGTTATATTAATATTTGTTTGTATTTGTTTTAATATATATATTTTTAAAAGTTTGTTAAAGTCAGTATTCATCACTGGTAGACAGCTGTGATGGTAAAACCACAACACCAATCAGAAACACATGAAAACCCGCACAAAGAATATACGGTGTTATGTACTGGCTAGGTGTCTGAATCTGAACTCAGGAGATTAAAAGACTGTGTAGTATTAGGCTATGCAGTATTTTTATATCTCAGCCTACTGAAGAATACTGCGAGAACTTTGAATATATTAATACAGCACTGTAGCCATGTACAAAAATATGAAGTTATTTTATCTATACAAATACCTTACAAGTTGAATATCACTTCACTTCACTCCCTCCGAAGTTGCCCATTTTGTATCACTTCAGCCACTCCCACCACTACCACTACCACCACCACCACCACCACCACCACCAACCCCACAGCAGAACCAGCACAGTGTCATCACATTCTTACGTACTTGCATTTACCAGCTATAAATGGTTTTCAACAGTGTCTTTGCACTCGGCCTATTTTCTTCCTGTCTCCTTCCCTGTTTAATCTTCTGCAATAGCAAGGAATATCATGAACACACAGAGGCATACATAACAGTTGTTGACTAGCAAGGTGATGACATTGATGAGAAATACCACCATGTGGCAAGATTAGCAAGGAGAATTATGCGTATATCATGTTTCAATAAAGTATCATTTTGCAAGGGTTCTTGTTAGGAGAGCACCATATTCTTTATTGAAATGGGCATTTAAGCTCTTTGCTGGTTTTGTTTCACTGTACACTTCCCAATACAATGATGACCCCATTACTGGTGTCTGACCTGTCCTTACAACCTGTAAATAGGATAGAATAAACTATTACATAGAGAAGTCTTTTGATTTCCCTGCCTTTATTATTAAAGACTACAATATGTGTGAGTGCATTAAAGTGATGAGTTGTATGGTGCACTCATTGTATAGAAAGAGGAGCACCTTCATGTGACTGCACCCACTGTGCTAATAACAATATATACAGTATTCATTACGGTATCCTCCCAACCCGGGGTAATAATATTATTCTATCAGTGACATTTCAACCATTTCCAGAGAATCCTTAAGCACTTTTTGTTCTTTATATAGTCCAGCATAAGAGATCTGTAATTGGTGTTACAATATAAACAGGTTGTTTATCACTGATCTTTCACCATTTTTGATAGATAACCAGTACTTTATTGGGATGAATTTCCATATTACTGTATATAAGTAGATGATATATAGAAGAGGGGTAATTTAAAGAAACTGGTATTAACAGTTTATGAGGGAGGTACATTGTTTGAGGATCACTGACAAGGAACAGTTTACATATTGACAGAATGCATTGACTACTACAGTACTGGGAGGTGGCAAGTATACAATACCATATATATTGGACAGTGGAGGTGAGCAGATTAGTGTGACAAGAAATTAAGAGTTTTGTTATTACTGTAATGTCTATTCTGTGATGATGTCTTATTGAAATCACACAGTTTTATTAATCTTATGAAGGGCCTCTGTAAATCAAGAGGTTAATGAGAAACCTTACTAATCTTGTAACTATGATGCTATGATGATGATGTTTTTAATTTATGAAGCTCAAGAATGAACTCTTGTAATATATACTTAATTCAGTTCAGCAGGAAGAAAAGGGGGAAGATATAGAGCCATACTGGAGTCTTGCTTTGCCTTCTGTCTGGCCTGTTTACTGTACTGAACTCACCACTGTACCCAAATCCTCTAGGTGGAGTCAGATTACTGTTCCCTCCTTGACTGATGACTAGAACAGATACCATACCTGATGTGTTGCCCTCATTGTGATGTGGTAGGGTCATGCTGTTGCACTTACAACCTATCAATGGATATCATGGCATGAGGTGTGTGATAACACGGTTCAGTCACTGTTGATAATTCAGGGCACCTGCCACATGGCTGTGATTAAGAGCGTCCTTTGAGTTTGTGAAGGGGGTACATTAGAAGCTGAGCATAAACATGGGGTGGTTGATCTTTTTAAGAATTCTTGACAGTTTAGGGGAAAGGCTTGCAGGAGGGCATGGAGGCAGGCTTGCCAGGTTGGTGGGAAGACATGGATTGGTGGCAGCATGATACCTCCTTGCAACATCTTTAAAGTGGTATCAGTGCCATAGACCGATTTACATACTGAGCCCTTTGTTAACATTAATAAGCTTGTCAACACTAGGGGAGTGCCAGCGCCCCAATGGAATGCCTTACTAAATCTGCTGTTTTGTTCTGCTCTTTCTCCAGTTGCTTTAGCCAGATTTTTCAGCCAAGCCATGACATAACCAAGGTGATATAGTGGCTTTATCATTGGGTGTAACAGTACCTTCTCCACACTGACTATATGGCATTCATGTGACATCGGTGTGGCCAGTATCTGTACCGAAAATATGTGGTAGGTGGGGGTGCTCACCATCCACTCACTCGATGTAGTACTGCTCTCCGGTGATTACCCTTTCCTTCCTTCCTCTATTGTCTTTATTTTCTTCATTCTTTCCTCTTCCTTCTGCCTGTGGGTAACTTTGCACTTCCTCTTCTGTCTTTCCTTCAATCTCTCCTCTTCTTTCTGCCTGTGGGTGACTCTACATTGAGTGACAAGCCAAGGAAACCATTTACTATGCTGGGTGGTAGCCATATAACCAAATTTTGGCGCCTGGTGGTTTAGTGGGTAATTAAGGCGCTCCAATCAGTTTGAGCCTGTGCAGGTTTATATCCAAGGGGTGATTGGGGTTTATTGCATACATAATGCCACTCAAGGCTGAGTGAGGCTAGTCACTCTCATCTTACATGTCAAGACCAACTTGCCCAACCCTGGGTTCCTACGCTCCTCATGGCGCGACACACTTGGGCTGACTGATGAATGGTTTTTCTCATTATCTGTCGACAGCTTCGTAGACAACAACGCTGTGTGTGAGGCAGTTTTAGTATGATTAATCGGGAATGAATCGTTTGCATGGAGTAATAAATATGATAATACATGCCATTCGACTCAATTTTAATTTCCATTCACCTGACCCTCACAATGGCACTACTGGTACAGTAGATACTGTACTTGTGTGGAACATAATAAAAGGATAACTGCAATAGGCCAGTTGGCCCATGCTAGGTTGCTCCTGCAAGTGTGTAACTACACTATCTGAATAAGACAAGCATATCAAAGATAAGTTATGGGTTCTCACAGCTTAACTTAGACCACAGGGAGGGTGAAATAAAACCATCACAGGAATAAATGGAGCGCAAATCCTACGGTTTACCAATGGAAGCTACGGTAATTTTTTTTTAATTTTTATTTAGATTATTTACCATTCATTACCAGCCCAAAGAACCGAGAAAAAAAAAGGGCTGCTCGGTACACTCAGGTCTTCAAGAGAGCTCTGGACAGATTCCTGACGGAGAGATGAGCCTCCTGTCCCGAGCTACACCCAACTCAGCAGGGCAGCCTCAAAGTTCTCAGACTCTTTCCCGGACCAGCTTGACCTCAAACAAAGAGACGCAGGACTACAGCGCAGCGAAGGACCACCACGACTGTGAGGCCTCAGCCTCTAGACTTCTTCAAGTAATTCAAGTAAGTAAAGCCCAAGCTTCCTGGGGAACGTCGCTGAAGGCTGAGCGGGAAAGGTATACCGAAGTCCCTCGCAGCTCACAATCATAAATTTGACCATGAAGCATCTGGGGTTTGAGGAATGAGGCGGTGGATAGCAGCAGTGTTACTCTAACTTCGTATGCTTCAGGGTTTAAATACGACTTGTATGCGCGGGCGTATGTGCAGAGAGCAAGGGGATACATTGATGCATACACTGGGCAAAAATCATATTGAGCACAGTCACAGACACAACAAGGAAACACGATACTACAGAAAGAATGATAATAATAAGAATGGGATCTAGCATAGATTACACTTAGTCTATGTATAATTAAGTTTTCTTGAGGACTGCAGGCGTTTTCTATGAGAGATCACCTGACGAATTGTAAACAAACCTTTGCGAAGGTTGACGTCACTGGTAGGGGGAGTGGCAGTGAAACTGGTGTTAATTATACAGTATAGTGCTCAAAGGATTCAGTCATCACTTGTCTTTGTATGTAAGTATCTGATGGTTACAAATATTTTGCAATACGGTAAGGAAGAGGTTACTGTTCGCATTCATCTGTGATGCGCCGTAACTTCTGTCACTCATGACTTGTTCACAACCTTGAACTGCTTAGCGTACTACCTCCACGACGCTTTGTAATATATATTGTAGTTTATTTTGCAATTACCCGAAAAGCGAATGGTTGAGTATCATGGAACACTTTTAAGCGCTTCTAATGAAGTCTTCCAGTACAGTGCTGTATTTGATGTACGTAACTTAGTAGGTTTTATTTTTGTGCTTATCCTGTGCATGGCTCTTCTGATTTCATTTTATTTTTCTGTGTTGTTTTGGTCCAGTGTTAAAAAAAAATACCCAATATAATTTGGTTGTGCAGTTTATATTCCTGGTTGGTGTACTGAATTCTATTACTTTCAAGGTTAGGTTTGGCTTGGTTGTCAATGATCGGTCGACTATAGTCGCGGCGCGCGACTCTGAGGTTATCATGCCCTGGCAACCTATCATTCAAAAGTGCATCAGATTTCATGTATAATATGAGATGCATGTGATTCGTACATAATATGTTCGTGGATAATAATGTTCGTGTATAATATATCTGTGCATAATAATATGATTTGGGTATAATATGATAAGAAATTGGACGCACATTTGAATGGTACGTTGCCAAGGCACGATAATGACAACCTCAGAGTCGTGCACTGTGACTATAAAAATAAAAACAATGATCGAATTTGACCTAAATACATACAAATAACCTAACCTTGAAAGCCACCAATTCCTCTTATAAACAATAGGTACTGTGAAATATGTAGAAAATAAGGTATGGAGATTGTGGTACTTATTATGCAGCACAGCTCGGGTCCGTCCAGCTGTATGCCTACCACCATGCAAATTTTGGCAAGAAATAGAATTCGGTTTTAATGTCCACCAGAAATATAAATTGCATAACCAAATTGTATTTTTTTCTTGATCACTGGACCAAAGAAACACTGGGAAAATACAGTGAAATCATTAAAGCAAAATACCAGTACGGGAGTGGTAGGTGGTGGCGACCATCATCCACTCACTTGATGTAGTGCTGCCTACTTCTTCCTTAGCCTTTATCATTTTTTTTCTGTGCCTGCCCTCCTATCTTCCTATTTCTCCCATCTTTCTTGTCACTACTTATTGCTTTTCTTTCTGTTACAGGTGGCTTTACATTGAGTGACAAGCCAAATGGTTTCCTGTAATCCAAGAAACCATTTATAACGCTGGGTGGTAACCATATAACCAAACCATACGTGCTTCCTACGTGTCAAGTGGGTTGGTGGAGGGTTAGTGCCCCTCCCTGTAAAACAAATAACTCAAAGTCAAATGGCCACCCCTTACGGGATTATGGCGTCTGGCAAAAAAAAAGAAAAAAAAAAATACAGTACGGGACATATCGTACAAATAATATCCATATGGTGACTGTCTCAGAGCAGAGAATATTGTTAGATGTATGGAAATTTCTTAGGCTACTGTACTGTAAATGGAGCAAAGGTAACTGCGGTGAAGATCAGGGAGCTACCGTACATTTAATTTAGTACCGGTATGTTTTTTCTAAATTAAGTTTTACCAATTTATTATACAAATAACTTTTAGAAGTTATAATTTACTGGGGAATTAAGAAGTTATTAATTATTCACCCTCGTCAGTTTTAAGCACTAACCACGACAAAATGATGGCTCTCCCTCTAAGTTAAGGTTTTCAGGTCAATGGCTCCTAGATCATTCAGTCACTATTTTAATGAAACCAAACATGTTACTGTTATATGTAACCTGACCTGACGTGAACTATTTAAGGTGGCATCACACGGGCAGAAAATACGAAACTATACCGTAAATTGAGGTGAATTTGGACGATTTTTTCGTCTTTTTGTGCCATGTAATCTAGTTTTTAATTCAATCCTAGATCTTAAGTATTGTATTTTGGGTTGGTCCACTAGAGTATCGAATCATAGCAGTAAAAAATTAAAAATGTTTCATATATGATTATAGCAAATATAGTAATGAGTGTGCAATTTTGTACTCAAACTTTCGTGACTTCAGACACACTGTATAAATTCGTACATAAATAGAAAATGAATGCAGATGACTACCCTGGGTTCCCAGTTTAGTCACGGCCGTATGTGGGGCCATTTCGGACTTTCTGGGGCTTTTAACAAAATGTTCTTCCAGTACAAAAATAATGTCACTTCCTGACAAAATAAGCTAATGACTGTAATGGGATACAAACACAACAGCAATTTTATTTTTTTCTTTGGTTTAAATAAAACATATTAGAACACATGTACATAATATAAATCTAGCTACAAACTTTAGTACTGTATATACTTAACAGTCATTTCTGTCTAATTTTGTTTTTGGAAGACTAATGGAAAATTAGCTGAAGGTGATATGTAACATGATTATTTAGCTTTACCAATTTTTTTGCTTGCTTGTTTCACTATGATAAGGACCTTGATCTCCACCAGTTCTTTTCTTAAATGTTCGAGTTATTGGGTGACCTTGCTTAAACAGGTAGTACCTTACCATAAAAGCTCAAGAGTATACATGTAAATGACACATATGAACCCAGTTACACACAATATTCACATCTGGCAAATTATAAGCAACTGTACGTTGTAAAAAATTTTATTTTTTTTGTTCATACTCCTCCTGTCCAAATTCACCCCAATGTCCGAACTGACTCCAATTTGCGTTGAAATTTTAAAAATTTCATTAAATGCCCAATTAAGAGATTAATTGAGAAGATAACTCCAATTACTTACTTTGCACTTTCACACTACTCATGAAAGTACTGTACGTCTGGGCACCAAAGATTTTCCTGCATCTATTCATTAACATTTCTGCCAAAGAAAGTTTGCCAGTGTTACGAATTGTATTCTTCATATATCTGTTTGTGTTTTAGTATATATTTGGTATGTGTCACGTGATATATTAAATATCTTTATACACAAAAGGACAGTAAAGAACTACAAACAAGTGTGTGCAAACAGATCTCTAATATGTTTATTCATTAATTATTAATTTAAATAACTTTTTACTGCAATAATATCCGAATTCGCCCTGAGTCCGAATTCACCCCAAATTACGGTACGTACCAGTAAGTTTGTTATACTGTATTTCCTCTTTTAAATCTAATTAATGCGATTTTGGAAATGATCTGTTCTTGAGATAAGCCCCATATGCCAACTTCTATCCTTCAGTGGTGGATATACAGTAAAAGCTCGATTAATATGAATGCATGGAGATTCTTCCATTCCGGATATGGAATTTTCTGGATAATCAAGTGTTACTCCTAGGAATTTTCTGGGAGATCGAACAAATGAAACAGTACCAAACTTGAGACTTTATTTAATAAAGTACATTATTCAGTATTAGATACAGTACAGGTAAGATACAGTACAGGTACACTCACGCTCACTAATATCTGCCCAGGGGTGCCCCCTTCCTACCTCAGAATACCCAGGGAAGAGGGGAGGGGGGGAAGAAACGAGCTCCACCTGCCACCTCCCCAGCTCCCGACCATCCCCCATACTCCTACCCAACCCCCCACCCCATCCGTCATTCTTAACTAGCAGTTACACCTCAAGCTGATTTCATGCTTGACACTCTTGGTCCCACTACTAATACAAACAAAGAATATTAGGATATGTTAAAAGAGTATAACTATCAACATGTTGCAGCAAGAAATTAATGCATTATGACATTGACAGTAAAACAAAAACGTTAACAACGGCCACTTCAGGCCTCCTGTGTAGTAGTAGTAGTAGTTCCCTAGGCAGTCTGGTCGAACAGCCCCGAGTCCCTTAGGAAGGCCATGGCCTCCTGTGTTGGGTGCACTGCTTTGCAAACACACACACACTCTGAAAAACACAGACATAAACAAACCTAAACATGCAGGCACAGACACAGACGCATGCAAACACCCAACGCATGAGGCCTGGGATGGCCGTTGTTAACATTTTTGTTTTATTGTCAATGTTATAATGCATTAATTTCTTGCTGCAGCGTGTTCATAGTCATATTATATACTTTTTACATATCTTAGTGTTTTATATTAGTGTATTAGTAATGTGATTATGAGTGTAAAGTATGAGGTTAGCTTGAGATGTAACACGCAAAAAGACTGGTATCCGGAATATTTTCGACACCATGCCGGATTGAATTTGCGTTCTGGCTATACGGATGTGCCGATGCATTGGATGCCGGTTAATCAAGCTTTTACTGCGAGTGGAATGCACCAAACCACTTTAAGCATTATCTACCTGGGCCACTTTACCAAACCTTGTCCTGTGCAATTCCGTCAAAACCAAGGTCAATTGCAACCTTACCTCTGTCAGAGTTGCCATCTAGTAGCATAGCAGATTCCAGCTGCTTCTTTATGTTATGTATGAATCCAACGTCTCTGTTATTATTGATTTCTGGTGGAAGTGTTGTAAAGTACAGTATTAGGTTTTTGTATAGTTGAATCATGATGGTTATCATTAAGGAGACATAAAACCATCTCTTCAGATTTTTTTTTTTTTTTTTTCTTACACACCTCTATGTGATTACATATATAAGGGATTGGTTACGTTAGGTCAGGATAAGTTTGGTTAGGTTAGGATAAATAAGTTTGGGTTATTATGAAAAATTTGATTACATTAGGTTTGAATAGATAGGAAGTACAATATGGAAGTTTGGTTCCTGTAGGCTGTGTCTCTCCACCCAGTTACCCGGGGCACCATAGTAAGCTCCCTGTCACCCCATTGTTTGGTTATATGGCTACCACCCAGCATTGTAAGTGGTTTTCTTGGGGTACAGGAAATCATTCGACTTGTCACTCAGTGTAGAGCTACCTGAAGAGGAAAGAAGAGTGCAGTAAAAAAAAGTGACAGGAAGAATGGCACAAATAGGAAGAGAGGAAGGTAGACACAGGAAAAGAACATGATAAAGGTTGAAGGAAGAAGTGGTTAGTACTACACTAAGTGAGTGAATGCTGGTCACAACCACCAATCACCAGGGACAAGTGGGTTTGGGAGCCATATCAACCCATTACCCCCAGGTAGGAAGCTGCTGCCAGTATAAATGAACCTAACATTAGTGTCCATAGCTCAGCATCATGCATAATTATTTCTACTGGAGTGTGGTGTCATAAATAAATTCTCCAGTTAGAAAACATACTCCTGGTCATAAAGTTTTGAACATTAGTTCATTGGAGCTGTCCTGGACTTTGATCATAGTTGTTACTGAGATGAGATCTTCTTTTTTTTTTTTTTTTAAAGCCACTTCAGCTTCATTGAGCTGTTACTGATTGCTTTTTCAAGTTTTGATTTTTTTTAAATTACAGTGAATTCTCAGCTATCCATTGTAATTCAGCCAAACCCTACGCCAAGTAAAGTGAAATGCCGGATATTGCATAGCACCCTCCCAGTGGCTCAACATTCAGCGTTGAGCTAGATCTTGTGTAACTCTCTGTCTCGACCCTCTATCCTAAAAACTTTCCCATGAGTAAAAGATTAAAACAAGGCATGAAATACAATAAAATAATGATACAGTACAGTAATACAGCAATATAATGCCAGTTGGCTACCACTTGAGGGCCGGTTGATACACCTCAGTGCAGGATATTCCATAGAACTGTTGGTTGCATCCTGTTTCAGCACCGGATGTTGTATAATTTTGCTGGATATTGCTTTAATAGAGCCCAGCCAGCAGTGCTGGCTATTGCAATGACGGATAATTGAGAATTTACTGTACAGTACAGTAATACGTCAATATACGATTCCCCTAGATGCAATACCCCAGCTTAACAATGGGGGTAGAAATACCACCATATCCCGCCTAACAATGGCCAAACCCCGGTTTAATGATGGGTTTTGATATTTTAAAACCAATTTTGATGATATTTTAGTCTAAAATTGTGTGTTTAGGTTGATTTATAAACTTTTTAGACTTAAATAAATGTATTTTAGCTATAGGTGGGGTGACCACTATCATTTTGGGGTACAGTTTATTAAGCTTGATTTTTTCCAGACTTGTGTTTGACAATTTTCAGATTTTATTTGTTGGTTTTAGTGAGTTATTTACAGGTGTTAGGCTTAGGTTAGCTTCCTTGACAGCTGTTAGGCCATTTAGATTGCCTTTAAACCTGTTTTTGGGCTCATCCGGGTGGGTTTTGGACTTGGTTTTTGGGGAAACCCAAGGCTGGTAAACAGTCCACATTGAAATACATGTTAAAAGTACCCTGATATACGATACCTCGCCTAATGATGGGGTTTTACCTAACCAATTACATCTGTTGTGAAGGGGGATTTGCCAGTTAGGTAGTTTCGTACCTTCCAGACGTTTCTGGTACCGTATGTTTCAGTGCGAGTCATCAGAGTTGCCAGTTTGCCTGGTGTTTGTAAGCGTAATTATTTTGTAAGTTGAACATTCATTTATTTTTATGCTCTTTTTCTTTATAATGTTTTATTTAAGTGATTGCTTGTTACATTATGTAATTTAAGTTCGTATAGTAAATGATTTAGAGTGTTATGTAATGTGAGACAACTCTAGCATGTTTTGATGTCTCCTAGTTGGTAACTGTTGTTACTAGGGGCTGATGCAAGACCAGCACGTCCGAGAATGTTTGAGAAGTAGGTCTTTGTAGAACAATGAAAGCTTATATAAGATGGGGTAGAGATTATTACAAGTTTAGTCAGGTTTCAGGTCAGTTTGAGTGAAGATCAGTCGGTTTTGGTGTAGTGTCAGTGCAGTGCTGTTAGTGAAGTTTGGGAAGAGTTGCTTTGCAATCATTAAGTGTAATTACCGTCAGTGAAGATTGTACTGTATATTTTTGGTACTTGTGAAAACAGTGGCAAACAGTGACAGGTTATTGAAGTTTGTAAAACAGTGGAATTTGAGAAGACAGTGAAGTGTATTAAGTGTAATTACTGTCAGTGAAGATTATTTTCAGTGTCAGGACTACATATTATAATTACAAATCATAATAGATAGATAGATAAATAGATAGATAGACAGCCCTCTGCGAGCCTGGGAAAAGGAAATGAGTTTGCAAGTTACACTGAGGAAAGCTGACGACAGCGGCCAGTAAGGAGATGATGCAGTTAGCTGTCAGCAGTCCTCTCGTGAACAAAGACCTAGTAACCATACACACACATATACACACATACTCACACACAGGCTTCTTAAACTTTCCATCCACGAGGAACACACGTGATACGTCTCCTGTTTCACCAGAATTTAGGAAAGAAAGCTTGGAAGGAGACAGGCCTTAGAAGAGACAGGTCACAGTGAGAAGGGCTTGGCAATTTGAGAGAGAGAGAGACAGAGAGATAGATAGCGGGACGGGACTCTATACTTACGCTCTGTGTGAGAGACTTGTTAATATTTCCAAGACAAATAAAAATAGTCCCATACTATTCTTTACCTCTCCTGTCACTACATGACAAATGGGAAGCTACTCCAAGATATAAAAACCGCTCGTCCATAAATCTAAAATATATATATAACTTTACCACAAAGGAACCTACACAGTCTTTTATGACATTTAGTCTTTATGACATTTGGTAGCAGCGAACGTATACGAACCTCGTCTACGAATCAACATTGAATTCCTACAAAATATCAAGATTGAAAACAAAAAGAATAACTCTCACAACCAGCAACATCAGCTCCTGACAGTATTCTCTCCAACCAGCCCCCTCCGTCTCCCCGATCATCATGCCGATGCAGAGGTGAAAGAGGTCACACGATGCCTTGCAAGTAGTTTAACAAAATATTGATACGATCTTGCAATGTCTACGACGAACCAGCGAATCTACGGACATCGTCTCCGAATTAAAAGCAAATTTCTACAAAAGCAAGCGAGACTCTACAAGATTAGCTTCAGTTCTACAGTGAATCCCGACAAAATACAGCCTACAATGCAAATAGTCTACAAGTCTACGAAACAACTCTATAATCTTCACTTAACTTCAAGCAGCAACAAGAAGAATATAAAACAAAGCAAGTAAAGAAGAGGAAACACCGAAGCAACAAGCACACAAGCCCCCACCACTCCCTCCCGCCTATGCTGACCCAGAGGTCAAGACACGCAGCAAAACACCAAGTCCATATTCACAACTCGTCTTACTCACCCGTCTTCACTCAAGTTACTCATCGCTACTCATTCACTCACCACAGCTACCAGTGTGGGAAGCCGACGTCACCATGTCCTGAGATGACATCACAACGCGAGTCTGCCATGCCAAGCAACGTGTGACTGACACCAGGCACTTCTCACCCACTACTCATTATTCACATAGCTCCTACTCATACTCATTTATTTTCACAGTTAAGTTGGAAATTCGACGTTCTATGCTGAGGTTTGCCTGGGACAGCCGTTAACCACCACAAATACCAGGCCATGGAATTTCCTGAGTAATATCGTCCATCAACACACCACTAGAATTATCAAGAGATCTTCAATCAAACCTGTATTTTTCTTCCGAGATCGACTTTTGTATCGACACACCTCTACGATCTGTATCAAGTGGGTAAAATTATACTTGCTCATTTCTTCTCAGTGCCAAAATTAGCTATATTCAACTTATTTACTCATCTATTTTGCTAGGACATAAATAAACAAGAGGCGTATTTCATAACACCATATCTTAATGACAGGAATATTTTCGCCACCACCCACGTTAATACCAGATGACACACAAATTGCCACAACATCAGACTCACAATTAAGAGGCAGCCCACCCCTTGTACAAACCTCACCACACACTAAAGATAAAGAAACAAATACGGGAGTTTCAGATGATGAGTGGGAAACCCCCTCAGACATAGAGAGTGTGGACTTTGCCGCTGCCTTGCATACGTATGCCAATATACTTAACAGGGTTCACCGGTCCGGTGACATCAGTACTTGTGTAATATGTGAAGTGTTAGCAAGCATTAAATGTACTAACTATGAAGTGTTGTTAAACATTAAGTGTAACTGCAATTGGTAAAGTGTGAATAGCTCCAGTGCTTGTGAGAACAGTGAAGTTGGAAAGCATTAAGTGGAATTATTTGGAAAATAAAGACAGTGAACTTTAAGAAGCCAGTGTTCATTTTTGCCTCAGCTGATCTTGTTTACTGCACACCTAAAGGCTGACGTAAGAACAACTCACTGGACAACGTCCTTCCTGTACTGTACTACCGTTGTTGGAGCCTGTGGCAGTGTGAGGACTGGGACGTAACACATCGTTAAACTGGGGTATGCCTCATGTATTTTTTTAACATGTTATTGGTGCATTTGCCAAGAAAATTAAGCATTGTTTACATTCACAATGGCACTGTAAATGGATGGGTGCCATTACTGTATACCGGTACAGTATGCCATTTTAATGCTGATGTAGCCAAATGTATACTATGTATAGATGGATTATCTCCATAGCCTACTCAAAAATGCATTTCCTCACATCTTCAGAAATATTCTAAATCAGTTAAGAGGTATGTGAGAGTTTTTAGAAATATTTGAGAATTGTAAAATTGGTCACCCATCTTGTTCATATTTTTTTAGTTAGTTGTTTTCTGGGGAGGGGCAATAACCTTCTGCCAACCCACTTATTGTCATGTAGGGAACATGTGTTGGTTGGTTATAAGGTTACCACCCAGCGTTGTAAATGCTTTCCTGGTTTATAGGAAATCATTAGGAGAAACACACGGGTGGTTTGGCCATGTGGAGAGGATGGAGAGTGAGAGACTGATGAGGAGAGTGTATGTGAGTGAGGTGGAGGGGGGGAGAGGGAAGGGAAGGTCAAGGATGAGATGGAGTGGAGAGGTATATGAGAGAGGGGGGTGTGAGTTGCGAGCAGGGCAATGAAATGGGAGGGGACAAGGTGACATGGAGGCGATTTGTTTGTGGCCACCCCTTACGGGATTAAGGCGTCTGGCAATAGATAGATATATAGATAGATAGTTTCCCATCTTGCAACCATATAGGCTGCCTAAGTGAAATATGAGGTAAATTTCTAGTTTCATCCCATGTTCAATTTTATCTTGAAAAATTTAGGTATTTCCATGGCTTTTTATGTTATTCATGCAGCATTTAGTATGTAGAGGGAGTTTGGGAGTTTGACTTCCGAATAGCTACCCTTAAGAATCCTTAAAATAAACCACTCACCATGTAGCATTCCTTTAAAAAAAAATGCATTTATCAGTATGACAAAGGATTTTTTTTTTTTTTTTTTTTTTTTTTTTTTAAAGGTTCATTGAAATGTAACCTTTATTTTTTTTTTTTAGTCAGAAAATAGCTAATAACCATTACAAGGACACAGCAGTTTGGTTGCAGCCTATCAGTGGTGTTCATCACAGTGTGAAGTTGTTGTTGCTCTGCCCCAGTTTGTCTGACTGAGCAGACCAATCAACCACAAGCAAACATCCTCCTTCCTGTTTCAGACTGCCTCATTAGGGTTCGAACAGGGTCCTTCCACATGGTGGGATTCAGGGAAAATGAAGGAGACAAAACTCTCAGAAGGATGATTTGTGTATAGGAGATATGTATGAGTAGTAGTCTCAGCCTGAACTTCAACTGTGTGGTAAATGTGGTTGTGTTCCCCACCTGGAAGTGTTAAGGCCAGCTTCCAAGCCTTGGCCCCACATCACCCCCATGGTACCCTTAGTACCTTTCGGGTCAGCGTTAACCTTCCACCTATTACCTTTTGTGGTGCTTAACAGATGCAACACCTTACCTAAGAGTGAGTTGGCCTGCAGTCCTAACAGACCCAGGTTCAAATCCTGCTGGGGCAGGGAACAGTTTAAGGATTTGAATTTCATAAATATCAGACTTTACTGATCTACCAGAAGAACCGCCGGCATGTCGTAAAGATACCCCCGCTAATACCAATACACCAGTCCTGTATGAGACAGTCCTAGCATGTATTCAGTATGGACGGTGGGTGTTAGTGCCGAAGTGGTGACATGTAGAGGTGTACAGTACGTAGGAGGACTACTGGGCCTTGAAAGCAGGCTGTGAAGCCTATGCCCAGAGTCAGTCACCAAAAAAAAAAAAAAAAAAAAAAAAAAAAGTAAGAGTGACCTGAGACAGTGCAGGGCAGAGGCATCCATCATCCTTGAGCCGAACACCTGCTTTGCCCTCATACCCCAGCATTGTGAAGTAAAATCAAGTTTCAGAGTTCATAATATTGTCCCCCAAAATATGAAGATTTTTATTTACAGCACCTTAACCCGCCGCGTGCTGGCTATTTTTAGCCCTCTGGGTAACCCCAGTGCCAGCCATTTTTCGACCTTTTTTTTTTTTTTTTTTTTTTTTTTTTTTTTTTTTTTGCTAAAATGATAGGGTTTTGATGTGGAAACAACAAATTTCGCCATTAAAATGCTCACTGAGGCTCGAAAATGAATTTTATTGAGTCCTGCATACTCATGTACAGGTATAGCCGCTCTCTCGTGCTCACCACGTACGTGAGAGAAAGCCATTTTCTGTGTAAGGTATACTCAGGTATTTATGCTGGGAAGGTATAGCAATGTTCAGTACACCTTTCTGATCACTATTACTTCAGCATCTATCAAAATTTGTGTGTCTTTCTCATTGTGAATGCATTATCTTACATTTACTTGAAGATAGGTACAACCTGACTTCATTATGTACAGTCCTGGCACTTACAAGAAGGTATTTACAACTTGACTTCACTATATAGTACTGACACTTACAAGAAAATATTTACAACTTACACTTACATGAAAATGCCTTCACTATGCACAGCACTGGGTGAGGCACACAGGCAGAGTGAGGCAGTGCGAGTGTGAGGGGGGGAACGAGTGAGTGTATGGCCTTGACAGACTGGGGGATGGTAGAGGAACAGTTACCTTACATGCCTGCCAGTTTTTACCCGCGAATCTTGAAAAATGCGGTCACAGTGAAGTTTTTTATTTTAGACAGTTATAAAACGGCACTGGCACTGGCCGCAGCATTATGTCAGACTGTTTTAAAACAGCACTGGCCCGCGGCGGGTTAATTTTGTGGTATGAATTCTACTACCAGATGCCACAATCTCGTAAGGGGTGGCCATTTGACTTTGAGTTAGTTGTTTTACGGGGAGGGGCACTAACCCTCCACCAACCCACTTGTTGACACGTAGGGAACATGTATGGTTTGGTTATATGGTTACCACCCAGCGTTGTAAATGGTTTCTTGGTTTACAGGAAACCATTTGGCTTGTCACTCAATGTAAAGCCACCTGTAAAGGAAAGAAAAGCAATAAGAAGTGACGGGAAAGATGGGAGAAATAGGAAGAGAGGAGGGCAGGCATAGAAAAAGAATGATAAAGGCTAAGGAAGGAGTAGGCAGCACTACATCAAGTGAGTGGATGATGGTCGCCACCACCTACCACAGTAGTTAATGGTATCAAACTCCTGCAATATGATAATTACTGAATACTGTAGTTAAAATTAATTACAACCATATTCTGTTGACTGGCAAAAAATTAAGTATCTTTCAGGTCGATGTTAACCTTCCACCTACTGTACTATCATTTGGCTGGCCTAATAGGTGCCACATTTTGCCCAAGAATGACCTGAGACAATGCAGGGCAGGTGCTTCCTTCTTCCCTGAGCCAAACACATGCTTTGGCCTCATACCCAAGCATTGTAAAATAGAATCAAGTTGCAAAATTCATAATATTTTCCTAAAACTTGTGATGATTTTTAGTCACAGGAACTTCAGTTTGTAGTATGAATTAATTTTATGAAAATTCCTGCAGTATGGTGACTTAACACATCCATTTAGGGTGTTTTTTTTTAGCTAGATGTTCCACACACAGGGGTTTTGAGATATAAAAAGAGAATCGTTTTCATAAAATATTCCACACAAAAAAATAGACCATAATTTCATGAGTAAAATGATATCTAACATAATATTAAAAAAATAAAAATAAAAAAGATAGGCCTAATTACCTGTGTGGTGAGCCATCAAAACCTGTGGTGTTGGAGCTCCTCCACTGCCAGATGTACGCCATTAGGTATAATGATAAAGCTTTTTTTTTTATTATTATTATTATTATTTTTTTTTTAACACTTTCATTTTCAGTCTCACTTTCATCTGACAGGATAATCTAAGTCATCAGACATCGCTTCCATCAGATCCAAGTAAGCTGCCATGGCAGCAAAACATCTCGTGCCGTACGCCCCAACGTACCCCTGATACATGATGAAAATAATAGACAGTAAAATACTCCTTAGGTGGTGGCGACAATCATCCACTCACTTGATGTAGTGCTGCCTACTTCTTCCTTAGCCTTTATCATTCTTTTTCTGTGCCTGCCCTCCTCTCTTCCTATTTCTCCCATCTTTCCTGTCACTACTTAATGCTTTTCTTTCCGTTACAGGTGGCTTTACATTGAGTGACAAGCCAAATGGTTTCCTGTAAGCCAAGAAACCATTTACAATGCTGGGTGGTAACCATATAACCAAACCATATGTGCTCCTTACATGTCAAGCGGGTTGGTGGAGGGTTAGTGCCCCTCCCTGTAAAACAAATAACTCAGAGTCAAATGGCCATCCCGTACGGGATTATGGTGTCTGGCAATAGATAGAAAATACTCCTTCTGTGATGGCAACACCTCAGTCTTGCCACCTCTGTTACTGAACCACTATTGGGCCCCCAGCACTGGTGCGCAAATGTAAAAAGTCCAGAACACGTATATGTGCCATCTGATGGCTACAGACATTTCGTTAGTGGCATGTCAACATTAATGAGGGGGGGGGGAAACATGCCAGGTATCCCCGAAGGGCTAAGGCGTTGCCCCTGGGTAGAGGACTTTTGGACTGGAGCGTGTAGCATTTTATGACCGGATGCCCTTCCTGATGTCTACCAATGACCCTTGGGTGGATTTGATCCTCCGACCCTTCGGTCAGAACGGAGCGCTGTATCCCACTGAGCCACGGTGTTTTTTTTTTTTTTTTGGTCAACATCCCACCCGATGGGAAAGCATGAATTACTGAATACTGTAGTTAAAATTAATTACCTTATTCTGTTGATTGGCAAAAAGTTAATTAACACTACTGACCCAGCCTTGTAAAGCAAGCACAGTATATGTATGTGAGCCAGGATTGGTCTCAGTGCATCTATCTTTGTGGATTAAGGGAGACTGACAGGTCACAGTAGCTGCAGATTGCGCAGGTCTCCAGGGGTGTTGCTTTGTTCTGTTACTAAGGCTCCATCTTTCATCAGGGGAATCAGAAGGGAGTTGAGGGGAGATTTAATTATCATTATTTTCCACCTTCCAGATATATCAGGGTCTAAGAAAGAAATCTGGGAGGAATAGTAAAGATTGTGAATGATGATTGAAGTGTTTGCTAGCTCCAAAAAGTATCACACAGGATGGATATGATGATATCCTGAATGATCAGTATAGCTTGTGATCACAGAAGAAGAAGAATCTGGTATCATCTGAGTATGAATACGATAGCAATACTGGTTAGGACATGTCACAGGCAAGCAGTATATTACATTCCCATGAGAAAATGGTTTAGCAGCACAGCAGCCGTTGTCCTTAGTGTCAGATTGGCTTGTGTGATGTGTGCATTGATCATACCATTTGGATCAAATGTACACATACCAATGAAAACAAGTTTCCATGATAGTTTCTTGTTGGTGATGAACAGGCCTGAAGTGATATACATTGCAGGTGAAGGCTGAATGGAATACTAGTATGTCGACGTTGTGGTGTAGGAGTGAACTTAAGAAGAGCAGTGTGATGCAGGGTAGGTCATGTGGAATATACAGTATTGACAGTTGTAAAGTTGCTTCCCCCCCCCCCCAATGGACAACGACACAATGATCCTGCCCTGTTATCCAGGTTTTTTTTTTTTTTTTTTTTTTTTTTTTTTTTTTTAATAATAATAATAAGAATGTCTTGTTTTGTGAGAATCAGTTGTGTGGAGTAATTAACTGCGTTGTGATGTGACCAACATTACAGATAGGGCTGAGATGTTCATGCACTTTTTGTTTGGTATTGATATAACAGAGGCAGGAGATGACTACATCATAGTGTAACAATATTAACTCTTGTCTTTAGGAAGATAGAATATCAGAGATGTATTGCTAAGACTTGTTTTAGCCATTCTTAGTTTTTGCAGTTGCAGTCATTCAGTGCTTATGAAGAATTATTAAGTGACAGCGCCAAAGTGTACCACAGCAAGCAAAATTTACATTTCGTGAGGTACTGTACTGAGGAGGAATAACGGATCATTTAATCCTAATTATTTCCTTTCGTCTTTCAGAAAATGAATAACAGCCACAGAAGACAAAACAGCCGGGGCCGTTCAACGGTTTTAAAGGTGGGTACCAATATACTTTGTCATAAAAAGAGTGACTGCCAAGGTTATAGTAACCCCTTGGGGGTGTTGGTGCCCAAGGCTAGCTTACCATAGACCAAAATTTTGGAGTGTAGGACACCAGTCCATGCATGTAGCAGCTTTTTATATGATGTAAAATCTCCAGTCACTAGCAGGAAATTTAACCCTTGTGTAGTGTACCACACTGTCAGATGATCCATCCATCCATCCATCATCTAATCCTACTTTGCCCCATGAGGAGCGTAGGAGCCCGGGGCTAGGCAGTTGGTCCTGACATTTAAGATGAGAGTGACCAGCCTCACTCATCCCTGAGTGGCATTACGTGAGCAATAAACCCCAACCATCCCTTGGATATAAACCTTCACTGGCTCTATCCAATTGGAGCACAATAATTACCTACTAAACCACCAGGCGCCAAAATTTGGTTATATGGTTACCACCCAGCGTAGTAAATAGTTTCCTGGTGTACAGGAAACCATTTGGCTTGTCACTTAGTGTAGAGTCACCCTCAGGCAGAAGGAAGAGGAAAGAATGAAGGAATGATAGACAGAAGAGGGAGTGTAAAGTCACCCGTAGGCAGAAGGACGAGGAAAGAATGAAAGAAAGAAAGATAGAAGAAGAAGGAAGGAAAGAAGGATGGAGGAGAGGACCACACTGTCAGATGATAATATACAGTATATGATTATGCAGACAATCTAATTCCACATTGTGTGCATCTAGCAGTCATAAACCATTACCATACTCCATCCATCCATACCCAGTGCTTTATTGCATCATCTGGAGCATAGGGACCAGGGTTTGTGCTATGAAGGCCAGATTTTAAGGCAAGATGACTATGTGTTTGCTCCCTTTCATCATTATTGGAGCAGTTGACCCCAATTACCCCAAAGACTTTGACCCATAATGCCCATCTCTGGTTGAAGCATTTTAACCCATTAGACCACCAGACATCAGTTTGTTTATGTTGTTGTTGTCACCCAGTGTAACAGTGTAAGTGGTTTTCTGGGTTACAGAAAACGACTTGGCCTGTCACTCATTGTAGTCATGAAAGATAGCACTAGATTGAATGGGTGGAGAGTGGGCACCTCCTTTTTTTTTTTTTTTTTTTTTTTTTTTTTTTTTTTTTTTAAAGATATTGAAAAGAGTTTGTTGAAACACAGCCAGCATTTACACCACAGCAGATTCAGCAAACCATCATAAAAGAGCAACATAAGATGAAATTTTAAATATTTGTTAAAAGTGTCTTGGATCCTTTGCTGTAAAATGTCACCCAGAAATGCATAATTTTTCATGGTCATTTTACCACACCCCATACTTTTCTATGAAGATTGTTATCTCCATACTAGTCATGCAAAACCATGCAGGAACCCCATATCTACCAGACTATCTTGTTTTCTATGCATATAACATGGTACTCTTGTACAGCTCATCCTCCAGATTACTTTGTGTAATCTTTTAGTCCTTGTCTTCAAAGAGGTTGTATGGTCAAAATAATGGAATGGTCATGACACTAGATCATCACTTTAATAGTGGTGGTCTTTACTGAATTTTTTTACAAATATAATACAAAGCTCTCATTTCCACTGTATCATCATGATCATCTCCAATTCCTTGCATCTTCAAGAGATCATACTGACAGGGGATGGCTGTGACAGATCAGTTTCTAGACTGTTCTGTCCATACATGCATCTTTAACTGCTTTGTTCACCCATTTTGATTTTCCATCTCTTAAAAAGTTTTCCATTCCCTTACACCACATTCAGTGATTTTCAATATATTGTACAAAATAAGGCGTCATTTAGCAGGTTAATATGAACACAGTTGTACGACCACCTGAGCTTGTTGAGCTAGCATTTTTTTTTTTTTTTTTTTTTCCCTCTTGGTTCTCATAGATTTAAATCCAGTGGACTGCAGAAATCAGGCAGCTTCAGTTTGGCATTTCTCAAGATCTTTTGTTGATGTTATAATAAAAGACTGCCTTCATTGCAAGAAGGTACATAAGTTGAGGAAATGATTAGGTGTTAGTGGCAGCATTATAATAAGGGCATGGTTATACCTGTTGATCTATGTACATGATTGTATAGTGAGTGAAAACATGCAGATCACTTTATGTGCCAGATGATAAAAAATAGCTTTTTTATAAAATTAGTTCAGAGCTCAGTAGAGTGTGGTAAAATTAATACCAAAAGACAAGAGCCTAGGTTTTAGGGAGACCCGGCTGGTTGCTGCCATTAACCTTTACCCAGAATCATAATTGATTCATAAGATACATACCACAGAACTGTATACAGTCAGGCCTCACCATATGTTTGTTCTGTGTGTGATAAATCGCTAGAATGATGAACTAAAAGTTATGCCCAGTTTTGCTGTAATGATGGCAAAATGATCATGAATTCACTAGAAAGATAATTCTGGTGGCCATGTATGGTAATCCTATGTGTACATAGTGCTTCCTACACAAGGGCACAGTCAACTGTTTATAACAAGCTAGCTGCCCAAAGTTTACATTCACTGTGATCATCTCCCTTTCGTTCCATTTTGTGCATGCAAGGCCATTGAAACATCATTGCTATCACCAAATAACAGTGCAAGTTTTAACAAATAGTACAGTGCATGGTAGTAAGTGAAGTGATAACTTTAGTGTGAAATACTGAAACTTGTGACTTGGAAGTTATGTCTCCTGTGTTGACATCGTGCTTCCTAAGCAAACAGAGTCAGCTATTTGAGTCAGGGTAGCTGCTCAGTGTTTAAATTTGTTGTGATTTGAGTGTAAAGTGGAGGGACTGTAAGAAAATGTTCTGGAAAGAGGTGAAAATAGTAAGACAGGGTGGAAGTGAAGTTAGCAGGGGAGTGAAAGATAAAAATGGTAGATTACTAGTGGAGAAGGGAGAAAAAGTGAGCAGATGGAGAGAACACTTTAATGAATTGTTGAACATAGAGGATGGAAGTAATGCGAGTATAAGTGGCTGGGAAATGGCTGGGAGAAGGAGGGAGGTGAGAAGACAGGAAGAAATCAGTAGGATAGAAGTTGTGGAAGCAATGAAGAAAGTTAAATCGGGGAAAGCCCCAGGAATTGATGGAGTGTGTGGTGAAATGCTGAAGCATGGGGGAGAGATAGTAGTAGAATGGATGTGGAAGATGTGCAGATTGGCCTTGGAGGAAGGAAGAGTCCCGGAGGATTGGAAGTCAGGTATAATTATTCCCTTGTACAAAGGAAAAGGGGAAAAAGAAGTGTGTGGTAATCATAGGGGCATTTGTCTTCTTAGTATAATAGGAAAAGTGTATGGTAGGATACTTATTGACAGAGTTAGAGAAAGAACAGAGAAATTAGTTGGAGAAGAACAGGGAAGCTTTAGGAAGGGAAGAGGTTGTGTAGATCAGATATTCATTCATAGATCTTTAGTGGAAAAGTTTCTAGAGAAGGGAAAGAAGTTGTATGCGGCTTTCATGGATTTGGAGAAAGCATATGACAGTGTGGATAGACAAGGATTGTGGAAAGTATTAAGAATATATGGAGTAGATGGGAAGTTGTTGAATGCTGTGAAGAGTATGTATGATGGTGCGAAGGCTGCAGTGCGTGTGGATGGTGAACTAAGTGAATTTTTCTCATTGAAAGTTGGGTTGAAACAGGGATGTGTCATGTCTCCATGGTTGTTCAATCTGTACATGGATGGGGTAATAAAAGAGGTACAAGGTAGGGTAGTGGATGTTGGAGTGGCCCTGGTGAGAGAGGATAGTGTTTGGAAACTCCCTGTACTGTTGTTTGCAAATGATACTGTGTTGTTGAGTGAAGACGAAGGGGAGCTGCAAGGCTTGGTGGATGAGTTTGGGAGAGTGTGTAAGAAACGGAGTCTAAAGGTGAATGTAGGGAAGAGTAAAGTGATGGTCTTTGAGAGAGGTGAAGTCAGTGAATGTACAGCGAGATTGGATGGTGAGGAATTGGAAAATGTGAGTACGTTTAAGTACTTGGATAGTGTGATGAGTAAGGATGGAGGTTTGGAGGGTGAAGTGCTTGAAAGGGTACAGCAGGGAAGAAAGGTTGCTGGTTCTTTGAAAGCAGTGATAAGAAACCGGGAAGTGAGCATGGAAGTGAAAAAGTTACTACATGACAGTATTGTGATACCAACTCTAACGTACGGAAGTGAAGCTTGGACGTTGTTGGAAGGACACAAGTCAAGAGTGAGAGCAGTGGAAATGAGTTATTTAAGAGGAGCCTGTGGAGTCACATGGAGAGACAGGCTGACGAATGAGGATATAAAGGAGCATTGTGGTGTGGATGTGGAAGTGATAGGAAGCATTATGAAACACACTGAGGTGGTTTGGCCATGTGGAGAGGATGGAGGGTGAAAGACTGACGAAGAGAGTGTATGTGAGTGAGGTGGAGGGGGGAAGAGGGAGGGGGAGGCCGAGGATGAGATAGAGGGATGGGGTGGAGAGGTATATGAGAGAGGGGGGTGTGAGTTGGGAGCAGGGCAGTGAAATGGCGGGGGACAGGGCGACTTGGAGGCGATTTGTTTATGGCCACCCCAAACGGGATTGAGGCGTCTGGCAATAGATAGATAGATAGATAGTCTCCTTTTCATTTCATTTTGTGCATGTAAGGCCACTGAAACATCATTACAGTCACCAGATAACAGTGCAAGGTCATAACAGTGTGTGATATTATGTGAAGTGATACTTTTCTTCTTTTTTTTTTTTTTATACTGAAACTTGTGACTTAGAAATCGCATCTGGCAAGGATGCTGCCCCTAGTGGAAAACATGGTGCTACTGAAGGCACGAAGGGCAAGCTTAACCCCTACGTGCCGATTGATGTGTATAACTATTAGGATTTTGGGCGTGGATCAATGCCGGTTGATGCGTATAGCCGCAAGCATCTTGCCGCCACCCTTTGAACTTTAACTTATCCATTCTCATCGATGGGACCACTTGGAGATGTGGAGATAATTTTATTTGAAAGAGGAAGAGTTGGTGAGTCTTACGTATCTCTAACTTTTTCTCTGGCTGTTATAGTTTGGCAGATATTAGGATTTGAAGTAGCGGTAGTTTTTTCCATCACGGATATCCCCCATAGGGAGGAGCTTGCGACATCGGAAAACCCCTGGCGTGTAGGGGTTAAAAGTTTTGTTTTTTAGGTTGCATGGCCGTAGGCTCCTTCCCTATCCCCTTTGAACTCATGTTATATTGGCCTTGCTATATAATGGGTTTTCACTTGACATAACTTCATTGTATAGCGAGGGGTGACTGTAAAACTCATACGTTAATAAAACAGACTGATATGTTGACTTTTCCAAATAACCTCAGGTTCTCCTGAATGTAGTCTGCTAGTCCTTGGGGCGTCTGTCATTGGTAGACAAACAGGGGTTTTAGCTTGAGATCTCTCTCTGGCTTCAAACCAGGGAGGAGGAGGAGGCAGTCCTGGCTACCTTAAAGACAGTCACACACATAATGATGTAGGTTTTTCGAGAGATATATTTCCAAATTGCCCTGTTTCACTAAAGTTGGGGACCTGTTTGGAGAGTATCCCTCTTCCCCAGTGATTGCTTTCAGCTGGACAGGGAAGGCCTTCATTGCCGTGTGAACTCTAGCAGTCTCCCTTTGCAGGGTCACATGTCAAAGGCCAGCCCGAACCTTAATACACTCAAACCACCCTGTACTGGCCTTGAAATGCTCCTTAACCTCCACCTCCCTCGTCTTGAAATCCTTTCACGGACCATGCCTTTTTCCAGACAAAGCTGTGCTGCATGGGCTGCCTCGCTTGGTTAAGTTCATTAACCCAGATCACTAGAAGACTCTTCATCTCCTCCAGAATGGGATCTTTAGCCTTTGTTAAACATTTAAGATTCAGGATGGGCACATTCTGCACTGAAGCTAGAACAGCCTTGGATTTTTTAAATTACAGTAGAGACCGTGGATTGGGGCAGCATAAGGACTTCTGCAGTCTTTTTTTCCCCATGTCCATCCGTATGGTGCTTAACAATGTTGAGGTTAACATCAGTCCTTTTAGGCTTCCCCTTGGCACACTGTGTAGCACAGTGTCTTACACTGGGGTTGGCACTCTTACGTGACATGTTTTTCAAGTCACAAGTTTCAGTATTTCACACAAAAAGTTTTCTTCTCATTTACTGTCACACACTACAGTATTCATTGCACACTTACAGGGAGGAGACTGCAGCACCAGCCGATCAGGGTGGTACTCCCAAGGGAAATGAGAATTCTGGTGATAGGAAGAGCTGGAGCTTCTGTTTCACTAGCTACCGAACAGTCCCACTTTGCTGACCTTTTCAGTGTGACACTAACATGGAGAGTTGACCAACATACTCTCCCAAACACTTCCTCTGTCTCATACACTAGACCACATGCGCTTTACATAGCACCTAACATACTCTACTGTGTCACAGGGTTGACACTATTAAGGGCATGCAGCCAGAAAGCTTTGTCCCTGCTACCTAGTGGTGGACCTTTTGAGGGGAGGTGTGATGAGGGCTCTGCCAGCGTAGATCGTGAGGCTGGGGCGAGATGGGGCTCGAACCTGTGCCAGAGGGTACGGCGCATTACGGTTCCCAGGCTACCGCTTCCGACCAATGGAGAGGGGCCCAAACCTGGGAGTAGTGCCCCAGGAGGCTACCCTATCAATGGGAATATAATGGTGGGGCAGTTACAGTGCCAAGGCGCACTTGGAGGGCGTCTCTGTAGCTGGCCTGGCAGGGTGCCCCGAGGCCACTACCACAGCCACTGGTCAAGGCAGGTGGGCTAGGGGTCCCAGATCTGTTGCCTGGGCCTGGGACTGTGCAGTGGGTGGGGCCTATGGCATGTCTCTCCTCCTCTTATTTTACTGATTGTGACCAAGTAAAAGTATGTAATTCAAAGCAAGCCTGAGGACATTAAATCACCCAGGGGGATCGGAGTTGCTTCGTGCAATGTGGGAAGTTTGAGTGGTAGAGCAGGGGAAGTGGTTGAGGTAATGAGTAAGAGGTGGGCAGATGTGGGATGTATACAAGATCAGTATAGGGGTGGATCAGTCAGAAAGATGCCTGGGAGGGATTGTTGCTATAAATTGTTTTGGCAGGATAGAATAGATGGATATGGGGGTGTGGGTGTGTTGGTTAGGGAGAAATGGTTGGAATATGTCATGAATGTAATGAGAGTAAGTGATAGGTTCATAGTAGTGAAAATTTTGTTCATTGGGATGATGTTTGCAGTTGTATTGGCATATGCTCCACAGGCAGGCTTGGATGAGGTAGAGAAGGCTAGATTTTGGGATGACTTATTATGTATAGTAAGTGGTATGGGGAATGATGAGATTAGTATGACGGGGGGATTTAAGTGGTCATGTAAGTGAAGCAGCCCAAGGATATGAAGGAGCACATGGGTGATGTGCATATGGTACAAGAAATGAGGAAAGGGAGAGGATACCCAAGTTTGAGGAGGCAATGAACATGATTGTGTGCAACACACATTTTAGGAAAAGAGAAAGTATGTTGATCACATACACGTCTGGGGTAAACAGCAGCCAGATAGACTATTTCCTGGTCAGGTGGGCTGATAGGAGGTTGGTTCGTTCGTTCGTTTTTCGTTTTCGTTCGTTTTTAAAGGCTCCAACATGCTTGCATGTGTCGGCCTTGGTCACCCAATGGCGGCTCTCCACGCTGCACGATCCATTGCAGCCTCCCTGTTCAGTCCCTTAACCCTAAGGTCACACTTAATGACCTCGTCCCATGTCTTTCTCGGTCTACCCCTCATAACCCCACCCCCAATATTAACACTTCTCACCTTCCTCACCCAACTATCATCCCCCATCCTCTCCACATGGTGAGGGATGATAAAGTTATTGGGAGCGAGAAGTGTGTGCAACAACACAAGTTACTGAAATATGACATGGTGCTTCACCCCTTAACCACGGGGCATCACTTTCGTGACGCTTGGGAGCAAGGGATCATACCGCGGGGCGTCACTTTTGTGATTCTGTGTTATTTGAATTCACCCGGGCTTTCAAGTGGTGGCTTGTATCATCTATCAGTACTGCCAATGTCCAACACTAGTCAGGTTCTAATGTCATCTGTACTCCCATCCATTGTTGACAATTTAGCCATTTCTCCCTGTTCTTGACTCCCCACCCTACCCCCCCTCCATTACCCTATCCTCTCGCCCGCCCGGCCATGCTACGCTAAGTAAATCTTCCCTGGAATTTTTCACTGATTTCATCCATTGAAATAAGCCCTATGCCCTATTCTTATACCAAATAATATATACAAGAAAGAAATAAGGTAAGTGAGAGTGCCATACACCTAGAATTGGCTAATTATCACTTGACAACACCTCACGTGCACTCGTTTGCTAATTTTCGCTCTTTATTTCCCCTTGAAATATGCTGTATAATCTATTTTCATAATAAAAATATATATAAGAAAGGAAGGGAGAAGCAAGTGATATTTACATTCACCTGGAACTACCTAATTATTGCAGGCCACCACACTGTATTCTACGCTAAGTAAATCTTCCCTGGAATTTTCCACTGATTTCATCCATTGAAATAAGCCCTATGCCCTATTCTTATACCAAATAATATATACAAAAAAGAAATAAGGTAAGTGATAGTGCCATACACCTGGAATTGGCTAATTACCACCTGACAACACCTCACGTGCACTCGTTCGCTAATTTTCGCTGTTTATTTCCCCGAAATATGCCGTATAATCTATTTTCGTAATAAATATACATAAAAGGAGGGAAGGGAGAAGCCTAAGTGATATTTACATTCACCTGGAACTACCTAATTTGTATTGTCTAGATTTCCTGCCAATCATTTCACTGCTATATATTAGCAGCTGTCAAGAGACTGACGTTGGCAGTAATGCATTTCCCTAGGTAGGCCACCCCGGCCCACCCCTATCAGTTCACTGTCATCTTCCAATGTGAAGGTACGTCTGTTTGCTCCTGCTAACTTCAGCCACTTATCACCCCCATGCAAAGGGCCCTGTGACCTTTACCTCCTACTAAACCTCGTGTGGAAAGAGGTAAAGGGCTGACAATTGATAAAAGAGTGACTGCGATCTTTCTGTTGAGTAAAACAGTGCAAGTGGAATTGTAAATAATGTGTAAACAGCAAGTGAAAGTAATGAATGTAAATATACGTGAACAGTGGAAAATAGTTTTATAAGTTACTTCAAGTGACAGTGCATAACACAGTGTAAATAAAATAGAAATGTAAATAACGTAAATGAAATAGAGAACGTAAATAGAAATGTAAATGAGTAGTATTATAAGAATACGAGCATATACCCTAGGAGTAATGAAAGTGAAAGTTTCACTCTAGCATGTATGAATACTATGAGTTATGAGAGTGAAGGTGAAAGTGACATTCACTCTCAATGCTAGTACAGTATACAGGACGAGAAAGTGAATGCTACGTATTTTACTGAAAGAAATTGAATCCCTACAGTGACAATAAACTACTATTACTGAAGGAAACTTATGGATAAAGACTGTAGATATATATAAGTGTTATATAGTAACAGAAATATAAACTGTGAGTGCTTTTATGAATAATAGACAACACTAGCGGCGAACGATCGGAAGTGGGATGGTCATACACCCTCGTAATTTTCATTGTTTTCACAGTGTTTCTTTTGGGGAGCATGGATTCCAAACCATTTGAGAATCATAGATCAGTGTTTCTAGTGATAATATCAGGCTGTGGTAATCATATTACGAGTTGTCGGGAAGTGTAAAGTGGAGACTTCGTTACCCAACTTCAGAGGTCTCCACAAGTCCTACGGTACTCGACAAAGGCTCAACAAACACCAAAGGAGAAAGCTGAAGGTATGTGCCATAAGTATATTTGATTTTAATATTCTAGGACTAATAACTGATTTTGGGCAAATATTTTTAGAGAGTCTGTCGGAGCGCGAATATGCCCGCGGGAGCTGCAAGTCAAAGCAAAACAAGCCCGTGGCTTAAGGATTAAGGAATAGGTGATAAAAAAGAGGACCTTTGCACCCAGGAGGAAAATATGGAAGCTGAAAAACCAAGCAGTAAGAGATGCCTTCTATAGTGAAATGAAGAGAGTGATAGTTGAACAGGGAGACGTTGACAGAAGTGTTAATGAACAGTACAAAGCCCTCAAGACCAACCTCTTGAGATTTACTGATTCACTCTGTGGATAGACAAGAGGCTCACCAAGACATAAAGTGACTTGGTGGTGGGATGAGGGTGTAGAAAATGCAGTTAACAAGGAAAGAAGTCTTTTCCAGGAATGGAAAAAGAGTGGTAACAAAGAGGAATACTGGGCTGCCAAGCGTTGGGCTAGAAAAGAAGTTTACAGGGTGAAGTCTGAGTCACAGAGACTTTTACTTGATAACCTAAATTGTGTGGAAGGGAGGAATTTGATTTTTAAGGTGGCAGATCAAATGAAGACGGAGAACAGGGATATCAAAAGTGAGCAGTGTCTGAAGAATGGTGAAGGTAGGGTTGTTGTGAACAGTGGGGATATGAAAGATGCATGGAGAGAGCATTACAGCCAGTTGTTGAATGAGGAGTTTGACTGGGATAGGAAAGGTTTGGATCCAGCAGATCCGGTGTTTGGCCCTTGGCCTGTGATTGACGTTGCAACTGTGAACAGGGCAATAGGCAGGATTCAGGTGAGGAAGGCAGTAGGTGTGTCTGGGTTGACTGCTGAAATGTTGAAAGCCTCAGGAGATGTAGGAGTGAGGTTAGTCACTGATCAGATAAAAACGATTATATATGAGTGTGTTTTCCCAGATGATTGGCTGAAAAGTGTAATTGTAAATGTGTACAAGGGAAAGGGTGATGGCCTGGAAAGGCAAAATTATAGAGGCATAAAGCTTTTAGACTAGATAATGAAGGTAATGGAGTGAGTTCTAAAAGGTGTAATTAGAGATAGAGTGAATATTGATGAGATCCAGTTTAGGTTTGTGCCAGGCAAAAGGACCGCTGATGCCATAATCATTGTTCGACAGCTTCAGGAAAAATATGTAGGAAAGAAAAGAGAACTGTACTTTGTTTTTGTTGATTTGGAGAAGGCCTTTGACAGAATCCCTAGAGGGGAGGTAAAGTGGGCAGTGAGAAAGCGTGGGATTGAGGAATGGGCAGGTTAGGGTGGTAATAACCATGTATGCGGGTGCTCACACCCAGGTAAGGATGAATGGAGACTTGAGTGATGAGTTTTCCATGAATGTTGGTGTGCATCAGGGGTCAGTCTTGAGCCCCTTGTTGTGTATCACGGTACAGTACTTGAAGCCCTCTCACGTGACTTCAGAAATGGACGCCCATGGGAGATATGTATGCTGATGATTAGGTATTGGTTGCAGAGAATGAAAGGGAGGTGGAGGAAAGATTTAGGAAGAGATGGTATGGGGCACTAGGGCTCAAGAGTAAATGCAGATAAAACAAAAGTAATGGTATCAAGGGCTGGTGGCTGTACTGTCAAAGAAGAGAGAGAGTGACCATATGTGATTTGTCGCAAGGGCGTGGGAAGTAATTCCATCTTGTGCATTGTTTGTGATAAGTGGTTGCATAAGAGATGTAGTGGTATTAGGGGTAGACCGTGAGATAATGGTGATTTCATTCGTGAAGTGTGTTGGAGAGAGCACGTGGATGTTGCCAGGCGTGAAAGGATTTAACTTGCTGGTGAGTCTCATGAGTTTGTGGAAGTTTTGTTATTTGGAAGACATGTCATGTGCTGGGGGGGGGGGGTAGGAGCTTGCTTTGTGACTAGAGTGAGGAGTGGTTGGAAGAAGTTCAGGGAGCTGTTGCCTCTCCTGACATTGAGAGGGCTCTCCCTCCGTGCTAAGGGATCTTTGTATGCAACATGTGTTGGGAATGTATGCTGTATGGTAGTGAGACCTGGGCAGTAAAGGATGAGAATATTCACAGGCTCAAAGGTACAGAAATGTTAGTGATTAAGTGGATGTGCAGTGCATCCTTGAGTGCAAGGTCTGGGAGGGCTAGGTTTATGATGGAAGAGTAGAGAGGTAGGATGAGACTGAAGTGTATTGGTGTTGTGATGAGGAGAGGTAGATTGAGATGGTTTGGGCATGTGGAGAGGAGTGGGGATGATAATTGGGTGCAGAAAATGAGAAGTGTTAACGCTGGTGGTATGGCAGACGAGGTCACTGAGTGTGACCTCAGGGTAAAGGAACTGAACAGGGAAGCTGCCAGTAATCGAACAGCATGGAGAGCTGCCATTAGGTGACCAAGGTTGATGCATGCAAGCATGGTGAAGCCTTCAAAAGTGAAAATGAAAACAAACTTTCCCTGTCTTTTGTGAAAACAGTGGTGCATCAGTGGCCTTACACACGTAAGGTAGTTCTGTAACACACAGCGCAAGGGAGACTATCACATCAGTGGGACATGTAAGCAAGTAAGCAAGGAGACAAAACATGAGGATTTGAATGGGGTGGCAGGAAGGAGGACACATGCACAGTGGCCTTAGAAGAGGGTTATATGCATGTAAACATGGGGCAGTGATCTTGGCTCAAATGTATGACTGTCAGCTTGCACAGGTGGTAGTGCATCCACACAGGATCATCATGTGTAGCCATCACAAAAATCATATAAGCAATTTTCACAATCAGTAAACTGAAATTGGGTACAGTGCAGTCTTGTTATATGACACCTCGTTGTTTGATAAATCGCTACAACGATAACTAAAAAGTTATGCCCCATCAAGGTACAGCATTAAAAAATTAATTGTAATTTTACTAGAACAATATCTTTGGCAGCTGCCTCTGAGAATCTTGCACGGAGACAGTGACGCACACAAGCTAAAATGGTCCCCAGTGTTTACAATGGCTGTGATCATTGCCTTGCGCTGTACTTTGTGCATGAAATGACACCGAAACACCATTGTTATCACCAAATAACAGTGCTTGTGCTTAACAAATAGTTCAGTGTGCAATATTAAGTGAAATGATATATTTTGTGTGTGAAATACTGAAACTTGTGACTTGGAAATTGTATCAGCCTTACATAACCATCATCCCTTTTTTAGGGCTCAGCTCTTGCATGAAAGGCCACAGAAACATTAATGTAATTGTCAAATAACAGTGCATGTGCTTAACAAAGAGTGGAGTATGCAAAATTAAGTGTATTTTTTATTTATTTATTATTTATTTATTTTTATTTATTTTTTTAAGTACTGAAACTTGTGACTTGGAAATAGTGTCAACCTAATGTGACCATCATCCCTTTCTTCGGCCTCTACATAGCTGCCTGAGCCAAGATGCCCGTCAAGTGTTTATATCGGCCATGATTGTTGCCTTTCATTTTCTTTTTCTGCATGAAAGACCAATGGAACACCATTGTTATCACCAGATAACTGTGCAAGTGCTTAACAAATAGTGAAGTGTGCAATATTAAATAAGGTGATACAAACTGTATGTGAAATACTGGACTGAAACTTGTGACTTGGAAATTGTGTCAACCTTACGTAACCATCAGTCCCTCTTTTGGGCCTCTGCTGATCAGAGTCAAGATGCCTGCCCAGTGATTGGCTGTGATCATTGCCTTTTGTTTTGTGCATGAAAGGCCACCAGTAACACCAATGCAATTGCCATGTAACAGTGCAGGTACTTAACAGATTGTGCGGTGTGATATTAAGTAAAGTGATACCGTATCCTTTTTGTGGAGTGGTCGTCCAGGCCCTCCAACTCTCCCCCTTTGTGGAGGGAGGGGGGGACCCTTGGTGATGACTTGTTCTGGCATAGGACAAACTTTAGTGGGGTGGGAAAGTGTTTTTAGGTCATTTTGGGTGTCGTAGTCGAGGTCACCCTCCCTAACCCGATTGAACGCATGTTATATTGACCGTGTTATGTGATAATTTGTTATGCAATAGGTCCTCACTTGACGCAACGCTATCACATATTAAGGCTGCACTGTGTAAGTTTCCATCAGTCATTATACAGTAGTGATTGATTGCATACCAGATGATAGTATATTGGGTTGTTAATGATCGTAGCCAATCACCTACTTTTGGCTACTCATTTCCATTTACAGTATGTATCTGGCTCTCACTTTTAATAACACAATATTCCTACTGTCTGTAGCTCCCTCCATAGAAGATAATAAATTGTTTACCTTGTGTAAACATGCATGTAGGCAACACTAGCCTGTCTCCTTTGTGTTAGGTATGCATATCTGGTTGCCTGCTTTTGGCTTCACTCCATCTACACATTTCACTCTTGCCTTTAGTCAGTGACAATACTCTTAGTGCCTGCAGCTGAAAAAAGTATTCAGTGCAGATGAGACAGGCCTCTGGTGGAATGGTAAGTTTAAAGGAAATAAATTTTTAGTAATTAAAATCACATTAACATAACATATGAATGGTTGCATAAGAATTAGAGAGGTATAATATAAATAATAGTTAAATTGTGCATGTGTATCTTTCTATTAGTGGTAGGTGGTGGCAACTATCATCCACTCACTTGATGTAGTGCTGCCTACTTCTTCCTTATCCTTTATCATTCTTTTTCTGTGCCTGCCCTCCTCCCTTCCTGTTTCTCCCATTTTTCCTACCACTTCTTATTGCTTTTCTTTCCTTTACAGGTGGCTTTACATTGAGTGACAAGCCAAATAGTTTCTTGTAAGCCAAGAAACCATTTACAATGCTGGGTGGTGACCATATAACCAAACCAATTGTGCATCCTACACGTCAACAAGTGGGTTGGTGGAGGGTTAGTGCCCCTCCCCGTAAGACAAGTAACTCAAAGTCAAATGGCCACCCCTTACGGTATTGTGGCGTCTGGCAATAGATAGATAGAGTGTCTTTCTGTCTGTGTGTTTGTTTCATTTGCGAGAACGGTGATAGATAGTGACCAAATTCATTTTGCATTATGTCGAGGTAATTACAGGGAGTGTTAGAAAAATATCAAACAAAAATTTTGGTGATCGTGCAGGACACAACAGCCCAGACTTGTTGGAAATTGCGACATGGGACAATATGCTTCCCCCCCCCCCCAGAATTGGGTCATTGTGGGCTCAATAATGGTATGGATACAATGATATTTGCAAACTGTTATGAAAGGGTTATTAGTCCCACAAATTTCTGCGGGCAAGCATTAGTGAATATATAAAAGCATCCATTGGAAAATCAATATCAATGGGATTTTGCTTATCAAGAGCATCGTAGGAATGTAATCACGATGAATACAGTAAAGCCTCGCTATAATGGACTAATTAGGGCCCAAGTCATTCCGAGAAAAGCAAAATTGTGATAAAAGTGACAGCCAGACTTCCCAATGCTAACCCAGACTTTTTCCAATATTCTGTAGTATATCAGACATTGGTCCAAATCGCACCAATGGTTTCTAACCTGTTTTCACTACCATTGCAGTACTGTACTGTATCATACATTCACTGCAGTAATCAAATGGTATAATAGAGAAAGCGTGCGCATAACGTGCCATCCTATAGCGCGAAACTCACATAACATAGGAGGCAAAATTTGATGTCCAAATATAGTCACAATGCGAAAATGATAGACATTACGCAAGAAGTGGAAGCTGCCCATTTTTTTAAAACATCATACTATGTGTTGACGATAGACATAATGCTGCCAGAGGTCCCAGATTATGGTTCAAACAGTCATGATTCTGCAAACTTGGGTCATAATGCAGTGGGAACAGACACAGCATGGCCAGTGATAGTCATAGTGCGGGTTGCATCAGCCTGTGACTTACTGCTATCACATGTCTGCGTGGGGTGACGTCACGGTCCACTGAACTTTCCTGCCCCAGTTGAACCTACCCTCTCCCCTTGCACTGGCTGCACATGTGCTGTGTGTGATCTTTGCTCTTGTTTGTTTTTTTGGCCATGGAACCCCAGTCCACCTCTCCCCATCAAGCCCACAACCTCTACCATTCAAGGTGAGGAATCTTCCAGTGTTTGTATGTAATGAAGTCATTATTAGGTAGGTAAATGTCCTGGAATAAAAAACTGAAAATTGCCCCCAAAAGTGAACTTGGGGCTGGCTTAGGTACCATGAAACCCTTTAACAAGTAAACATATGGCCATATAACATGGAAATCTCATAAAGCGGGAGCTTCAGAGTACAGTATTCCCGTGTTATGTGAGCACTCGCTGTATACTGTATATAAATGATAATACTCTACTGTACACTGATAAACATGCCTTTTTTTACCTTATTGTGATGAACATAGCTGAGGTGGTCAGGCAGTCCACACTGCTTCTGGAATTATCAGACTTTTTCCAATACAGGTATACCCTGGTTTAATGATGCGGTTGGTTAAGTAAAAATCCATCGCTTGCCAGGATATTGTATAACGGGGTAGATTTAACATGTAAAGTATAGGGATGCATTTTTAAATCTTGGGTTTCCCCCCTAACAAAATCCTAAACCCACTGAAATGAGTCCAAAAACAAGTTGCTAGCTCATCTAAACCCCCAGATAGCTTTAAAACAAGCTAAACTAAGCCTAAAAGCAGTTTATAACTCACCGAAACCCAAAAATAAAACCTGAAAATCATCAGAATATAAGTCTGAAAAAAATCAAACTTTGTAAACTGTACCCCAAAGTGACAATATTCACCCCACCTATGACTATAGCAGTCTAAGAACAGTTTATAAATCAATCTAAACACAAAATTTATGTCTAATAAATCATCAAAATTGGTAAAAAAAAATCTAAACCCATCATTAAACCAGGGTTTCGCCATCGTTAGGCGGGGTGTCGCATCAAAGGGTATCGAATATCAGGATATACCTGCATGCAAGTAGCTCCTCAGTTCGGATAAAAGTGAATTCCGGGCCGGTGAAGTCCGTTATATCGAGGTTTTGTTGTAATGAGAGAGACCTGTACTAATTTTCACTTCAGTTGCTCATACACATTTACCTTTATATGAGATTCCCATATGTTGATTTTTTTTTATTATTATTATTATTATTATTTTTTTTTTTATGCCATGTCTTCCTTTTTCAGTAAAGGCAAAGGCATTGGCCCTTCGTAGAGGACTTTGGTTTTGGACCGTGTAGCACTTTATGACCGGATGCCCTTCCTGATGTCTGTCAATGACCCTTGGGTGAACCCGAACCTCCGACCCTTTGGTCAGAGCGCTGTAGACCACTGAGCCATGGCTGCTACAAAAATATGCAATGTAATTCATGTACAGTACATCTTACTATGACTGTGGATTTTTTCTTTCAGGTTGTGATCCTTGGGGATGGAGGAGTTGGAAAATCTTGCCTCATGAATCGTTTTGTCACAGATCGTTTTGATGAACACTCCTTCCACACTATTGGTGTGGAATTTCTTAATAAGGAGATTGAGCTTGGGGGGGAAACATACACACTTCAGGTACGTTTTGCTCAGTGTTCAGTGATGTGGGGCTATCCATTAAACAGTAAACTGTTTTGTCTATATGATCATTATTTTTTTTAAATAATGGAAATATTAAAGGGGTTTTATATGAAGAACAGAAGTAAATGCATTATATGATATATTTTTTTTTACTGCAGATTTGGGACACGGCAGGTCAGGAAAGATTCAAGAGTTTACGAACACCTTTTTATCGTGGGTCTGATATGTGCCTCCTTACATTTGGTGTTGATGACCCACCAAGTTTCAAGAACCTTGATACATGGCGAAAGGAGTTTGTTTACTATGCCGATGTCAAAGCAGATTTCCCATTTCTTGTAGTAGGAAATAAGGTAATGGAACATGCACTTCACCTGCTTCAAGCAAATACAGTGCCCTTGATTTTATGGAGTGGATTTAACTTAAATGATTTACAGTGAATATAACCTGAATGATGTACAATGCTGGACATTCCCTGAATGATGTACAATACTGGACATTCCCTGCATAGTCCTGATTTTACATAATCTTCCTCACCACTGTACATCATCTTTAATATTCATTTTCACCCAATTACAGTCATCCCTCTTTATTGCAGTTTCCAGTTGGCATGTTTCATTGATGAGTAAACGTCACAAAAAAATACACTAGTGTATGGTGTATATAGGGATGGGTTAACAAAATTTATTGTTAAATTGCTTAAACTTTAAGCAAGTAGATTCTAATGTCTGGTTGTTTTGAAATACTGTGAAGGATTTTTAGGCAGTTGGATAGTTGAATTATGGTTGTGGAGGTGCTCTTAGAGAACTTTCATTATGTGCAAATTTTCAGTATTTGAGGGTGTGACTTCCTAGCACCTGTGAAAAATGGAGGGATGACTAATCACTATATTACTTATTTTCTTCTAATCTGTTTTTCTTATCATTGATTACAGTAGTACTTCCTCACTAGGTGTTCAACACCAGTTCATTGTCAGAATGTAGAAAGAAAAATTCTCTTCCATAAGATTGACTTGGAGAGAAAAGTGAGCACAGAGGAAGCAGAGGCCTGGTGTAAAGAAAATGGAGACCTTCCTTATATTGAGACATCAGCAAAAGATGCAACCAATGTTGAGGCTTCCTTTATGATGTGTCTCAGAAGATGGGCCAATATTGAAGGAAGACAGGTGAGAAATTTATAGTACATTTTATAATGTAGTCAGTTATTTTTTCATTATCATCATCTAGACCTCCTTTTCCACCCTAGGGCAGGGTGAAATGTACATATTTATGCAGTATGTCATTCACCAGTAGCAGTAGTTGGTGGATGACTACTGCTTATTCGTGTGGTCCTTCTGTGGGAGTGAGGGAGAAGTGTGGCTTCAGGCTTGGAAACTACCTGCATAACCATTCACTCACTCGCAAAAACACGTCAGCCACAATTACAGGCAAACCCCGTTTTAACGATGCATTTGGTTAAGTAAAAACCCATGGCTTGGCGGGGTATCGTGTCATAGGATAGATTTAACATGTAAAGTATAGGGATGCATTTTTGAGCCTTGTTTTTTCCCCCTAACGAAGTCCTAAACCCACCCAAATTAATTCAAAAAAGAGTTTGAAGCCAATCTACATGGCCTAACAGCTGTAAAAGAAGCTAACCTAAGCCCAAAACCAGTGCCTGTCTCGCTTGTTCCCAGTCAAGGTCACTGGTGAATGCAATCTCCTACTCGTATTCAAACTCAGTAGGGAAGAAGCATCAGCATAGTATGCAATCCCACCATCAGACAGTCCCAGGACAATTAAATAGACATCTGTTATGCATAATAATAGTATATAAATGACGTAGAACTGTCCAAGGTGCGAATTGTTGTGACGGAGAAGCGTTGATGTTTTGATGGGGAATTCTTATGACAAGGAATGTGATCAATGATGCAATCAGGATAGCCTTTTCAACGGCCGCTCTTTATGTCGTTTTAGTTACTGTTCTGGTTGCTGAGCTCTTTTATATTCTCCTCTCTTATTTTCCAGCATTTATTTAGAAATTCCTTTGTATAGCATTTTCAAAGAATTTTCCCTTGAACAACCTGAATGTAAATGCATGGTTTATCAGTGTCACAGTTTTCATCAGTGCATGAAATATGTACTCTTTAAGGCTTTCATAATACCATACACACAATCCACCCAACCATCTCTCTCCTGTAGCACGTCAATTGCCCTTGAGTAAAAACTCAACAAGTTGGAAACACATGACCTTCCACTTCTAAATCCAGACTGACTATTAGCCCAAAATATTCATCTCTTCCAGATATTTTATCCATCTATCTTTCAGAATTCTCTCACATAATTTTGCGACCATGCTGGTTAGGGACACTGGTCTTTAATTCAGGGGTTCTTCTCTGTTTCCTCCCTTATAAATTGGTACCACATTTGCCCTCTTCCATTCTTGAGGCACTTTCCCCTCTTCCAGGGAACACACAATTAAACTGTGAAGCTTATCCGCCAGTTGTTCTCTGCATTCCATCAGTACCCAATTAGAGCTTCCATCTGGTCCTGGAGCTTTCATTACATCTTGGATTTCCAGTAATTTATTCACTTCCTATACTTCCACTTGTATATCTTTTATCACTACATTTCTAGTCACTGTCTCCCCTTTCACAAACTCCTTTTCATTGGTGAAAACTGATTGGAAATATTTGTTCATTATTTCTGCTTGCATTGCTGCATCTTTATAGACCTCTCCTTCTACTTTCAGTTTGGTGATTCCTTCCTTTTGTTTCAGTTTGCCATTGACAAATCTATAAAACAGTTTGGGTTCATCCTTACATTTGTCTATTATAACTTTTTCAAAATTCCTTTCTTCCTTTCTATGTATTCTAGTGTATTCATTTATAGTTCTTTTATATTCTTCCTTTGTTCTCTTGTTATGTCTCTTTCTCCAGTTGTTCCACGGCGTATCTCTTTCTTTTTTTGCTATCATACACTTTCTATTAAACCACTCCTTTTTCCTGTTTTCTTTCTTCCTTACTCTTGGCACAAAATTTTCCACTCCTGAATTATAGAGGTCTAGAAAAATATCCGACTTCCTCTGTATATCTCTTGTTTCTCTGAATTTTCTCCAATCTGCATTTTTGAAAAAATTTCTCAATCCTGTAAAGTTTGCTTTCCCAGAGTTGTATCATCCCTGCCTATAAAGCTCATCTCTTGGCTCCACGTTCCCTGTTATCATCTGGAACTCAGTGACCACATGATCACTTTTTCCAATAGAACACAGATATTCCAAGGATTCTATTACAGCAGGCTCTTTGGTAAACAGTAAATCTAGTCTTGCTGGTGTGTCCTTACCTTAGAACTGTGTCTCTTCTTTGACCCATTGCATCATCACATTGTTCATTGTTATATTTAATAATATAGTGCCCCACGAATCTTCGCTGCCTCCTGAGTCCCATTCCTCCCAGTTCACCTTTTTACAATTGAAGTCACCCATTAAAATTATATTGTAGCTTTTCTCAATCACTTTCTGTAAATAACTAGCCATGTCCGACAACATTTCCTGGTATTCATCATCATGCTCTTGTCTTGGGGCAAACATACACTAGTGCCATATCTCTCTTGCTATTCTCTCCAGTGTGTGTGTGTGTGTGTGTGTGTGTGTGTGTGTGTGTGTGTGTGTGTGTGTGTGTGTGTGTGTGTGTGTGTGTGTGTGTGTGTGTGTGTGTGTGTGTGTGTGTGTGCATCCGTGCAAATATTCTTGCATGTGTGTGTGTGTGTGTGTGTGTGTGTATTTACCTATTTGTAGTATACAGGAATTGAGCGATGCTCGTGTTGTCCTGTCTCCATATCCACATTTATCTAGTCTACTTTTACACACATGAATGTTTTTCTCCTGCACCACCTTTTTGTCTAATTCGTTCCAAATACTTATGTATTTACCCAATATACAGTCCTGTATGAGACAGCCCTAGCATGTATTCAATATGGGCTGTGGGTGTTAGCGCCGAAGCGGTGACATGTAGAGGTGTATGGTATGCAGGAGGACTGCTGGGCCTTGATAGCAGGCTGTGAAGCCTATGCCCAGAGTCGGACACATAAAAAAAAAAAAAAAACCTAATTGAGATACACACGAAATATGCTATGCTCTTGCGTTCCCATCGCTGTTTCTCAGTAAGTCAAATTTAGCTTTAAACCCATTTAAGTTTTTTGACTGGACAATCTGTTTGTCAAGGCTATTCCATAAATCTATACTTCTGTAAGAAAAGCTATGTTTCTTGATATCCTTCAAGCAGCTTGACTTTTTCAATTTCATTCCGTGTCCACTTGTTACTCTCTTATCCCATAAAAACAGATCTTCTCAGTCAATTTTATCTACTCCCACCATGGTCCTGAACACTGCAATCATGTCTCCCCTCTTTCTCCTTTCCTCTAAGGAAGGCAAATCCAGCTTTTCCAGCCTCTCTCTGTATGACAGATCTGCCAGACTGGGGACCATCTTGGTTGCTGTTCTTTGTATTCTCTCAATCTTGTTTATATCTTTCTTTTTGTGTGGGGACCACACTACTGCTGCATATTCTAACCAGGAGCGGATCATGGCCACTATCAATTTTTTCATCATCTCCTCATCCATATAATGAAATGCTAGTCTTATGTTAGTCAAGAGTTTATAAGTCTCTCTAACTATCTTATTAATGTGCTTTTCAGGTGACAAACTATCTTGGACCATCACTCCCAAGTCTTTCTCTTCCCTCATTTTAGTGATTAATTCATTACCCAGCAAATAATTCATTGATAGCCTCCTGTACTTTTACCCATTTCCAATATTTTACATTTCTTTACATTAAATTTCATTTCCCACATCCGGCTCCAGTCTTGTATCCTATCCAGATCCTCCTGCAGCATTTTACAATCCTTCTCAACCTCTACCTTCCTCAAGATCTTTACATCATCAGCAAACAGACTTGCATAACTGTTCACTCCATCTACCATATCATTTACGTAAATCAGAAACATTACTGGCGCCAACACCAAGCCTTGGGGGACTCCATTTGTTACTTCCCTCCATCCAGACATCCTATCCTTTATTACTGTCCTCATTTGTCTGTCTCTCAAAAAGTCTCTCATCCATTCCAGGAGTTTCCCCTTCAGTCCTCCTATAATGTATATTCTAGTTTCCACATTAGTCTCTTATGAGGTACCTTGTCAAAGGCCTTCTCTAAGTACACACAATCCACCCAACCATCTCTCTCCTGTACCACGTCAATCGCTCTTGAGTAAAAGCTCAACAAGTTAGAAACACATGACCTTCAACTTCTGAATCCAAACTGACATTCGGCCAAAATATTCATCTCTTCTAGGTATTTTATCCATCTGTCTTTCAGGATTCTTTCGCACAATTTTGCGACCATGCTGGTTAGAGACACTGGTCTATAATTCAGGGGTTCTTCCCTGTTTCCTCCCTTATAAATTGGTACCACATTTGCCCTCTTCCATTCTTTTGGCACTTTCCCCTTTTCGAGAGAACACATGATTAAACTGTGAATTTTATCTGCCAGTTGTTCTCTCCATTCCTTCAGTACCCAATTAGAAATTCCATCAGGTCCTGGGGCTTTCCTTACATCTTGGGTTTCCAATAATTTGTACACTTCCTGTACCTCCACTTTTATATCTTTTATCACCGGTACATTTCTAGTCGCTCCCTCCCTTTCCACAAACTCTTTTTCATTAGTGAAAACTGATTGGAAACATTTGTTCATTATTTCAGCTTGCATTGCTGCATCTTTATAGACCTCTCCTTTTACTTTCAATTTGGTGATTCCTTCCTTTTGTTTCAGTTTGCCATTGACAAATCTATAAAACAGTTTGGGTTCATCCTTACATTTGTCTATTATACCTTTTTCAAAATTCCTTTCTTCTTCTCTGTGTATTCTTGTGTATTCATTTCTAGTTCTTTTAAGTTCTTCCTTTGTTCTGGTGTTGCCTCTCTTTCTCCAGTTGTTCCACGCCTTATCTCTCTCTTTTTTTGCTATCATACACCTTCTATTAAACCATTCCCTCTTCCTGTTTTCTTTCCCTCTTACTCTTGGTACAAATTTTTCCACTCCCAAATTATAGAGGTCTAGAAAGATATCCCACTTCCTTTGTATCTCTCTTGTTTCTCTGAATCTTCTCCAATCCGCATTTTCAAAAAATTTTCTCAGTCCTGTGAAATTAGCTTTCCCAAAGTTGTATCATCCCTGTCTATGAAGCTCGTCTCTTGGCTCAACGTTCCGTATTATCATCTGGAATACAGTGACAACATGATCACTTTTTCCTATAGGACAGAAATATTTCAGCGATTCTATTACATCGGGTTCTTTGGTAAACAGTAAATCTAGTCTTGCTGGTGTGTCCGCACCTCGGAACCATGTTTCTTCTTTGACCCATTGCGTCATCACATTATTCATTATTATATTTAATGATATAGTGCCCCACAAATCCTCGCTGCCTCCTGAGTCCCATTCTTCCCAGTTCACCTCTTTACAGTTAAAGTCACCCACCAAAATTATATTGTTGCTTTTCTCAATTGTTTTTTGTTGTTTGTGTGTGTGTGTGTGTGTGTGTGTGTGTGTGTGTGTGTGTGTGTGTGTGTGTGTGTGTAAATGCATGCATATGGAAGAATTTTTATATGGAAATGCTTATTGAGAGGGAATGTTACGACTCCAACTTCAAATGACATTGCAGGATATCGTTGGTAAGAAGCATGTCCACATGTGGGTATAATTATTCTTCCATATGAACATTCCGTGGTACTCTGTTATTAAGACATAAGATTGAATAAGTCATTGTAAACCTCCAGGAACGAATGCCCATGCCAGACACAGTGCAGTTAGACAGCGGGCATTCTCATCATCATCTGTGTGCTTGTTCTTCCTAGGACCTATCAGGTATGTCAGTCATTTTACCTTGGGGTGACTTGTGTTTTCGGTTGTAATGTTGAGCATTGGTGATGCATATTAACCCCTAAACTATGTAATCCATTCCAAAATGTGTTGAAGCAGAGTACATTATGTTGATTTACTGTGTATATATGCAAGTATATATATATATATATATATACTACATGTAAGCCCTTAATTCACGCGAGGGTTAGGTTCCCAGACCCTTCGCGTATGTGGTAAATTCGCGTATATGTTCTGCCCTTGTGTGCACATAATTACGCATGTTTATATGTATATTACATCTGAATAATACTGTTTATGCACTACATACACCTTATAAACTAGCATAAAGTATTAAAAACAACAAAAATGTAAGAAATTTAAAACTGAAACCTGACAAGCATAGGCATAGGTAGAGACACTTAAGCAGTCTGGTGCACTAGCCCTCACTGCCTCCCGTATGCTACATTCTGCCTTCTTTATTGTATGAACAGTTGACTCATTCACCCCAAACATGTGGTTCCAAGACAATTCACAGGCGTAGGTGGAGACACTTTTGCACAGTCTGGTGCACTAGCCCTCACTGTCTCCCGTATGCTACGTTCTCCTTCTTTATTGTATGAACAGTTGACTCACCCCAAACATACAGTTCTGAGACAATTCACCATCAAGTCAATTCACTGTCAAAACATGGACAATTCCCCGTCATTCTATTAATATACTTATTATTGATTAATTAATACTTTAATAACTTATTTTCAGGGGAATTTTATAACTCATATAAGTAAAAAACTAGTGTACTGTACTTGCTAAATAAACTGGTATGTAAATAAATGACGGGGAATCGTCCTGACGGAGAATTGTCGCCAACATTCCTCCCTGAGTTTGTCCAGCACTTTAACTTTGTCAGTGACACCACTTTACCAGCCCGCTTTGGTGTGTTACCTCATGCATCACTAGCACTACGCTTAGGCCCCATGTTGGCAGACAAGGCAAGCAATCACTGGAAGGCAGAAAAATAAGCCACAAATAACAATTCTCGATCTCGAGTCACGCATGATTCGACCTTCGGATTCAGACTGACTGTGTGGTGCGTGGTAGACCGACCTCCCAGGCTCCCACACACATACACACACACACATACATATATGTATGCACACGGGCAGGAGGTAGGCATTTTTTATATTTTATTTATTTCTCTTGTATATTGAAATTACAGTGGAAGCTCAATTATCCAGGCTCGGATTATCCAGCTTTCGGTATATCCGGGCCGTGACCCAATGGTTCAGTGGTATAGTAATTCATAGAATTATTCGTACGATAGCTCCGGTTTAAACAGGAAGCATCCAGTTTCTAGGGAGAGAGGCATGGATAAACCAGAAAGAGTCTTGCTCACCCTGCCCCCACCCACACCTCCTGCTCACAACTCGATCACAAGGGTGGTAGGATGGAGTTTGGTGAGGCAACTGTTACTCCTGACGTAGCCTAACCTTGCTTAACTACTTAATAATTTAACCTAACCTGACCTAACCTGGGCTCCAGTTGGGAAATTGGGAAACTAAATCCACTTTTGTGTACGATGAGTTTCATCCATTATGCCCGAAGCAATCGTAGGTACGGCTTAAAGAACGTGATAAAAGAGAAAATCTTTCAGCAAGAGAAGGTAATTTACTACCCTCAAAATAGAAAAACACAGAAAACAAACTGGAGGAATATGAAGTGAATTGGTGAGGTCTTTAGGCTGTATGCTTAGACGAAAAGTAATGGGTTTCCTAGTTTTAGGGAACGAAATGAAACAAGAATGTCTGCTAATCAGAAAAAAAAAAAAAATCATCTCATGTGTTCTCGTAAGTTAGCATTGAGTTCTGCATTTTTCGTTAGGTATCGCGCCTCCCAACACATTTCGGACCAACAGAGCATTGTTATTTCTTCCTCTTATATTTACTGTTCACTCTTTTGTTCATTCTTAAGTGTACTGTATGTGTGAGAGAATTAATACAAACAATAATGCATTCCATTAACCCCATCATAGCTGTCAGCCTCGAACAATGCTTTACTGTACCGGTGTCAGGGATGTTGGGTTAGGGAGAGCTATAAAAAACTGCGAACAATTATGGGAAGGGAACGAAGGTCACTGGTATGTTTTCACGACCCTCCTCTACCATCTCAAACAGTCAGGCGGCCTGCCACTTCATCTCAGATGTTTTCGCTGATATGTTTAAATGCTAATGTAACATGTACCCTAATTATGAGTAAGTTTCTTCCAATATGCCGGAAACAAACGTAGGTAAGGCTTAAGGAACGTTATGATAATAAGAAAACAAACTAGAAAAATACAAAAACAAACTAGAGAATATGAATTGAATTGGTAAGGTTATTACGCTGTATGCTTGGACGAAAATATAAGAGTTTCACAATTATAGGGGACGAAATGGAACAATTATGTTTACTAATAAGAAAAAATACTTTCATCTCAAGTGTTCTTGTAAGGTGGCATTCAGTTCCACATTCATTGTTCGATGTCGCTTCCCAACACATTTCGGACCGATAGAGCATACAGTTATTTCTGCTCCTTACAGTTAAGTGTACATTTATTGCACATTCTTTTGTTCATTCGTGTATGTGTGAAAGAGAGAGTATTGATACAAACAATAATGTATTCCATTAACCTCCTATGGCTGTTAGCCTTGAACAATGCTTTACTGTACCGGTGTCAATAACGTTAAGTTAGGGAGGGCCATAAAAACTGCGAACAATTATGGGAAGGGAACGGTCACTGGTATGTTTACACGACCCTACTCAACCATCCCAAACAGCTCGGCAGTCCTTTCATCCCAGATGTTTTCGCCGATATGTTTAAATGCTAAAGTAACATGCACCCTAACTTTATGTTTAAATTCTAATGTAACATGCCCCCTAATTTTCTTTCACGAATCATAGCAAATCACAAGATGGGTTTAGGGAGGAGGGGAAAAAGCCAGGTGTACCAGACGAGTCTTTTCAAATCTGTAAGAAAAAGAAACTGACTTTATAACTTTGAAAAAATGGTTTCAAGGTCTGCCACGGGAGCACACAAATTTCTGAACTCACCAACATTGAGGATTTGAGGGGGGTAAACATACGCTTTGCTGTAAGCAGTAAAAGCACCTTACCAAATCAGTTCATCCTGATAGTCTGTTATATTTTTCTGATTATTTCTGGGTTGGTAAATAAACATTTCTTGTTAAATCTTTCCCCGCTGTTTTTATCTGTTCTGGTGTGACGACTCTTTGATTCGTTAACGTAATGGCAGAAGACACTGTTCTAATCTAAGTGTTTAAACCTGGCCTAACCTAGCTTAACTGCACCTAATAATGTAACCTAACCTAATCTTCAGTTGGGAAGTTGGGAAACGAAGTCCACATTTGAGTACGATGAGTTTCGTTCATTGTGCTGGAAACAATCGTAGGTACAGCTTTAGAACGTGACGATACTAACAGGGAGGAAATCTTTCAGTAAGAAAACGTGATTTACCGAACTGAATATAGTCTGAAAAATACTGAAACAAGCTGGAGGAATATACATTGAACTGGAAAGGTCTTTCTGGTACTTAAGTGTACATTTACCGGTAAATAAATCAGTCTAACAGTACAGTACTTGTGTTTCCGCCGGATTAATCGTGCTTTCGGATTAATCAGACACCCCTTAACACCATATAGCCCGGATAATCGGGCTATCTCTGTACTTATTTGAATACTATAATTTTATGTTTTAATTATTGTACGAAAAATTCGTGGATAACCGAAATCGCATGAAAAAAGTTCGCGTGAATTAAGGGATTACCTGTGTGTGTATATATATATATATATATATATATATATATATATATATATATATATATATAAGTAATCCCTCTAATATCCGAACGCCCAATATCAGAACATCCCCACTAACCAGACATAATCGTCCCGGGATCCAATATTCCCAAAATGGGCCAAAAACCGCCAAAAATTCGAAAAAAATCTTACTTTTTTCCCCTCCTGTAATTTGAAATTGCCGCGTGGCGCCGAACAGCTGTTACACCATGGTCTCTTCATCCCTTCCTTCCTCCCCCTCCCCCCTCCCCTGGCAGGGTTGCCATTTGGTATTTTTCATTACCAAGTGTGGGCCAATTTGGTAATGAAAAATTCGTTTGGTAATGAATCAGAATAATGCATTACCAAATGGATTTTTCACATGTATGAGGAGACACAGGATGAAGATGGTGGATTGTTTGCTCTCTCTGATTAATCTGCTACCCTACATAGCTTGAAAATAATCAACATGGTGTTAATTATAAGGAGAGTGATTACATGTATTTCTATCTATCTATCTATCTATCTATCTATTGCCAGACGCCTCAATCCCGTTTGGGGTGGCCACAAACAAATCGCCTCCAAGTCGCCCTGTCCCCCGCCATTTCACTGCCCTGCTCCCAACTCACACCCCCCTCTCTCATATACCTCTCCACCCCATCCCTGCTAGCTTTACGAATTTGGTAATGAAAAGTTAAATTTGGTAATGAAAGTTGAGGAGATTGGTAATGTGGCCGTTGCGATCTGGCAACTCTGTTACCCCACCATCATCAACAGTCACAGCCAAACTCCGATCGAGAGCAGATGCTTATAGCAGTGCAAGCCACAGGTGCTTGTTTTTTGTGAATAAACAGTGAATAAACTGCAATACCTCGCCACTAGAACACACGGGAATTTACAGTGTTGTGCAGTGTTAAGAAATTAAAATTTAGAGTGCAGAGGATTAACTGTGGACTGCAAACTGGCGGTTCAAACCAGTCCAGGAGCCAGGGACTTGTAAGTACCCAGAATGTTTAATATTGTATATACTCACCTCTAAAACCTCATTTTATGGTTCTTTTGCATTAATTTCAGTCTTTTATGTCCTTTATTGGTGTGATTTGGGTCTTACATAGGTGCAGTGCATGTCCAGAGGGAGTTTTATAGGTGTTTTTCTGAGTTAGAGTCCATAAGTACAAGTACAGGAGGCTGGGGCCCAATATCTGGACAGGATCACTATCCGGACATGCCTTTGGCTCTATTACGTCGGATATTGGAGGGATTACTTATATATATATATACACACACACACACACATATGTATATCATCATTTATCATCCAATCCTACGTTGATATATATATATTATATATATATATATATATATATATATATATATATATATATATATATATATACTGTATATATATATATATATATATATATATATATATATATATATATATATATATATATATATATATATATATATATATATATATATATATATATATATATATATATATATATATATATATATACACACACACACACACACACACTCATGTATATCATCATTCATCATCCAATCCTATGTTGATATATATATATATATATATATATATATATATATACACACATATGACATATGTATATCATTATTCATCATCCAATCCTACGTTGCCCCATGAGGAGCGTAGAAGCCCGGGGCTAGGCAAGTTGGCCCTGACATTTAAGATAAGGGTGACCAGCCTCACTCCTCCGTGAGTGGCATTACGTGAACAATAAACCCCAACCACCCTTTGATATAAACCTACACATTCTCAATCCGATTGGAGTGCCTTAATTACCCACTAAACCACCATGCGCGAAAATCTGGTTATATGGTTACCACCCAGCGTAGTAAATGGTTTCCTGGTGTACAGGAAACCATTTGGCTTGTCACTCAGTGTAGAGTCATCCACAGGCAGAAGGAAGAGGAAAGAATGAAGGAAGGAAAGACAGAAGAGGATGGAAGGAAAGAAGGATGGAGGAGAGGAAAGGGCAGACACCCAAGAGCAGCACTACATCGTGTGAGTGGATGGTGAGTGCCCCCACGTACTACTACAGATATGTACAGTATATATATATATATATATATATATATATATATATATATATATATATTTGTATACTGTATATATACAGTATACAGTAATCCCTGTAAGACCCGGACGCCCAAGTCCCGGACATTTTGGGCTTGGGTCCTTGGACACCAAAAATGGCCAAAAAACATAAAAGTGAAAAAAAAAGAAAAAAAGAACAACATGTTTTCACTCCTACTCTGAATTTGCCGCATGGTGACGAACAGCTGTGTTTTGGCGCGTAGTTCCTCCAACGTTTGCTAGAGCGCCCCTGCATCCTCCCCATTTCACGCCTACTTAACGTTGTGACTGCATGCTTGTCGCTATGGCTGCCCACATGCTCGTTTTTGTTGTGGTGCCCTACCTTCTGCAGGCCCTGCTGTTCCTCTGCTGCCTCTTACTCGTGTGTGTGATGATGGCCCTGTTACCTGAGAAGAAGAAACGAGTGGTTGTGACTCTGGAGAAGAAGAGGAATATATTGGAGAAGGAGGACATGGGATGGTCGACTTCACACATCCTTTGTGAATCAACCTGGCCTACTCTGCCTTGTTTGATATCAAGAAATCCTGGGACAAACTCTCCCAGTACACGGCAGATTTCACATCGAAGACAAAACACACCGTGCAGAGGAAGATTACTTACCCTCTCAGGCTTGCAAAAGTCGATTGCTCCACGCTGATTTGGTATCGTCAACAACGTGCTGCTGGCGTGCTAGTGTGTGGTACGGAGCTGAAGGCTGCTGCTGAGAAGGTCACAAGGTTACACTACACCCCAGACTTCAAGGCATCCAAAGGGTGGCTCTTCACTTTCAAACTACAACATGGACTTACCAGCCATAAGGCCCATGGCGAAGCTTTGGACGCCAACGAGGATGGAGTAGAAGAGTTTCGGCAGAAGGTGAAGAGCTTGATTGACAGGGAGGGCCTCACTCTCAGTCAGGTCTATGATGCTGACGAAACTGGTCTCTTCTATTGTTCGCTGCCCACGAACACCCTAGCAGAGGAGACGGAGAACCGTTTTCTGTACCTGGACGCAAGCTCTTCAAACAACGGAGATCTGCTTTGTGTTGTGCCAGTGGTAACGGCATGCACTGGCTCAAGCCCGTTATTGTTGGTTGTGCAAAGCAGCCTCGGTGCCTTTGTGGGTTGATGGATGTCCTTCTTGTCGTTTGGTACCTTTCTGTGAAGGCTTGGTTCATAGTCAAGATCTTCAAAGACTGGTTTCACCAGCACTTTGTCAAGGAGGTCATCCATTACCAGACGAACACACTGGGATTCCCATGCATCTAGGTAAAGGCTCTCCTTCTGGAGAATGCATCTGCGCATCTGTCCGACAAGGATTTGGCGGCTGAGAATAGGTGCTTGTTCTTGCCATCTAATACTACTGCTCTCATCCAGCCAATGGACCAAGGAGTGATCATGGCTACAAAGAGGCTGTACCGTCGGAAGTTCCTGGATGAGGTGATGGTTGTTCTCGAGGACGAGTTTGAGCGCAGGGAGGGATGGGACACGGGAAGCCAGCGGACTGTGGAAAACCTCCACCGCTACAGCCTCAAGTCAGCCATCTGCAGCTGGGCCAGTGCATGGATAGGAAAGTCCCTGTCAAGACTCTGGAAAGTGGTTGGTCTCCTCTGCTTCTCGGACCTGATATGGTGCACGACTTTCTAGGTTTTGACATGAATGACTTCCATGCGCATCTTTGTGTGGCTGGCGATGAGGTGGATGCGGACGAAGTGCATGAGTGGTTGGATGATGGTGAGGGAGATCCATGATATCGGATCATGTCTGATATCGAGATCGCATCTTCAGTTGTAGGTATAAGTACCCAGATGGAAGATTCTGACGAGGACAACGAGGATGATGCAGACTCCTCTCAGCGCGCCACTACTCCAGCCATCCCCAAGCTGAGCACATTCCAGGAGCACGTCGAGTTCGTTCTGGACCACCTTTAACACCTGGACTGCGACAGGGAGATGGGGCCCCTGGGACTTGTGAAGGAAGTGCGTGCTTTTAGGCAGCGCATCATCAGTTGCCAGAATCACCGTTCCTTACATCAATCAATCATTGGCACCTTCATCAGGCCCGTGACCCCCACTGTGCCCAGCCCTGGCTCCACACCACTGCCTCACCAAGACCTGCCTTCCACCTCCGAGCCACAGCCCAGCACATTGGCCATGTAGGAGTCTCCACTGGACGTGAGTTTGTGGCTATCTTCAGAGTTGTCTGCAGTGGGTAACCCATCACCACATCCCAGCGACGCGCCCCTCGGCCACCAGCAATACCTACTGTATGGCTCTGACAGTGAATAAACTGCAAAAACTCGCCACTGGACCACATGGGAATTTACAGTGTTGTTCAGTGTTAAGAACAGAATGTGCAGTGTTAAGAAATTAGATTTCAGAGTGCAAATGATTAAGTGCAGAATACAACACTGGTGTGTTTCAAGTGCAGTGCAAGCAAGAAAAATATATGTAGTGTTAAGAAATTAGAATTCAGAGTGCAAAGGATTAAGTCCAGAGTGCAACACTGGTGTGTTTCAAGTGCAACGCAGATAAGAAAAGAATGTACAGTGTTAAGAAATTAGAATTCAGAGTGCAAAGGATTAACTGCAGGGTGCAACACTGGCGTGTTTCAAGTGCTGCGCAAGTAAGAGGCTTACAGAGCAAAGTCTGAGTCACAGAGGTTTTTACTTGATATCACTCACCATCCACTCACTTGATGTAGTGCTGCTCACGGGTTTCTGCCCTTTCCTCTCCTTCATCCATCTTTCCATCCATCCTCTTCTGTCTTTCTTTCCTTCATTCTTTCCTCTTTCTTCTGCCTGCGGGTGACTTTACATTCTCTCTTGTGTCTTTCTTTCCTTCATTCTTTCCTCTTCCTTCTGCCTGTGGGTGACTCTACACTGAGTGACAAGCCAAATGGTTTCCTGTACACCAGGAAACCATTTACTATGCTGGGTGGTAACCATATAAACAAATTTTGGCTCCTGGTGGTGTAGTGGGTAATAAAGGTGCTCCAATCGGATTGAGCCAGTGAAGGTTTATATCCAAGGGGTGGTTGGGGTTTATTGCTCCCTGTACTGTTGTTTGCAGATGATACCGTGTTGTTGAGTGAAGACGAAGGGGAGCTGCAAGGCTTGGTGGATGAGTTTGGGAGAGTGTGTAAGAAACGGAATCTAAAGGTGAATGTAGGGAAGAGTAAAGTGATGGTCTTTGAGAGAGGTGAAGTTAGTGAATGTACAGTGAGGTTGGATGGTGAGGAATTGGAAAATGTGAGTACGTTTAAGTACTTGGGTAGTGTGATGAGTAAGGATGGAGGTTTGGAGGGTGAAGTGCTTGAAAGGGTACAGCAGGGAAGAAAGGTTGCTAGTTCTTTGAAAGCAGTGATAAGAAACAGGGAAGTGAGCATGGAAGTGAAAAAGTTACTACATGACAGTATTGTGATACCAACTCTAACGTACGGAAGTGAAGCTTGGACGTTGTTGGAAGGACGCAAGTCAAGAGTGAGAGCCGTGGAAATTAGTTATTTAAGAGGAGCCTGTGGAGTCACATGGAGAGACAGGCTGACGAATGAGGATATAAAGGAGCGTTGTGGTGTTGATGTGGATGTGATAGGAAGCGTTATGAGGAACACACTGAGGTGGTTTGGCCATGTGGAGAGGATGGAGGGTGAAAGACTGACGAAGAGAGTGTATGTGAGTGAGGTGGAGGGGGAAAGAGGGAGGGGGAGGCCGAGGATGAGATGGAGAGATGGGGTGGAGAGGTATATGAGAGAGGGGGGTGTGAGTTGGGAGCAGGGGAGTGAAATTTCGGGGGACAGGGCGACTTGGAGGCGATTTGTTTGTGGCCACCCCAAACGGGATTGAGGCGTCTGGCAATAGATAGATAGATAGATAGTAATGCCACTCGGATGAGTGAGGCTGGTCACTCTCATCTTAAATGCCAGGACCAACTTTCCTAGCCCCGGGCTCCTACGTTCCTCATGGGTCAACGTAGGATTAGATGATGGATGGATGGATGGATGGACATAAATCTTGTGGAAGGGAAGAATATAATTTTTAAGTTGGCAAATCAGAAGAAGAGGAAGAATAGGGATATCATAGGTGAGCAGTGTGTGACGAATAATGAAGGAAGAGTTGTGGTGAATAGTGGGGATATTAAAGACGCGTGGAGAGAGCATTACTACCGGTTGTTGAATGAGGAGTTTGACTGGGACAGGGAAGGTTTGGATCCAGCAGATCCAGTGTTTGGCCCATGGCCTTTGATTGACATTGCTACTGTGAGCGGAGCAATAGGCAGGATGCAGGTGGGGAAGGCAGCAGGTGTGTCTGGATTGACTGCTGAAGTGTTGAAGGCACTGACCTGATGAATACAACTATACAGTATATGTGAGTGTGTTGTCCCTGATGATTGGCTGAGGAGTGTAATTGTAAATGTGTACAAGGGGAAGAGTGACGCCCAGGAAAGATGAAATTATAGAGGCATAAAGCTTTTAGACCAGATAATGAAGGCAATGGAGAGAGTTCTAAAAGGAATGATTAGAGAGTAGTAAATATTGGTGAAATGCAGTTTGGGTTTGTGCCAGGCAAAGGGACCACTGATGCCATATTCATTATTCGACATCTTCAGGAAAAATATAGGAAAGAAAAGGGAACTGTACTTTGTTTTTGTTGATTTGAAGAATGCCTTTGACTGAGTCCCTAGGGAGGTGGTGAGGTGACCAGTGAGAAAGCTTGGGATCATGGAGTGGCTGGTTAGGGTGGTTTTGGCCATGTATGTGGATGCTCACACCCAGGTGAGGGTGACTGGAGATTTGTGTGATGAATTTTCTGTCAGTGTTGGTGTGCATAAGGAGTCACTCTTGAGCCCCTTGTATGTTGATCATGGTACCTGAAGCCCTCTCACGTGACTTCAGAAATGGATTCCCATGGGAGATGTTGTACACTGATGATTTGGTGTTGGTTGCAGAGAATGAAAGGGAGGCAGAGGAAAGATTTAGGAAGTGGAGAGATGAAATGGGGCACAAAGGCTTAAGAGTAAATGCAGATAAAAGTGATGGTGTCCAGGGCTGGGGATGGTACTGTCAAAGATGAGGGAGAGGGGCCATGTGTGATTTGTCACAAGGGTGTGGGAAGTAATTCCATCTTGTGCAGTGTTTGTGATAAGTGAGTGTGTCAGAGATGTAGTGGTATTGGAGGTAGACTGCGTGATAATGCTGATTTCATATATGTGGTGTGTCAGGGAGAGCATGTGGATATTGTCAGACCTGAAAGGATTGAACTTTGCTGGTGAGTCTCTTGAATATGTGGAAGAGTTTTGTTATTTGGGAGACATGTTATGTGCCCCATAACATCTCTCCACTGTGGCTAGAGTGAGGGGTGGTCGGAAGAAGTTCAGGGAGCTGTTTCCTCTCTTGACATTGAGAGGGCTGTCTCTCCGTGCCAAGGGATCATTGTATGCAGCATGTGCCAGGGGTGTAATGCTGTATGGTAGTGAGACCTGAGCAGTAAAGGAAGAAGATATTCACAGGCTCAAACACACACAAATGGCAATGATTAGACCTGAGCAGTAAAGGAAGAAGATATTCACAAGCTCAAACATACAGAAATGGCAATGATTAGGTGGGTGTGCAATGTGTCCTTGAGTGCAAGGCCTGGGGGACTAGGATTATGCTGGAAGAGTTGAAAGGTGGGATGGGACTTGAATGTATTGGTGTTGTGATGAGGAGAGGTAGCTTGAGATGGCTTGGGCATGTGGAGAGGATGGGGGATGATAGTTGGCTGCAGTAAGTGATAAGTGTTAATGTTAGGGTTAAGGTAGTGAGAGGTAGAAAAAAAAATGTCCTGGGACTGGTCATTTAGTGTGACTTCAGTGTTAAGGAACCAATTTGTGAAGCTGCCAGAGACCAAGCAGCATTGAGAGCCTCCATTAGGTGACCAAGGCCGACGCATGGAAGCATGTTGGAGCCTTCAAAAATGAAAACTAAACGAAAATGATTACATAATTACATACATGCATGATTACCTAATTACAAACATGCATAACCTCCTCCTTTGTGGTAGGTGGGAGGTGCTCACCATCCACTCACTCGATGTAGTGCTGCTCTCAGGTGTCTGCCCTTTCCTCTCGTCCATCCTTCTTTCCTTCCATCCTCTTCTGTCTTTCTTTCCTTCATTCTTTCCTCGTCCTTCTGCCTATGGGCGACTTTACACTCCCTCTTCTGTCTTTCTTTCCTTCATTCCTTCCTCTTCCTTCTGCCTGTGGGTGACTCTACACTGAGTGACTTGTCAAATGGTTTCCTGTACCATTTACTACGCTGGGTGGTAACCATATAACCAAACTTTTGCGCCTGGTGGCTTAGTGAGTAGTTACAGCGCTCCAATCGTATTGAGCTGGTGAAGGTTTATATCCCAGGGGTGGTTTGGGTTTGTTGCTCACGTAATGTCACTCAGGGATGAGTGAGACTGGTCACTATCATCTTGAATGTCAGGACCAAATTGCCTAGCCCTGGGCTCTTACACTCCTCATGGGGCAGTGTTGGATTGGATGATGGATGGATGGATGACCTCCTTCATCATTGACAGAAGTAGAAACTCTACATTATAAATCTGAATGCAAATGAGTCTTTTTTCTGCCCAGCACATTCTAATAGAGCACTCAGTACTCAGTCTCTCATAAAATTATCTGCTCATCTCTGCAACTGTTTCCCATAGGCAAATTTTCCCACTGGCAATAACGTCTGTTCATTTAATCATCCAAGTGTTCTTTTCTTAACAGTATTTCTGTTAATGCCATTTTGCTTTAATCTCTCTCTCTCTCTCTCTCTCTCTCTCTCTCTCTCTCTCTCTCTCTCTCTCTCTCTCTCCAGTTAACCATACAGTACTCTGTTTTGCCATATTAATAACTTGAAAAGTCAATAGTATTGTAAGTGAAAATGTTTGAGCTGTAAAGTAAAAATGAATAATACATGCATATTCTTAAAATACAGTATTAGTGTTCCAGAGAGGTAATAGAAATATGGTACAATTTAGCATGGTATATCTTCACTGTCACATTACTAGAAGTGTACTACCAGATGTTTCCTTATTCATATAAATGGATATACAGTACTTCTACAGTGGTTTATAGTGACAGTATGTAGTGTTTTATGTGCTTATTAATTTTATTTGATAATGGTTTTTGACTTGGACTAGGTGAACTATCCCCCACAGTGCCAGCTTTGGGAATATATTCCATTTGAACCCATGTTATTTGCAGAGCAATACAGTTAAGAACAAAGGAACCCTATCATTAAGAGCAGGATGCCAGTTATTTGTCGAGGCATATTGAAATAAATGGATCTTGTTTTTTACTTTATTTTCCTCATGATTTTATTGGAAGGAACAAGTTTTGTTGGCTCTTAAATTTTGGTTATTTCTTATTTACCTTGAAAGAAAACAAAAGCATTTGGCTCCATCAGCATAATGACAGTTTTTGTATACAGGTATTTTTCTAGCTAGTACTAAATATTATTCAGCTCTGGAGAAATCTTCCTAGTTGATGGGGATATGGAGAGATGTTAGTTTGTGAAAAACATTCCATATTTGAGTAATATATTTTTATTCCAGAAGCTTTGTGGCCAGACATAGTGGATTTGCTCTGTCTTTGGTTATGGCTGGGGAGGATAAGCCATGGCCAGGTTCAGAACACTTTCACAGTGCCAGGAATGGAGGATAAATTTGACCTCACCTTCAGGATGCACATCTCCACACTAGATAGGATGAAATTATTGGTTGAAAGTAAGTAGGCCCATTAATTGATTGTGATTTTTGTACTTTTGTAAATCTTGAGAAAGATTTAGTTTGTGTCTGTATGATTGTTAACAAATTAGTCACACAATTCTTCAGATTATCATGAATATGAAACAGCTTTGAAAAATTTCCTGTTGGCATACCAGAGAGGTGTAGAAACTGTTTTGCCTGAATGCCACATATCACATTTTATTACATAAAATGAGGATGATGTTCCTCCTGTGCTGCATTGTAAAGTTGATGTATTAAATTCAGCAATAGAATAACACTGACTCTTCAGGAATATAAAATACTGAATGATGTAAAATTCAGTTGCCTGTTTATAGGGAATGAGGTAGCATCCATGAGATATGGAAAGCTTTAACTCGGTTTCCTTTTTGATGATATTGCCATATTGTATCTGATGTTACTGTAATCTGTTTTTATAATCTGTATCCAAGGTTTAAGGGAAAGAAGGGTACAATGATGTAATAGTTACTAAAGATCTTTGTGAGCTTTTCACCAAGAGTAGTTTTCGATAGATATACTCTGTGTCAGAGATGAGAGAGTATCATTTTGGCATATATTTACTTTATTAGTTATTAAACCTATTTTTAAAACCTGAAGATAGTGTGAAGATAGTAGCAATTTAGATTTAGATTAAGGTAAAGGAAACCAATATTCTATTGCCTGCTGTACTCAGAGAAATGAGGTAGAGGGAGCAACCTCTCAGTGAAGGTACGGTACAGGCTCAGTACTGTTCCTATCTGTAACTGCGTTTCTTCATCTTTTAGAGACTATGTATAACATACACCATCATGTCAATTTCTGAATATGATATTGTTACAGTGTGTTGTGTTGTTGCACCAACTCCAAAACTGCACCTGAAGCACAGGAAGCAACTCTACCAGTGCTTGATAGTCATTTTGTGATACATTACTATCACTATCAAAAGTATGCTGACAGTCCCGTACTGGCTGTGGTAGTGGAGAGTTTTACATGAATTATTTTTAAGTGATAGCAGTATGAAGCACACAACAAGAGTCTGAAAAGGGAGCATACTCTCTGATGATCAGGAAGGAATGGGAAATGTGAAGGGCAGGACACAGTGCCAGCAGGAGATTGGCGAATTTTTGCTTGTGATAGTACAACACATAGCTTGCCAATATAGCCTACCAATAATTTGTATGTTGTACATAGCTCAGTTCTTCCACCAGAATATCATACTATGTCAGTGTGTTAGTGCAGCAGACTTCACACTGTTTCACTCTGCCCTCTACCCTTGCAATCCGTGATGCTGGGTACATCAATTTTGCCACTGAAAGTAATATGTGGAATATCAGTTGCAGCTTTAATGAATATTGTGGGATGTTTTTACGAATTGGTTAACCAATGCTGTAGGAAGTTAGCCATGAAAAAAACAGGCCTCTCTGTCAAGGTATTTTGTGTGGAAGGGGGCAGGGGTGGTGGTAAATATTCTGTGAAGATGAAGTCAGTTTACCATGAGATGGGTGATTAGTTGGCATTACACTTTACTCCTGCAGGTAAAGAACACTAGTGCTTTGAGTTACCATGAAAATATTCATTTAGGCACAGAAACAAACTACTATAGCTTATGATTTAAGAGTTGCAGTCTTTTCAGAATAGCTTGGTTTACATCTTTCCACACTGTATTTTATTTTTCCCACATCAAGTTGCATCTCTCCCTTTTTGGCAGTGGCAAATCTAAGGTTTAAAAGAGGGGAGGGGGTGCAGACCCTCAAGGGGGCACCATTTGACATAAGCAGAGGACAGTAGAGGTACAGTAACTGGATTCTCATACAGGTAAAGAGTACATTATGGTATGGACATATGCCCATATTTTGTCAGCCCATTTCTTTTTGTTGCTTCACCTACAACTGAAATATCAGAACTGATAACCTAGACTCAGGCCCCTATGTTCCTGATGAGGCATAAAAAAAAGATATGAATGATGGGTGGATGGTGTTTTCTCTGGGGGGCTTGTGAGTTCATTCCCAAGTTTATAATAATGCAAGGAAACATTATGGAAAATTATATCACTTACAAACTATAAAGGCATTGGCCAGAGAAGGTAGGAGTTGAATCTCTGATACCTTTAGCCAGGAGTATAACTGGCACTCAGTTATTTTTGGCTCTGAATTTACACATAAGTGTATGCCTTAGTGGTGAGCACACTTCTTAATTTTGGACCTGGTGATGTAGTAAAAAAAAAAAAAAAAAAAAAAAAAATCCTGTTTTGATTGACACCATCATCATAGAAATGATCAGTTTTTCATATGAGTTATGTAAAAGGAAGAAAGAAAATGGAAATGTTCATGTGCATAATAAAATGCAAGCATTTTAAGCAAAAAGTTTTTGCAGAGTCGCTCTCCCCTCCCCCCACAGAATGGTAGAATTTTGAGGCATCAAAATGTGCCTTTTTTTCTTCGGGGAGAAGGGAGGAGTTGGCTGTGAAAAGTGAGAAAGTTTTTTTCTTGTGTTAAGCAGTACTGAAGAAATTCTTTCTTGTGTGGGACTGTTTATAGGAAGTGACCATTTCCCACTAAAGATCAGTAACCCAAGTACCACAAGCAGTACCACTAGACAATACTTGATGTACATCAGGAAAATATTATTTATTTATTTTTTTTTATAAATGTCTTTCAAATGTTTTTTGATTTTCCTATTCACCAACCACCTAATAGAAAGTTGGCTAAATGTCTCCAATGCCGTGTGTCCCAGAGTGCTAATTATCTTCTTTCTCATCATCAAATAAAACTTTTTTTTTTTTTTCCTGTATTCTTTGATTCTTACTCAATTACTTTCCAGTCTCTGCCATTACTCATAGTTGATGACATTGTAGTAAAAAAAATTATGGTATAGCTTTTGCCATATCATTTGTTTTCGTTTTCATTTTTAAAGGCTCCAACATGCTAGCATGCGTCGGCCCTGGTCACCCAATGGTGGCTCTCCACACTGCTTAATCTCTGGCATCTCCTATTCATTCCCCTCTCCCTAAGGTCACACTCAGTTACCTCGTCCCAGGTCTTTTTCGGTCTACCTCTTGCAACCCCACCCCTGATGTTAACACTTCTCACTTTCAGCACCCAGTTATCATCCCCCATCCTCTCCATATGCCCAGATCACCTCAGTATAACTCTCCTCATCACAACACCAGTACACTCAAGTCCAGTCCTACCTTTCAGCACTTCCATCGTAAACCTAGCCCCCCCCCCCCAGGTCTCGCACTCAGGGATGCACTGCACATCCACCCAATCATTGTCATTTCTGTACGTTTGAGCCTGCGAATATCCTGTTCCATTACTGCCCAACTCTCACTACCATACAGCATTGCACGTCCAACACAAGTCACATACAAAGATCCCTTAGCATGGAGGGAGAGCCCTCTCAATGTCAGGAGTGGGAACAGCTCCCTGAACTTCATCCAGCTACTCCTTATTCTAGCCATAGAGGTAGCTCCAGTCCCACCTCCAGCACATAACATGTCTCCCAAATAACAATACTCTTCCACACACTCAAGAGACCCACCAGCAAGTTCAGTCCTTTCATGGCCGGCAATCTCCACATGCTCTCCCTGACACATCGCATACATGAAATCAGTATTATCTTAAAGTCTACCTCTAATACCACTACATGTCTTATGCACCCACTTATCACAAACACTGCACAAAATGGAATTACATCCCACACCCTTGTGGCAAATCATACGTGGCCACTCTCCCTCCTTTTGAACAGTACATTCCGCCACCAGCCCTTGATACCATCACTTTTGTTTTATCTGCATTTACTCTTAAGCCTTTGTGCCCCATACCATCTCTCCACTTCCTGAATCTATCCTCTGCCTCCCTTTCATTCTCTGTAGTAACACCAAATAATTGGCATACAACATCTCCCACGGAGTCGATTTTCTGAAGTCATGTGAGAAGGCTTCAGGTACCATGATAAACAACAAGGGGCTCAAGTCTGACCCCAGATGCACACCAGCGTTCATGGGAAACTCATCAGTCAAATCTCCATTCACCCTTACCTGGGTGTGTGCACCCACATACATGGCCATAACCACCCTAACCAGCCACTTCTCGATCCCAAGCTTTCCATTACCCACTTCACCACCTCTCTCGGGACTTTGTCAAAGGCCATCTCCAAAACAACAGTAACAGAGTACAGTTCCCTTTTCTTTCTTATATATTTTTCCTGAAGCTGTCGAACAATAAATATGGCATCAGTGGTCCCTTTGCCTGGCATAAACCCAAACTGCATTTCATCAATATTCACTCATTCTCTCATCATACCTTCTTGGACTCTCTCCATTTCCTTCATTATCTGGTCCAAACGCTTTATGCCTCTATTATTTTCTCTTTCCAAGGCATCACCCTTCCCCATGGTATGCATTTACAATTACACTCTTCAGCCAAACACCTGGGACAACACACTCATATATAATCGTATTTATCAAGTCAGTGACTAACTCCACTCCTGTATCTCCTGAGGCTTTCAACATTTCAGCAGTAAACCCAGGCACATCAGCTGCTTTCCCCACCTGCATCCTGCCTATTGCCCTGCTCACAGTAGCATCATCAATCATTGGCCATGGGCTAGACATTGGATCTGCCGGCTCCAAACCTTCTCTGTTCCAGTCAAACTCCTCATTCAGCAACCAGCTGTAATGCTTTCTCCATGCATCTTTAACATCCCTACAGTTCACCACTACCTTTCCTTCATCATTCATCATATCATTGTACAGTATATTTGGCATATTATACTGAAAAATTGCAATAAAATAAGGTGTTTGTTTCAAAATTACTTGAAGAGTACCAGTTTGTCTCATAGAAGCACCATTCAAGAGATAGAACTGCCATTTGTGACTGTTTTTCAACAGAATTAGGGGGCAGCTCACCCCTACCCCTTTCCTGAATTTGCCACTGCTTTTCTGCTTGCCATTTCATCATCATCATCTGTCACTGTAGTTTGTACCCAAAATGAAATGGCAGCCTTTTTTTTCTTTTTGACTACCAGTGCTTACCACCTCCAAAAATACTCTCTTATTTTTTCAATATGCTTTTGAAAATATTATATGCTACAAGTTAGTCATTTTAGAGTTGACATTAGTGCATCAAAAAGTGTTTGCAGTGACACTTTATCTCCAAAGATTCACTACAGCAGTAGAGATGTGTTTATCACAAAAGATAGGTTAAAGAGTTAAACGAGCTGAAATTTTATGCTGCGTAGTCTTGGCATAGTGAGAGGAGTGTGGTACTGGCCATCCCTAAAACATGACTGGGGAAATAAGCCCAAACCCACCTAAAGAATTTTCCTTGGGCCACCCATTTTAAAAATCCCAGCTATGTTCCTGTTTGCAGTTAATATTCTTTTTCACTGAGATTTTCACCTGATTTTATGAAACTACCCTCAGTGAGCATCAGCCTGAGAGTTGACTAGAATCTTGCTTTTGTTCGAGTTGTGCTATGTTGTGACCAGGTCAGTGTTTTACTCAGGATGATACCAGTTTACATTCATTCATCTTAGGCCATCAGTTACTCCACATTATGAGTCATGTACTGTACTCGATAAGAAGCTGTACTTTTTAAGAATGTTGCAATATTTCTTCAAGCAATAGTTTTATATGGCAGGTGTATGTGTGAAGACAAGAAGAGAACAAGAGTGGCATATATGTTAGGCAAAGTGAAGCTGTCTGCTGTGGGATCTCTGATTCAAGGTAGGTGAGTTCCTAGAGTACTGTATTCTGATTTTTGGTGTAAGCGAATATTTATGGCATATTTGATAAGAAACATTAATGTACTATTCAGTGCATTATTATTTTCTGTATTTTATTTACAGATTTAACAGTTGCATTACACAGTCATTGTATGAAGCAGGTGTATTTCATTTTAAGTAAGAGATTGATGATAATGAATATTTTGTTATTTGTACATATTGTTGAAGGAAGACAAACAAGTACAGTAGAGTCTCAGAACACAAAAACAAAACGTTTGAGTGCTAACATGTGTGCATCAAGGTAGGCAGTTCCTTTTTCTTCATAAATTATGTTTTACAACCATTATTAAATGAAATATTATAATGCAGTTTCATAACAAATTAAGACAAATGAGTTAATGTGTACAGATGAATGATGAAATATGTAAATGATTTTCAAGGCACTGAAAATCTTGCAACTTAGGATAATACACCTGCACTGTACTTGCTCAGACGTTGGACATTTTTTATTTTATTCTGGCTGCCATCCTATGATGTTTTGCATAGTGAAATCACTGGCAAGTAAAAATTTAATAGTCTGAGAGCCAGATGTTCATGTGCTTAATCATCTTTGTCATTATCGTCATCCCATCTCCTTTTCCCACTCACAGGTAGGACCTAGAAAGTAATGGAAAAGTAAGAAGCATGATGATGGGATAATGAATCAGCATGTTCAGTGAAATGGGCCATACACACATTCATTCACCATTCAAGCCCACAAAATGCTGACTAACTCACAGGCATACATTTCCACACACATAAACACTTCATAGTCACCTTACCTAGCAGACAGAGTGAATCTGATGACTCTCAGATTAAAAATGGGATGGCAGATACTAGTCGTACACTCATATATACAAAATTTATTCATTCAGGATGAGAAGGTGTGTAATGGATGCAAGAGTTTATAGAGGTTGGGGGAGTGGACATTCTGACCACCAATTGGTGGTGGTCAGAATCAAAGTCCAAATGAAATGGGGATATAGAAGAAGGGAAGGACAGGAAGTAGTATATGCAAGGAGGGTGGAAAGGTTACAAGAGGATGGAAAAAAGGCAGAATATAAGAGGGAAGTGAAGGAGCGATTGGATAAATATGAATTGGAGCAGATGGGGGACGTGGAAGGTGTGTGCAAGATATTCACAGAAGAAATCTGTGTAGCATGTGAGGTGGTGTGTGGGGTAAAGAGAGGACAAAAAGGGGTGCAGGAACAGCATGGTGCAATGAAGAGGTGAGAGAGGCTGTGGCATAAGACAAGAAAGCATATAGTGAGTGGATGAGAAATGGGTGTGGAAGAAGTTGAGAGATGGAAGATAGAGTTATATGTAGAGAGGAAGAGAGAGGTAAAAAGCTTAGTAAGACTAAGAAGAGTGTGGATGAGGAATTTGGAAGGAATTTGAGTGTAAAATGGAGGGAATGTAAGAAAATGTTCTGGAAAGAGGTAAAGAGAGTTGGACAGGGTGCCAGAGAAGTTAGTTGGGGAGTGAAAGATAAAATGGTAGGTTACTAGTGGAAAAGGGAGAAGAAGTGAGCAGATGGAGAGAACACTTGAAGGAATTGTTGAACATAGAGAATGAAAGTAATGCGGGTATAAGTGGCTGGGGAATGGCTGGAAGAAGGAGGGATGTGAGAAAAGAAGTAGAATTCAGTAGGATAGAAGTTGTGGAAGCAATGAAGAAAGTTAAAATGGGGAAAGCCCCAGGAATTGATGGAGTGTGTGGTGAAATGCTGAAGTATGGGGGAGAGATAGTAGTAGAATGGATGTGAAAGATCTGCAGATTGGCCTGAGAGGAAGGTAGAGTCCCAGAGGATTGGAAGTCAGGTATAATTATTCCCTTGTACAAGAAAAAAGGGAAAAAGAAGTGTGTGGTAATCATAGGGGCATTTGTCTTCTTAGTGTAATAGGAAAAGTATATGGTAGGATACTTATTGACAGAGTTAGGGAAATAACAGAGGAATTAGTTGGAGAAGAACAGGGAGGTTTTAGGAAGGGAAGACGTTGTGTAGATCAGATATTCATTCTTAGATCTTTGGTGGAAAAGTTTCTAGAGAAGGGAAAGAAGTTGTATGTGGCCTTCATGGATTTGGAGAAAGCATATAACAGGGTGGATAGACAAAGTTTGTGGAAAGTATTAAGAATATATGGAGTAGATGTGAAGTTGTTGAATGCCGTAAGGAGTATGTATGAAGGTGCTAAGGCTGTAGTGCATGTGGATAATGAACTGAGTGAATTTTTCTATTTGAAGGTTGGATTGAAGCAAGGATGTGTCATGTCTCCATGGTTGTTCAATCTGTATATGGATGGGGTTATAAAAAAGATACAAGGTAGGGCAGTGGATGTTGGAGTAGCCCTAGTGAGAGAGGACAGTGTTTGGAAACTCCCTGTACTGTTGTTTGCAGATGATACAGTATTGTTAAGTGAAGGTGAAGGGGAGCTGCAAGGCTTTGTGGATGAGGCTGGGAAAGTGTGTAAGAAACAAAATCTAAAGGTGAATGCGTGGAAGAGTAAAGTTATGGTCTACGAGGGAAATGAAGTCGATAAATGTTCAGTGAGGTTGGATGAGGAGAAAATGGAAAATGTGAGTGCATTTAAGTACTTGGGTAGTGTGATGAGTATGAATGAAGTTTGGAGGGTGAAGTGCTTGAAAGGGTACAACAAGGAAGAAAGGTTGCTGGTTCCTTGAAAGAAGTGATAAGATACAGGGAAGTGAGCTTGGAAGTGAAAAAGTTACTACATGACAGTATTGTGATACCAGCTCTAACATATGGAAGTGAAACTTGGACCTTGTTGGAGGGACACAAGTCAAGAGTGAGAGCAGTGGAAATGAGTTATTTGAGATGAGCATGTGGAGTCACATGGAGAGACAGACTGAGAAATGAGGAAGTGAAGGAGCGTTGTGGTGTGGATGAGGATGTGATAGGAAACATTAGGAGAAACACATTGAGGTGATTTGGCCATGTGGACAGGATGGAGAGCGAGAGACTGACGAAGAGAGTGTATGTGAGTGAGGTGGAGGGGGGGAGAGGGAGGGGGAGGCCAAGGATGAGATGGAGGGATGGAGTGGAGAAGTGTGAGCTGGGAGCAGGGCAATGAAAGGGAGGGGGACAGGACGACATTGAAGCGATTTGTTTGTGGCCACCCCTTATGGGACTAAGACATCTGGCAATAGATAGATAGATGATTCCTTATCAGGTCCCTCACCCTATCAGCCTCCTCACCCTGATTTCTCACACATTCATTTGCCATGTCCTCCTCCTTCTCGTTGGCCTACCATGCCTCTTCCCACTTTCAAAATCACTCACATATACCCTTTTCACCACCCAGTTTATGCCCATTTTTTCCACCCTACAGAATGTCTTTTATGATTCATTATTTCTTATCCTGTCCGCTCTCTGCATACCACATACATTTCTCGGTATCCCCATTCCCCCTGCTCTAACTCTTGACTTTTTGTGTTAAGCCATAACAAACAAAATCATTTTAAGTGTCATGCAGTATTTAAAAATGTAATTATAATATATCCCAAAGAACAAAACTCATTCACTGAGTATGAACTTACTCCTTTCCATTTTAAAAGAAGCAAATTTTACAGTTTATATAATTATTTATGAAGCTGTTGGGAGTGTTCTGTAGAACATCTGTTGTAATGTGAATAGTTTTGCTTGATTTGATGAAACATTGATAAATACTGTACAGCACAGTAGTCTGACAATAATAAAGTTCAAGGATTGCGAAAGAGCATATTAAACATTAAACTGAGATTTGGGAGTGTTTGTTCAGTGTGTACAGTAATTTGCCAAGGATGAAGATTTCGGAATAGCCTTATAATGTACTACTGTAACATCAGAAATGTGCTTAGAAAATTCCTGAGAGAGAGAGAGAGAAAGAGAGAGAGAGAATTGTAAATCACTTCAGGAAGGAAAGGTTTAATTTTAATCTTTTTTCTTTTGTTTTCTTACAGCTACCTTTTAATCTAAGTTTGGCAGTGCATTGATCGGAAACAGTATACAGTTTACACATTATGATAACAGTTTGGCATGATGAGTACTGTACCAGTAAGCTTTTTGATATTTCACCACATTAACTCCTAGCCTGAGACATATCCTAAGCCAAACAACTTGTCATAGGTTTGTCAGAATAATATTTAATAAGGTCCTCAGTCTGAAGAGGTTAGTAAAAGCCATTTGACCCTAGACATTCACTCAGGATGACTGATATTGTTCACTGTTAACCAGATTGAAGTTTTTGTTGTTTCTAAACCCCAATCCGCCTAACCAAGCAGTTGCGTTGACCACAGATTAGCAACTGCTCATGTGAGGTTGCGCCATAGGTTCTCTGCACCATTGATGTGTCTGTGTCTTAGTGTAGCTTGTGGTGTGCAGTGCCCCATTATATGTGATATGTTTTGTTGGCCTGTGCTACAATGTGGGCACATGTCATCTGTGTCACTCAACACAGATTTTAGTTGAAAACTTAGTAGGGCTGGGTGATCATGGTCTAAGCCAAGTTAGGTGAACTCAGTCAGCTCTGTTTAAAGATACCTGTAGTGGTGGACAGGAAGGGGAGCTTGTAGTATGGTGTTCTTTCTGATCAAAGTATTGTATTGCCATGTCCATGAAGTAGGTACTATATGTAGATGTTTCTTCACTGTTAGTGTCAGAATGTTTGAAGTGGGATGTTGAAGAGAGTGATAATGTTTATGTGATCTTGGTTTCGTGTGCCTTTTTTCCCGGGCATAGGCTTCACAGCCTAGTTGTTTTGTGTGGCTGTTCACGTTTGGATGACTGCTCCCTACGCCATTTTTTGCTAAAGTTAAAAAAAAAAAAAAGGATCTTAGTGTTGATGGGTTATGTGTGCCCTGAGATTTGAGTTTGATTTGTGGTGTAATATTGAGAATTTGTGTTAGCATGAGACCATACTGTACTTGGGTGCTCTTACAAATATATGTTTTAGCTTTCAGAAGATTTTGTTACGTGAGGGTTTTGATTCTCATTATCGTATGTGTAGTCTTCAGTTTTTACTTTTAAGGTGTGTGACATTCATGAAGTTTACCAAGAGACATTTAAACAATAACATTCCATTTCTTTTAAATTCTAGAATATTATGTACCCTATTTTTACATTGCGTAATGAATTGCTTCTGATGTTTCTTCATTAATCTGGGTAAAGTAAAGGTTTTTGCATGGCCAAAAAACCAGTAATATCCCCAAAAAGGATGTCATGAAGACAGCTAAGGAGATCAAGCAACACTGACACTGATTGCCATATAAACATACAGCATTGGTTATCAGTGGACCACCTGAGCACAGCCTTATGTGAAGGAGAGATGTATGAAGGCTCCACTGGTTTATTATTATTATTTGCAAAACTACCTCTAATGTTAGGTGTGAATTAAAGGTTAAACTAGAGATTAGATCAATCCTGATCAAAGTCAGGCTGATAATACCATTCACTGCTCACATATTTGTCATTCTGAGGTCGTAAAATCTCCAGAGTCCTTGTCAGGAATGTCACAAGGAAGAAAACAGGGTGGACTGACCATTCAGGTAGGAGGTCAGTTAGGAGCTTCCATGGTCTGTGTGAGGAAAAATTATTTTTTCAACATGACAGAACAGGAGGTGTCCACCTTAATGAGATGTCTGTATTTTTTCCCCAGATTTTAAGTTCAAAAGTGATGAAATGGACTGAGCATAACAGTCTCCACTTATGTACAGGTTGCTTAACGTCTGTAAGGGAAGCACAGTGGCCTACCTTTTCAGGGATTTTTTCTTTCTTTCTTTCTTTCTTCCTTTCTTTGTTTTCCTTGCATCCCATGGACATTTCAGGATCTAGCCAACATACTGTAAGTTTGTGAAGAAATTTGTTCCTGGGAGACATGAAGATCTAGTTTCTTTGGAGGATTGCAGGGTTTAATTAAGTCTGACGTCCTTGATTTGGTTCCTTTGAGGCTGTTCACGATGGTGATGGCTTTACTAGGAAACATTGTAATTACAGCAATCCCCCAATTATCCAATGTAATAGAGCCAAAGGCTTGTCCGGATAGTGGATCCGTCTGGATAATGGACTTCTCACCTGGCCCCCCTTCGTACGTAACCTAACTTTGAAAGCCATCGTAAAAGGCCACTACAGTACATCGTACAACACTTGTTCCTGTTGTTTAACACTACTCTCTGGTCAAGCAGACCTATAAACCACAGCCAAGCAATTACCATGGTCAAGCAGACCCATCAGCCACAGACAAGCATTCACCATTGCAGAGCACCCTGCAGTGACATGAAAATGTTCACATGGCCATAATTTGCACCTGGACGCAAGCATTTGGTCTGGATAAAATGGAAAAATATCCTAATAATGGTTTTGAACAGGCAAGTCACAGCGTCTGGATAACGGATTGTTTAGATAATGGACATCCAGATAATCAAGAGATTACTGTACCATTTTGTTTGGAAAGAGCAATCAGTTCCTGTTGTCTCTTGTTCAACTTGACTTAAGTAGAGGGCATCTGGTAATAGGATTGACCTGTTAGGTTCCAGCAAATTAGTACGGCAAGGTATTTTTGCAGGCTTTCCTGAAGCTGATTCCCATTCCTCAGATTGGTCTTGTATAGCTGAATTTTTGTATTTTCTTATTTTTTTAGGCAAAAACTTGTATTATTTTCTGGGCTGCTAGCCAGAAATCTGGTCTGTGGACACCAGCAATTGTTTCATCTTTCACGTCTGGAAGCCAGACCCCACACTCTTTTTATGATAATGTTGGATATTGTGGGATACCATATAGGGTCTTATTCTGCATGGGAGGAACCTAAACCCCTTGGGTCCCTTATCCTCCTGGAATGCATGAACAATGCCTTCAGAACTAGCTTTGGGCAGTCCATCACCATTGATGGTTTCATCTTTCATTAGTGTTAGAAATTAGGAATGGGATAACAGCATTGCTCCACCAGTGTAAAGCAGAACAGTTAAGTAGTACTCTCATACTTGTTCTCTAAGGATGACAATTCCCACAGAGACCCTACTGTTACACAATGGAGCCGTAAGGCTGCACTTGATTTACATAAGAGAGAGAACTTTCTGAGTGCACTTGAAGAGAGCGCCCCACCATGTGAGTTGGCAATTTGGAGAGATAGGATACATTAAGGGTGATCCTCTTGGGACAGGGGGGATCTCACTCATGGCACAGTACAGCCGTGACATCTTCCCCTCCTTAGAGGCAACTAAAAGAATTGTGGGATGGAGAGGTGAACAGTACTAACTCAGGCAGAGAGGAAAGGGATGCAGGCAACATCTGCCCTTGACTTCATGCTGAATATGATGGAAGCAGAAGAAGCACATACTGTAGTGTCAGCATGAAAAGGAAATCACATATTAGCAATAAACTTTGGTAGCAGAGACTGAAAGGGACATGAACTCTCTTAAACCCCTGATTTCCTTCCCAGCATAGGCTGAAGAGGAGAATCTTGCTTACCTCAACCAGACTAAACTCTTAGTCTCTGTGCCAAGGCTTAGCCTCAGAGACATGTTGTGGAGCCATTCCTGGGTTAAATTGCTCAGAAATGTAGGAAAGGAGGCATAGCAAAGAAGATAGAGCAATTAGAAAGTGCAATACCTGTGCCCTAAAGTTAATCTAAGGCCAAACTCCTGATCTTTGCTGTGGCATTGACATTAAAAAAAAGTGATCTCATATTCAAATGATAGGGCTTCATCCTCACTTGACTCTCAGCCCTGCCACTAAGATTGTTCCAAATTGTATCACAGGTGATAAGTTGACTATGTTGTGACCTTTGACTTATTGTTCTTAGAATCACTTCATCCTTAACTGGCCTTTGGTCCTTTCATCAAGGTTGATCCAGATGAATGAAAATTTGAGTTAAAGAGCTGAATATTTGGTTTTGGTGTGTGACCTTTAACTTTGACCGATTGTTCTTAAAGTTAAATTTATTCTCTCTTAACCCTCAGCCTCTCCACCCAATTTGCTCAAAATCAGATCAAAACTGTTTGAGTTTACCTTACCTTTGATCCGTGATCTTTTTCAGCCAAAATTTAATCACTGGTTCCTTTCATTGTCTTCAGTCATTATTCGAGTTTTGGTGTGGTTCCATTTTATATACTTTTTCCATAATCTTGCTAGCAGAGAGACAGGTAGACAGACAAACAAACCAGCTGAACTTTGCCCATAACACTGTCATGCCACATGTGCACATGTAAATATTATGTCCACCACCAAGGAGGAGTCCACATCATGATCCTAACCCATCATCACCTGTGCATGAGTGAGCGGTCACTGGATGTACTGTAAATTCATATGAAGGTTATCTGGGAATGCCCAAGTCCCAAGCAAAACATGTGCACATGCTCCTTGAGGTGATGCATATGAGAAATTTCTTGGAGCACACTGAATTGGGAATCCATATTCAGCAGCCACCACAGATGAGCCAAATATACTTGTGAAAAGTAGTTGCATCGGCTAGATACTGTTTGATACTAATTTTTCCATAGGCACCATTTGCTTATCATAGCCTGCCCTAAATTCCACATAACTTAAGAGTTAGTTTGTTGTTTGATTATAAAGGCACAGTGGAGTTACAGTATCTTTCTTCCTGATTTAAGGCAGTTTCAAGATTGCCCATTCACTTACTGCTTTGTTTTCATGGTGATCAGTGGCAACAACTTCCTTAGGTGTCAGCAACAACTGACTCAGAAGGAGTGATAAATTAATGCTTAAAGTAGGGTTGGGTACATGTTTTATCTGAGGTGAGATCAGTTATACGTGACATACTCTTCATTCCTTTTTTCTTTCCTGAAGATGATTCCTTATTTATATGCACCTGGAGATTATAGAATGTATGTGTAGCCAGTTTTTTTTTGACACAGAATACTTGTGCTGTGTAAATAGATATGAAAAATGGAGGCACACTGCAGCAAAATACAGTACAGGATGTGGGTTTACAGCATTGTTTGTAGATTTTTGTAATAAAGTGAGAGGTATTGTACCATAAAAGCATATCTGGACCCAAGTGAGGGTGATACATGTTGGCATGGACTGGAGTGGGAGCTGTATTGTAGAGATGTATAGGAGTTCTCCTTTATTTTGCTCTTAGTTGGACCGTTGGACCGTGAGGAGACTGGACACCCAGAATGTGTAGTTGTAATATCACATTATGGTTCATTATTATTCAGTATACATACAGTTTCATATATTTACTATAACCAGGCTACAAGATACTGGGTGTGATACTAGAGGACCCACAGATGGAGTATTGGGGTACTGGAATATTAAGACGAAATATAGGGGTTATGCAATACATGTGTATATGGACTGCTATAAGAAATGTGATTGTATTGCATAATTTTACTCTGTCCATGCTGTAGCAACTTGCCTAGATGCTGTTATAGTCTCACCAATCTAAAACCAAGGTTTGGGTGGGGTCTGGCGCTGGGTGCAGCCATACCATACTTCCTAAACGAGCGATGAGTAGATTCTGTTATATATGTAATAGGCATCACAGATAGGTACACACATACTAATACAATATAAACGTAAGTATTCTAGCATATCAAAGGAAGGTAAACTTGTAATGCATATGGCACTTGTACATCAATAAAGAAACGTGGCATACATATTTTACAGTGGTGCTGAAAAAAATGTAGTTACTTTTACCGACTTTCACGGTAGTTCTTAGTTGGGTAAGTAATGTAACAATTACGTTTATAATATAATTTGAAGGAATCAGTAGAACATACGCTATTTTCTTAATAGAAATAAATAAGTTAAAACACTCACGAGCGGCAACATCCAGATCCATTGGAGGGAGATTTAAGTTTCTGTCACGTGCATCCACTGTTCACTTTCTGTTATATATATAACTTAAATTATATTTATAACTTAAATTAGTTTGTCTTTACACACACACACACACACACACACACACACACACACACACAAGTGGGTGAAGTCATGTCAGGCCAGGTGGCGAGATGTGACCGGCGAATTATAACGGTGTCAGGTCAGCCACTAGCCAATCAGAATATAGGAAACAAGGCAGCGCTGTACGGCGGGAAATCCCCGGCTGGACTCCACCCAAACCTTGGTTTTAGATTGGTGAGACTATAGCTGATCAGTTGCCAATGTGTTTCTAGTCCACCTGCTCTCAGTATTCATTACAAAGGATATTAAGTCGGCTAGATAGTATATAAGTGTGTGATAGAGAACTTAGCTTGTTAGTAATGAGCTTCTGTTTATGAACACAGTAAATAGTCATATTCTTTTAATGTAATGGTGATTACAAGTATAAGGGCACATTCTATTAAAAAAGAAAGTATATAATCTACATTCTGCATTCCTGTGTGGTAATCAAATATATTTTTTCCTTTGTATTTAACATAGGAAAAGGCAGTATGTACATAATTTTTGCTACTGTTTTTCAGTTTATATAGTCACAGCAGTTTATAATTGTGATTCAAATGAAATCAAAGATCTGATGATCATTAAGTGTCATCAGGGCACTGTGATGAGTAATTAAGAGTCTCAAGGGCAACATTGTCAGTGGTTACATTGTATTTATTTTCCCAGCTAGTCAGCCACAGTATTTACTCCAGTCTCAGTCTGTCACTGTTTAAAGTATGTCTCTTTCTACAGTATAATACAAACCTCCAGTCATCTAAACAAATTATTGTGACCCTGATTTTCTGCAGATATGTACTGCATTTCTTTATTATTATAGTAACAATGAACCCCTAGCAACTCAGATCAGATTTGGGAAATATCTGTCCAGGATAGAATTGACTGTAAGTAAAATGAAATATTAGGTTATATATACTATATATATATATATATATATACAGTGGGCTCGCGCGTCACCGCAATGCACGATTCACCTTGTGCACGAGTGACCAAAAATCATAACCAAAAACCCTTTAATGCGCGAGTTTACCACACAGAACGGGAGGCAGAGGCAAGGAGTGGCTCAAAAATGCCATTTTCTTCTAGTGCGCGACCACCCCTCACAGAGCGCGTCACGTGTCGTCATGATGCGCCAGACAGAGTCAAGTTGAGCAGCCTAGCGTGATGGAAGGCAGGACTGAGCTGTGTATGTCAAACATTAGCAAGATCCTTGCTGCCGTGGATAAGCTCAAGGAAGAGGTGAAGGAACAGGAAGTGAGCAACCTAAGAACGGAGGAACTTCTGGTTGGTATCAACAAACTCTTCCGTTTCTGCACAGACAGGCACAGGGAAGAAATAAACAGGAGAAGACAGACGCTTATAACAAGCTGCGCACAGCGGGCTCAAGTTGGTGAAATAGTATATATATACATATATATATACATATATATATATATATATATATATATATATTTATACTGTATATATATATAATATATGTACAGTCACTTCACAAAACGCATGAGTATTGTTCCCGGCAGGTCCCACTTTATGAGAATTCTGTGTTATACTGCCATATGTTTACATGTTAAAGGGTTTCATGGTACTGAAGTCAGCCCCAGCTTCACCTTTTGGGGCAGTTTCCTGGGATTTTTTCCAGGACAGTTACCTACCTAAAAATGACTTCAGTACATACAAAACACTGGAGGAGTTCTCACCTTGAATTGAAGAATTTGTGGGCTTCCTGGGGGGAGAGGGAGTGGAGTTCCAAGGCAGGGCAGGACTCCTGCTGTTCCCCAGCACGGTCCTCTTGCCGTGCCGGCTCCACAGAGTCCTTGGTACATTTATAGAGTCGATTGGAACTCCTTCCCTCTCCCGTCGGTTTCAGTGCACGACCAGTTACATTTTCATCATAACAAGCACTGGGTCAGATAAAGAGTTGACTCGTTGATTCGGCACTTTTTGGCGATGACGCAATTACGTTCTCCTCTCTTCTTCTGATTGATCACGTCCAGCTTCTGCTCCTGGATCAAACTCTTCTGCTGTCTTGCTGAGTCATGGTAGGGCGGCAGGGTTAGACTGGGTCAGGTGGCAAAAAAAAAGAGCAAAGTTAACACACAGCGCCTGTGGAGGCAGAGAGCGGGCAGAGGTTTGACTGGAGTGGCCCAGGAATGCTCAGTAGACCATGACGACACCCTGCGCGGACACATGACATGCATACGTCACGGGCAGATGCAACGCGCTGTGACTAAATATGCCTCCATTTTTTCAGTGTTTTGATCAGTTTTCTCGCATAATGACTAAATATTCCATAATTTTTGGCCTCAGGCCGCGTTTTCACTATCGTAGCAACGTAGTACATTTTTTTTAAAGAAATGGGCAATTTCTCCACCCGCATAATATTTGTCAAAATCACGTTTTGACTGTTTCTTGGGCAAAAAACAAAATGGCCGTGTTATGACTAGTTTCGCGCTCTCTGATCACGCGTTATGCGGGCAGTGACTGTATATGTACATATATGTACAGTCATCTCTCCTTAAGTGCGCCTTTGCAAAGTGCGTCTCGCCTAATGTGCGACAGGGGTCTGACAATAATGAATTATTTAAAAAGTGCGTTTGCTACTTCCAATGTGCGACGGGCGTGAAAAATTGAGGCAAATATGGTATTCTCTTGCAACTCACAAGCATACTTTGTAGTGAGCGATGGGTAAGGGTGGGGCTGGTGAGTATGTGTGGTGGGGTGCAGCTGGTGTGTGAGTGGTGGCCATAGCAGCAGGATGATGACTTAATGTCTATAGTGTCTGACCTGGGTTTCCTTGAGCAACAGCAGGCACCTGACCTAGTGCAAACCTAAGATATGCATTCCATAAAACTGGCCACACAATTTTGTGCTTTAAGAGCATTCATTATTCACTGGTGCAGTCGTCATCAGGGTTGCCATTTGGTATTTTTCATTACCAAATGTGGGGCAATTTGGTTATGAAAAATTCGATCAGTAATGATTCAGAATGGTTCATACCAAAAGGATTTTTCACATGTATGAGTGATGGAGATGGTGGATTATCTTTTTTTTTTTTTCTTTCTTTCTTTTCTTAATGCAAGAAAGAAGGAACCAAAGGCTGAGCCCACAAACTGTTCCTTCCAAGAAAAAAAAACGAAAGAGACCCAAAACCCCTTCAGTAGTGATGAGAGTGATAGTGAGATAAGGGATGAGGCCCATGCAAAACAGCTGTGTTTTGATTCAGTTTCCATGGTATTGCCTCAGGTACCACAACAACAATTCACATTACAGTAAAAGCACTATTAACCAGAATGCGTGGGGATTCTTCCATTCTGGATATGGAATTTTCTGGATAATCGAATGATACTCTTAGAAATTTTCTGGGAGGTCAAACAAATGAAATAGTACCAAACTTGGGAATTTATTTCATGAAAAGTACGTTATTCAGTATTAGATACAGTACAGGTACACTCATGCTCACTAATATCTGCCCAGGGGTGCCGCCTTCTTACCTCAGAATACCCAGGGAAGAGGGGAGTGGGGGACAAAACGAGCTCCACCCACCACTAACCCAGCTGCCGACCATCTCCCATACCCCTGCCCAACCCCCCACCCCACCGGTCATTCTTAACTAGCAGTTATATCTCAAGCTGATTTCAAAATTAACACTCTTGGTTCCACTACTAATACAAACAAAGAACACTAATATATGTTAAAATATAACTATCAGCATGTTGCAGCAAGAAATTAATGCAGTATGATGTTGACAGTAAAACAAAAACGTTAACAACAGCCACCTCAGGCCTCCTGTGTTGGGTGCACTGCTTTGTGCACACACACACACACACACACACACACACACACACACACACACACACACACACACACACACACACACACACACACCGCTCGCTGGTGCAGTGGTAACGTTCCCGCATGCCAACTGGTGGACGGGAGTTTGCGCCTCGCTCAGGTTGCGAAAAGTTTCACTGACGAAGTGGGTGGTTACTGTCCCCCTGGAGCAAGGGGACGGGTGTGTGCGTGTGTGAAGGTCACAGCCTTGGCCTTAGATCGGACTATATGAGCTCCCAGCTCCCTTCCGGGAGGGTAGAAGCTGATGATCACGACCATTAAGTGATCCTGACCAACCCGGTGAATTACACAGTCAGAGATTCAGCAGATATCAACAAATCTATGGTAATCACTGGAATCGAAGAAGAAGAAGTAAGAAACAAGATCTCGAGAGACAAAAAGAAGATGGCAAATATAATGAGCATATTGAAGGAAGTATCAGAGGAAATCTGTAGTAAAGACATAGAGAAACACAAAAGGTTAGGGAAATATGAGAGAAACAAGTCAAGGCCCATAAAGGTAACCTTCCAGAGTGTAAACACTGTGGAGGAGATACCAAAAAATGCAAAGAATCTTATGGAAGAAGTGGAGTTCAAAAATGTATGGATAAAAAGATGCCTAACACAAGAGGAACTGGAATTACTGAAAGAGAAGAGGGAGGAAGCAAAAACAAAAAATGAGGGAAGATCAGAGGAGGAGAAGAATACATTTTTTTACAAAGTAATTGGATTGCAGGTACAAAAGTGGTACATAAACAGGAGGGAATAAAAAGGAGGAAGGTAGTAGAACCAAGTCATGACAAGTATATAAATAAGATGATTAAGTTGATGTACTCAAATGTGGATGGAATGGTATCTAAGTTATTAGTGATGAATGATTATATCAGAGAAAATGATCTGCATATAATATGCCTAACTGAAACAAAATTAACACCAAGGATATCAAACGACATCCTATACTTAGAGGAATACAATATATGGAGAAGAGATGGGAACTTAAAAAACGGAGGAGGAATTATAATATTAACAAAGGAAAATCTAAAAGTCAAAGAAATAGAACTAGATATACCCTCACATGTAGAACTGATTGCAGTAGAGATCAATACATCTGATGGGAAAGTAATTCTAGCCAAATTGTACATGCCACACAGATCAAACACATGGGAAAGAGGCGAATATGAGGATCTGGCAGAGAGTACAATTCAGAGTTTAAGAGCTTTACTGCATAGAATGGAAGAGATGTTGGAAAGAATTATATATAAAGCAGTGATAAGAAACAGGGAAGTGAGCATGGAAGTAAAAAAGTTACTACATGACAGTATTGTGATACCAACTCTAACGTACGGAAGTGAAGCTTGGACGTTGTTGGAAGGACACAAGTCAAGAGTGAGAGCAGTGGAAATGAGTTATTTAAGAGGAGCTTGTGGAGTCACGTGGAGAGACAGGCTGACGAATGAGGATATAAAGGAGCGTTGTGGTGTTGATGTGGATGTGATAGGAAGCGTTGTGAGGAACACACTGAGGTGGTTTGGCCATGTGGAGAGGATGGAGGGTGAAAGACTGACGAAGAGAGTGTATGTGAGTGAGGTGGAGGGTGGAAGAGGGAGGGGGAGACCGAGGATGAGATGGAGGGATGGGGTGGAGAGGTATATGAGAGAGGGGGGTGTGAGTTGGGAGCAGGGTAGTGAAATGGCGGGGGACAGGGCGACTTGGAGGCGATTTGTTTGTGGCCACCCCAAACGGGATTGAGGCGTCTGGCAATAGATAGATAGATAGATAGATAGTTTAATCCAAATATAAATTGGAATACTCTAGATATAATAAGACAAGAAAGCTGTTGGGACCAAAAGCTCCTGGATCTCGTGCAGGAGTTTTTCCGAATGCAACATGTAAGGGAAAGCACCAGAAAAAGAGGGCTCGAGGTACCCTCAGTGCTAGATCTTATATTTACTAGGCAAGAAAACAATATTGACAATTTAATATATCACCCTCCATTCGGCAGAAGCGACCATGCAGTACTTAATTGCAACTTCAGGATTGCATATGACATAGTTAACAGCAATGAAAGTTACAAAAAGAGCTTAAACTATAAAAAGGGAAACGATCATGACTAAAAAAATACTTCATAGAAACTGATTGAGAAAAGGAGTTTAGAGGACAAGATTTAAATGCTATATATAAAAAATTCTGTGAACTTTATGAAGTAGGAGTCCAGAAGTACATTCCACAGCACAAAGAAGCAAAAAAGAAAATAAAGAAATGGTTCAGTACAGAATGTAAAAAATCCGAAGAAATAAGAGATTTGTTGTGGAATAGATACAGAAGACACAATAGTGACAGGGCATATAACAACTATAAACAGGCAAGAAACAGTTATGAAATAATAAGGAGGGAAGCCCAAAAGCAGTTAGAGGAGGATTTCATAAATAAAAGTAGTGATCAACCGAAGCTATTTTACAGCAACATCAGAAGCAAAACCAAAGTAAAAGATAAAATACAATCCATTATGGATGAGGGAATCGCCTATTCACAAGAGAAGCATATTTGTGAAGCACTAAATAAGAATTTCCAATCAGTTTTTACAGAAGAAAAAAATTTTGAGAGGGATTATGTGGAACATGCATGCCCACACATACTACCAGATATACAAATATCAGAAAAAGAAATACAGGAGGAGTAAGGTAAATTAGACAAAGGAAAAGCAAATGGTCCTGATGAAATTTTATGTTGGGTGCTACATGAACGTGCAAAGGAGTTAAGTAAACCATTATCTTTAATTTTCAAGAAATCCTTGAGACAAGGTAAACTCCCTGATATTTGGAAGAAAGCAAACATTGTTCCCTTATTCAAGAAAGGGAATAGACAAAATCCACTCAACTACCGACCAGTATCGCTAACCAGTGTTGTAAGCAAGGTATTAGAAATGCTTATAAGAAAAGCTTGGGTAAATAATCTAGAAGAACACAATATGATAAAGACAGTTTGGTTTCAGAAAAGGAAAATCATGTGTTACTAATCTGTTGAGCTACTATGACAGAGTAACAGACACATTACAGAAATGAGAAGAATGGGTGGACAGTATCTATTTAGATTTCAAGAAAGCATTTGACAGAGTACTGCACCAAAGACTTTTATGGAAACTGTACCATCAAGGAGAAATCCAAGGCAAACTGTATTGTTGGATTCAAGATTTTCTCAGAAAAAGAGAAATGAGAACAGTATTAAGGGGAAATTACTCATCATGGAGAGAAGTGACTAGTGGAGTTCCACAGGGCTCAGTGCTGGCACCAGTGATGTTTTTAGTGTATGTAAATGATATAGACAGTAACATTGAAAATGAAAGCTGTCTAAATATGTTTGCTGATGATGCAAAAATACAATGGAGAATTACTAACACAGACTCTTGCAAAGAGCTACAAGAAGAATTAAATAAACTTCATGAATGGAGTAATACATGGCAGATGGAATTCAGTGTGGACAAGTGTTATGTAATCAAGTTTGGTAAAAGTGGAAAAAGACCTGATTGGGATTATAAATTAAGAAATAAAACCATACACACATCAGAAAGAGAGAAGTTCCTAGGTGTGATTATCAATAACAGACTATCTCCGGCTGACCACATCAGTGAGAAGGTACGGAACATGTATACACTGCTTGCAAATATGAGAATAGCATTCACATACATAAATGAAGACATACTAAGAAAGATAATAACATCATTCATCAGACCAACCCTGGAGTATGCATCAGTAGTCTGGAGTCCTCATCTCAAAAAACACATAGACTAGATTGAAAAAGTACAAAGGGATGCTACAAGATGGGTACCAAGCTTAAGGGATCTAAGCTACGAAGAAAGATTTAAAAAACTGAATCTACCAACACTACAAGAGAGAAGGAAAAGAGGTGACATGATAATGCTATATAAATGCATATCAGGAAAGGAGAAAATAGGCATAAATGATTACATTAACCTATGGGGATGCATCAGCAAGAGGACACTGCAAAAAAACTGCATAAAAAGAGAGACGATAAAGCCATAAGGAAACTTAGTTTCCCAAATAGAGCAGTTGATCAGTGGAATGCACAACCAAATGAAATAGTGTGTGCCAAAACAATTAACAAATTTAAGGATATTTACGATAAAAATGGTTTAAGACATGGGACAGTACGAGCTTGACTCATTCCTATAAAGATACAATTAGGTAAGAACACTGAAAAACACAGACAAACACACCCAAACATGCAGACATAGACACGGACACATGCAAACACCCAACGCATGAGGCCTGGGATGGCCATTGTTAACATTTTTGTTTTATTGTCAACATTATAATGCATTAATTTCTTGCTGCAGCATGTTCATAGTCATATTATATACTTTCTACATATGCTAGTGTTTTATATTTGTGTATTAGTAATGTGACTATGAGTGTAAAGTTTGAGGTTAGCCTAAGATGTAACTGCCAGTTAAGAATGATGAGTGGGGGGCTGGGAGGGGTAGGGGTATGGGGGAGGGTTGGGAGCTGGGGTAGAGGGGGGTGGAACTCGTTTCATCCCCTCCTCCTGCCATCCTTGGGTATACTGGGGTACGAAGGGGGCACCCCTGAGCAGAAATTAGTGATCGTGAGTGTACAATACACACAAAAAAATAGCAAGAGAAATTGTACAGGACTGAACACAAACCAGCAGACATTACCAAAAATCATTTAAAGAAAAATTTAGCTTATGTTACCGGCCAAAATAATTTTTAAAACTTAGCTGCGTACACTACTTTATCCTGTACTGTACAGAACTAATCAAGAATTATGGGGCATGACCGGTATCCGGAATATTTTCTACCCCATGCCGGATGGAATTTGCATTGCGGTTATATGGATGTGCCAGTGCATCGGATGCCGGTTAATCGAGCTTTTACTGTATCTACCCTCTGTACAATGCTGGTAAGATCTTGAATTTTCATAATAAATGTACAGTATTACTCTTGCATGTTTCTGTTGTAAGTATTCCTTTTGCATTTTAGTTAGGGATAGGTATTGGTGAATCAATATATGAAAATTCAGGATGTGTCACCCATAAAGCCATTTAACATGGGATCCTATGCTTTGCAAAGTGCAAATTTATAAAGTGCGATGGGCTGTGTCGCTCGCGCACTTTACGCGAGATGACTGTACCATATATATATATATATATATATATATATATATATATACAGCAAGCTTGCCCCTAACGTGAGGGTTTGGTTCCAACCATGGCGCGTTCAGTTCGAAACTTCGTAAGTTTAACTACTTCTTATTTTGCTCCTTAGACCCCCAAAATGTGGTGTTTTGCTGTTTTCTGCCATAGGTAATCAATATGAAGCACTTTCAGTGGTTAGAAGGTTTATGTAAAGTTATAACTTTCAAATACAGTACTGCACAGCAAAATTTCAACACACAAATACATAAACATAAAGCAACATTCCGATGCCAATTGGTTTCGGAACAATTCATCGTCGTCAGTTCGCCATCACAACAATAACAAGACAATTTGCCGTCATTAATGAAGACAGCTGTGGGTGATGCTAGAATATAATTCAAGGGTGAAATAAGTATATTTATAGAATGACGGGGAATCGTTCAGGGTGCGAATTGTCCTGACGGGGAATCGTCCACGTTTTGACGGGGAATTGTCTGGCGGCGAATCGACGACGGAGAATTGTCTTGGAACCCGCCGATCATGGGTAATCATATAAATCAGGTTAATTGGTTACAAGGCTTTATTTAAGTGCTTTAACTTACATAACAGAACAGTAAGTATTTAACTCACAAATACAGTACTGTGGAAAATCAGTGCAGCAAATCTATAATGAACAAGTAAAAAGACAATATTCCGAAAGCTATCAGGTAAACTAGTTATAAGACTTTATTTCTTGCTTTAATGCTATTTAACAGTTCTTTAACTTGTACATAAACTTACCAGAACAGTACAGTAGTGCACCAACTTTCGCTACAGCAGGATTCGCAGAATCCACTTTCGCGGCATGCACCAAATATTCCCTAACTTCCACTTTCGCTTGAAAAAAATCGATTTTTGCACACAAATTTTGGGTTTGGGACAATATTTTGAACTTTGAATTTCCTGCACCGCCCGCCCGCAACCCACCGCCATCTTGAATGACGTCATGTCAACACTCTGTCCACCCATTCCCGCCATTGTGTACGAGCGTGCTAGCTCCATTGTGTTGGATTCTCACGGTTCAATGGCCTCTACTATACCTGGTAGTGTGGGGAAAGGGCCTGGTGGTGTGGGGGGAGAGCCTGGTGGTGTGGGGGGAGGGCCGGGAGGCAGTGGTGGTGATAAAAAGTGGCCGGGACATTCAAAGTCGGGAGGAAAGGATACGTACCCCCAACATCCATTAAACACCTCAACCTGGTCTCTGTGGTATGTTTCTCCTCATATAATGTGTACTGTACAGTTTTTATTGTTTGTATCTCACAATGCAATGTACAATAGTGATTTGATGTACTGTATTGCAAGTGAAAATGAAAATCTGATGTTACTTTAGGATAACCGGGAACCAATTAGCCTTTTTTCCATGAAGACAATGCCCCAACTTTCGCTAATTCCACTTTCGCGCATTATTTTTGGACCCAATTAGGCGCGAAAATTGGTGCCCGACTGTAATGTAAATATTTAACTTACAAATACAGTACTGTGGAAAACCAGTACAGCAAATCACATGATCACGTGATCAAAACAAACCATGCGCGCTGTGCTGAGGTTCAAGAATTTGGCCTTTCAAAGGCCTCTCGCGTAAATTCATAGTTTTCGTAATTGTTCTTTAATCTTACATTGTCTTATACGTATCCCTAACTGCGTATAATTGCGAGCGCGTTCGTTGAAAACGTGTTCAGGGCGAGCTTACTGTATACAGGTATATATATATATATATATATCTATCTATCTATCTATTGCCAGATGCCTCAATCCCGTTTGGGGTGGCCACAAACAAATCGCCTCCAAGTCGCCCTGTCCCCCGCCATTTCACTGCCCTGCTCCCAACTCACACTCCCCTCTCTCATATACCTTTCCACCCCATCCCTCCATCTCATCCTCGGCCTATCGCCTCCAAGTCGCCCTGTCCCCCGCCATTTCACTGCCCTGCTCCCAACTCACACTCCCCTCTCTCATATACCTTTCCACCCCATCCCTCCATCTCATCCTCGGCCTCCCCCTCCCTCTTCCCCCCTCCACCTCACTCACATACAGTCTCTTCGTCAGTCTTTCACCCTCCGTCCTCTCCAGTATATATATATATATATATATATATATATATATATATATATATATATATATATATGTCTGTATGTATGTATGTATGTATATGTATATACTTGTATAAGTATATATATGTAAATGTATGTACAGTCACTGCTCGCATAATGCATGATCCTGTAGTGCAAAACTCACATGACACGGAGGGCAAAATTTGATTCCAAAATTTAGTCACAACACGAAAATGATAGACATAACGTGGTTGGAGGAAGCTGCTCATTCTTTTTAACACCTTACTACATGGTAACGATAGACATAACATGGCCAAAGACCCCAAATTATGGTTCAAACAGTCATAAAGTGGCAAATTAGGGTCATAACGCGTTTTGAACAGACATAATGCGGCCAGTGATACTCATAGGGCAGGTTGCTTCAACCTATGATGTATGGCTGTCAAGTGTCTGCGTGGGGTATCGTCATGGTCCACTGAGCATGCCGGTTGCATCAGCCTATGATGTATGGCTGTCACTTGTCTGTTCTGGGTGTCATCATGGTCCACTGAGCATTCCTGCCCCAGTTAAGCCTACCATCTCCCCTCGCTTTGGCTGCACATGTGCTCTGTGTGATCTTTCCTTTTTTTTTTTTTTTTTTACCACAGAACCCCACTCCACCTCCTCCCAGCAAGCCTACAGCCTCTTCCATTCATGGTGGGGGATCCTCTAGTGTTTGTATGTAATGAAGTCTTTATTAGGCAGGTAAATGTCCTGGAAAAAAAAACTGAACATTGCCCCAAAAGGTGAACTTGGGGCTGGCTTGGGAACCACGAAACCCTTAAACATGTATGCATATGGCCCTATAACGCGGAATTTGAGTGGTGACTGTATATGTATATGTATATATATACACAGTCAGCTTGGGTGATTTGTGGTTATTTTAGTCTTAATATCTACCGTGATTTGGAATTTCCACGATTTATAAATGACATAACTTATTGGGAAAATTACTTATGAGTCTAACCTCTCGGCAAAGATGTCCCCTTCCACCATACTTACACCCAACTTGTCACCAGCTAATGCTAGCACTCTTTCAAAACAGTATGTAATGCATGTATTTAATGAGAACAAACAATATCGTAAGGTTCTTACCTGACTCGGACTGACGATGATGCTTAAGTGGACGGGGGAGGGGGAGGGGTTCTGAGGCTTGAGGCACACTACAGCCTCTCAGCATGGGGGAGGGGTTCTAAGGCTTGAGGCACGCTACAGCCTCTCAGCACAAGGTGAATGTGGTAGTAGTGGGGACAACAGGGTGCACTAGTGTGCCTGCTTTCCACAAGGTGTGGGTGGGAAGTACTGTGATTGGTTTGTCATGCTTGAACATTATTGGCTTCCGGCTGTGACTAGTGTAAGCGAAGTTGCGACCTGGAAAACTCCTCGGAAATGAGTCACTTGGGGCAACGACTGCAACTATCAAATTGGTTGAACTGGTTATGGTGACATATGAAGCAGTCATGGTTTGGCAGGAAAAGTACCATGAATTAGAAAACTGTGACTAACAAACCCGCGATATATGCGAGTTGACTGTGTGTGTGTGTATATATATATATATATATATATATATATATATATATACACACACACACACACCTGCACAGTATATACAGTAAATCCTCGTAGTTCGACGCATTTTACTTCAACACCTCATTTTTTGTGCAAGAAAAAGTTTCTGAGTTGTTTCACACTTCACTAGTTTCCCTGCACTTTGACACTACCAGCCAGCAGCCGACACTCTGCAGACGATGCGTACCAATGCTCAGTCTAGGCATTGTCCATTTTTCTATGCAACAGTTTTCCATGATCTTTATACAGCAGGTCTAGCGGGGCAGTACTGTAGACACACTTGAGTTTGTTATTGTTTATGATCGTAATGTACGATCTGCAGCCGTGTCATGAATACACAGCAGGTCCAGCTGGGCAGTAGACACACGTGAGTTTGTTGTTGTTTGTGATCGTAACATACGATCTTCAGCCATGTCATGCTGCTATTTCTTAACAAAGAATCGTTACTTGTTTCTCGTAACACTATTTATTTTTGTTTTGATGGACAGATACCTGAAATGGACGTAAAGTAAAGCTTATCGATATTTAAGGAAGGAAAGAATAATAACCGTCCCAGTACAGAGATGGTAGACTCAGCCCACCAATTTTTTATTCTGTTTGATTATATTACAGCCTTTCTTCCTTGTAGCAGTGAGTAAAATAATGTTGTTATAATTTCTCCCTTCCTCAAATGTACCTTCGCCAGGGTGTTTCTGTCTCGGTGGGTTATAATGGTCCCATTGTGTTTTTCTTCTTCAGTACCTGACCTCGATCAACTTTTGTATGACGTACCCCCTCCTATCCTACTTTTAGGTGATTTTAACTGTCAGAACCCCCTCTGGGGTGGCTGTTTTAACTGCACGTGGGCTCTTCTCGGAGGATTTCCCCCTTGCCCATGATTTTTACATTTTTAACTCTGGTTCCCCAACCCTTTTTTACAGCCATACTCGAACTTTCTCAGCCATTAACCTGTCCATCTGCACTCCAATGATTTCCTTGGACTTCACTTGGTCAGTCCTGAATGATTATTGTGCCACGAACCATTTCCCAATCCTCCTAACCCCCACGTCTTACTGTCCGGTCCCCGGCCCTCCTCAGTGGCGCATTGATAGGGTAGATTGGGCAACCTTTACGTCCTAGGCTGTTCCTCCCACTCCTCTCCCACTCTCCCATGATCCGACTGCTTTGCTTTCCTGTTTCCATGCCTTTCTTCTTACGGCTGCCCATGCCTCTATTCCGCGTACCTCCCATCCTGTGTCATTGAAATGTGTCCCATGGTGGAATGACCAGTGCACTTCAGCTCTCCAGGTCAAGAGGACCAGGTGGAAGAGCTTCCACAGGAAAAAGGGCACTTCGTTGGAGATCCAAGCTTTTATAATTTTTCAACAAACTAATGCCCTTCTTCACCATACAGTCCGTCGAGCAGAAAAGGATAGCTGGATGTCATATGTCTCTACTTTCATCTCGGACCCCCATTCCACGGATATGGTCCTGCATCAGGAAAATAGCAGGTAAATGGTCACCTACCCTGACTCCAGTCCTCACCACCAATGATGGAGCCATAGGCGATGCTTTTCAGGTTCCCAATATTCTGGGTCACCATTTTAGCCAGATTAGCCAACGGCCATACAACGTTGAGTACACCGCTTCCCGTCCGATCAGCGAAGTTAAGCAACGTTGGGTCTGGTTAGTACTTGGATGGGTGACCGCCTGGGAACACCAGATGCTGTTGGCATAACGTTCTCCCTACGTGTCAAGTGGGGTTGGTGGAGGATTAGTGCCCCTCCCTGTAAAACAATTAACTCTAAGCCCTTGGGATACATGGCGTCTGGCTGGCAAGCAAGCAGGCAAGCTTTTAGTGACAAAGAGGGCACATAAAGTGACCGGGGTTTAGTTGACCTACTTTGATGTCAAAAAGTAAATACTCTGTTGAAAACTGGCAGCTTTTCCTTGGTTAGTGACATCAGGAACTAGCCCATCCACTCTCAACATACCTTCACTTGCAACTCAAGCCAGTCTTCACTGTATTTCTGGTAAGGATTTTTGGTGTTGCAGCTCTTTATAACAGTTTTAATGTCTTTTCAGGCACATATTTATTGTGTTATGCTGTATTAGCACTAGCAGACACTCCTCATTTAATTTTGGGTAGGGCCTGTTTGGTGTCAGAGTACTTTCTGGTAGGGTAGATACATGTCCTACCAGAATGCTCTTCTATTTTTCCCACTGATTCTTAACTTCACACTTCAACGTTTCACGGTTTGCGAGGTTTTGGCAGAACATCCAAGCAGCAAAAAACGAGGATTTACTGTATATATATAAATACAGTAAAACCTCAGTATAATGGACATCAATAGACCGAATTCGCTTTTATCGGAATCAAGGGGCTACCGGACTAAATTCTTATACAGTATAATGGAAAGAGTCTGATAAAGCCAGAAGCAGTCCAGACTGCTGATCACTTCAACTGTGTTCACCACAATAATGTAAATAAAAGACATGTTTATCACTGTACAGTACATTATTATTATATACAGTACATTATACAGTTTGATTATTGTAGTGAAGGTATAATACAGTACAGTACTGCAATGATAGTGAAAACTGTTTAAAATTCATTGATGCGATCTGGACTAACGTCGGAAAATATCTGGGTTAGCAGGGGGAAGTCCAGATGTCACTTTTTTCGGAATGACTTTGGCCCCAATTGGTCCGTTATAGTGAGGTATTACTGTATATATATATATATATATATATATATATATATATATATATATATATATATTCATACTGCAGTTCAGGTTGGATAAGAAAAGCAGCTGTAGAGCTGTAGACATTATATTTGTCCTTTAGACTAACTGCAACATTTGTGTTGACCCCCTTGCCTTTCAGGAAGAATTTGTTACTTGTATAATGGTCTCTTTTGATTTTAGTATTTCACGTCTTTTGTACTTTAATGTAGAATGCTAAGTTAGATTGCTATTTTATCAGAAAATGACACAGATTTATGAGTAAAGTTAACCCCCTTCAGTTAGGTGATGTATTTTGTATTATGTTCATACTCTCTCCAGATAATTTTATTCACTTAAAGATAGACTTTCTGAAGTGGAGGGGTTTGAGAGAGACTTCATCAACTATTTACCACAAGACCATAGTTGAGTATTATTGTCTACTGGTAGCAAGAATAATACAAAAAATACATATTCATTTTGAAGAGGTTAATTCAGAATCATGACTTGTGCAACCTGACCTACCCACTCTCTTGAAAGTTGGTATAGATAGGTGGGTGGCATATTTTGTCACTGTTCTGCTTTGCTGTTGTGGAATTAATTGTTTTATTTCTCTCAAGTTTTTTTTTTTTCTTTCTTTCTTTCTTTCTTTCCCTGTATCATCTAACCTAGTGTCACCTTCATTAAAGTTGCTGTACCAGTGTCACTTGTACTTAGTTTCCTTGATTTGTATTTATGCCCATAAGTGTCTCTTTTGTTTCCAGAATATGCTCCGTGTTTTAGATTTTGGTTCTACCACTATCATCCTAACTCAGTTCCTCAGTCAAGAAATTGATCAAGGAAGAAGAATGTTCCACTTCCATTGCCCACTCTTGCTTTGCTGAAGTTAATCCTTTCATGATCAGGACAACACTATTTGCCTATAACACAAGTTTCCAATGCACGATTTGTCTGTTAGTTGATAAGCTGATGGTTAAGTCCATAAAGTTACTGTGACACGAATGGAGCTTACACAATGTGAAACTAGACCTAGATGATTTGAATAAAACATTTTCAACCACAGTGCAGTCTTGTTAGCATAAAAGAGCATTGAGCACCCACCCCATGGAACGACCTCGCAGGGCAGGTGCCTACTCATTAACAACATAATAAAAAACCTCCCTGTAACAGATCTAATCTGTGCAAGGCCATGAATCTGAATGGAGTGTTCTGTATGAGAGTACTAGGTGCCAGTTGTTAAAAATGTGAGCAAATTAAAGATGCATGTGTACCAGTGTCTCAGTGCTCAGTGAGTAGAAAGTGACTGATATTATGACCAAGTTAAGGGATAATTCATGTAGTCAGGTATCAGTTTTAAACAGTGGTATAACTGACAGTCTGGATAGAAACATATGGATGAAGGAAATAAAACTTAATAATTCACTTATGTGCATATGCACACACTCTGATACATAAACTGTATTTTGAAAGTGTTCCATTCTCGCTTGGGTCAGCCCTATTTCAGATTCATGTTTGGATCTACATGTCAATATTAACTGAGGAGAGACAATGTAAGTGATCACTCAGTATTTGCATTCTATGCAAGCATTAGTGTATGGTGTCAGAGATGGTGTCTAAGGAAGACAAAATTTCACATCCTTAATGAAAAATCTAAATCCTATAGCAACTGTTTTTTCATTTAGAAGTGTGGTACATTATATTCTAGGGTTCTTCATGGATCTATGGTCTGGTAATCAGCCATCCTGTATTTTGGTTTTTTGCAGGAAACTGGTCCTGTGCTGCTGTTATCTCTGAAAGAAACAAAAGTCTTTAATATTTTATTTGGTTTTGTACTATGACATTATAGCACATTAAATAATAGTAAAATAACACATCAGAGCAAATTTTTATAAAACATATAATGTATAGAGTTAACTGTATAGTGCCTTATTAAGCCATTATAGTGGTAATCGTCTCAGAGGCCGTGCTCCTTCCTGGAACCCCCTTCCTCACTCTCCCTCCCTGACATGGGAATGCTGTGAGGGAAGTCCCTCCAGGCTGCTTTGTCCTCACACACTTCTCTCACCCTCAGACACTCCTTTTCCTTTTCCTTCTCTCACTCCAGTGTACTTTTCCATTGTCTTCTTCCATACTCCATGTGGTCAGCCTCCTTCAACATTTCTTTCTGTCTCATCTCACTTTTGGAGATACTTTGGTACCCTTATCCATGTGTGTTCACCAACTCTTTGTATTTCTTCATGTCCATTCAGGAATTCCACATCTAACATTTTTTACTCTCTTATTTAATAATAATAATATGACCTTTTGTTTCTCAGAAGTGCCAGTTCTTCCTTTGGGAATTCACTAGTGCTTGACACCCATACATTATTTTTACGATTACAAGAATTGTGACATTTCTTGTATATAATACAAGCTACATCATATATACATGAAAGTGGTAATAATTAAACCCTATAATCATCCGTCATAGTACCTCTCTCCAGGTGATAGCATTTTGAAAAAAGAAAGGCTTTCAGCTGTCTCTTAAAGGATTCAACAGTAGAGAGTTGTCTTATGGACAATGGCAATCTGTTATATAATCCAGGGGCTCTATACACAAAAGAACGATCAGAGAAAGATGACTGGTGAATGGCTCCTGGCTCATAAAGACGCAAGGAATCATCTTCACTGTGTAACATCACACTCGGGCGTGCCAATGGGAGTTTTAACAATTCAGCAAGATACTTCGGTTCACCAAACTTAAGAACCTTGAATGTAATAAGACACAGTTTAAATTCAGTTCTAGCCTTTACTGGTAACCAGTGCAGCTCAATCAGAAATGGGGTAGTTGAGTTTCTCGGGGGGAGACCAAAGATAATCCGTGCTGCCCTGTTCAACACAGACTGAACTTTTGTCAGTACTGTATATATATATATATATATATATATTTCACTGGTTACAGGAAAGTACACAGTGGCCCTGTCCAAGGCCACTTCACTGTCATTATATATATATATATATATATATACACACACACACTCAACCCTCGGCTATCATGGGTTCCGCTATAGCGTATCTTGCTATCACGCCTATATAAAAAACTACACAAATACCTTTATCATGCACTAAATGCCTTCTATCGTGCACTGCAAATGTTCGAAAATTTCAAAAAGGCCAGGCTCCAGAGCACCGCCCAGCCAACAAAAGCGTCACTCTGTGATTGGTCGTGTGACGTCAGCGCCAGCTGAGCGCTGATTGGCCGCCCAACCGAGTCTCCTGCCCGCCAAACCATTCAAGTGCACGCCCCTAGACCGTGAACAGTGATAGCGAGAACAATAACCTTTTTTATGATATGACCATGGCCAACATACCCCCTCCCCGTCCCCCTACCATCACCCAACATAATGCTGCAGCACCTGGCAGGGAAATAAAGCAGAGGAAGAACTTAAGTTATGCAGATAAACAGGAAATGTGAAACTCATAGAGAATGGTGAGACCAAGCGAAGTGTGGGGAAGAAATATAACATCAATGAATCAACTGTGAGAGGTATTTACAGTATAAGAATAGTGATCACATCATAAAATATGCTCATTTTTAGACTATTATATATTAATATGTGGTACAAAAAGGTTATCTTAGGGGTAATATTGAGGTCATGGGACCAGTTAGAATTACTGCCATAAGTTCTTCAATTCGGCAATCACGGTTTCGGCTATAGCGCAGCCATAGCGGTACCAATTGGGAGTGATAGCCGAGGGTTGAGTGTGTGTATATATATATATATATATATATATGTACATACAGTGGAGTCTCTTTTATCCGAAAATCATGGGACTTTCAAAATTTTGTTTAATTGATTTTTTTGGATAAAATACAGTATACTGTAATAATATTTAGGATACAGAGGACCAGTATTGTACTCACCCATCACTCATTCTGGCGACATCTAGCCCACCACCACCACCAGCACCGCAAAGGCCACTCAACCATCACCAAAACACTTAATACACTGTCGTAATTACGTATGTAACTGCACTTTTGTAACTGTCATCTTAAATAAATCTTCACTCAAATAAACTTAAATAAACCTTCACCAGAACAATTACATAATTCACTGTAAGCTATTCGAACAAACAAAGTTTTAAAACATTGTTTTTCTTGTTTTCTGTTTCCTTATTCAATCATTTCCACATCAACCACATCATCTCCCACATCATCCAAACTAATGCTAGTGGCGCAAAACAAGTCCGCCGTGTTTGAATTTTCGGATAGATTTCAGATTTTTGCAGTTAATCGAAATAAGAACATTTTAGTAAAACTTACAGCTAATGGCGTAGTAACAGTTAGAAGAATTTTGGATAAAAGGGACTCCACTGTATATACATATCTGTCTATCTATCTATCTACTGTATCTATCTATCTCTATCTATCTATCTGTATATATGTTTATATATATGTATGCATGTATATATGTGTATTTGCAGTAAACCCTTCATAAGTCAAACTATATGGGGCTCTAGGGTAGTTCAACTTACCGAATAGTCTGACTAACCGGAAATAATTGCAAAAAACACTATATTACCCCCCCTCAATGTTTGCAAATTGTATGTCATTACTTGTTTATTAAAACTAAAGTAAAGAAGCATTTATAAAGCAGTAAGATTAAACAATAAAAACAATTTGGTGCATGTCATAGGCTAGGCTAGGATAGGAGGTTGCATAGGTGGACAGATGCAACAGTCACTTAATTACGTAAAGTTCTGCACATATTTACTTCACTTTACAGTCAACTAAACTAAAATGTAACACTTGGAATATAGTAAACTAAAATGTAGCACTTGGAATATAAGAAACTAAAATGTTACCCTTTGAATGAACATTAAGTCACACCTTGGTCAGAGTTCAACTTACCGAAAATTCTGCCTTCTGCAGGGTCGACTTATCGAGGCTTTACTGTATATACAGGTATACCCTGGTTTAACGATACAGTTGGTTAAGTAAAAACCCATCATTAGGCGGGGTATCGTATATTGGGGTAGATTTAACATGTAAAGTATGGGGATGCGTTTTTGAGCCTTGGGTTTCCCCCCCCATTCAAGTCCTAAACCAACCCAAATTAGTCCAAAAACAAGTTCAAAGCCAGTCTCAATGGCCTGACAGCTGTAAAAGAGGCCAACCTAAGCCTAACACCTGTAAATAACTCACTGAAACCAACAATTATAATCTGAACATCAAATATAAGTCTGGAAAAAAATCAAGCTTAGTAAACTGTACTCCAAAATGACAATGTTAACCCCTCCTGTGGCTAAAACACATTAATCTAAGTCTAAAAACAGTTTATAAATCAACCTAAACACACAGGTTTAGTCTAAAATATCATCAAAATCGGGAAAGGAAATAAAAACCCATCATTAAACTGGGGTTTGGCCATCGTTAGGCGGGGCATGGTGGTATTTCTACCCCCATCGCGAAGCCGGGGTATTGCATCTAGGGGTATCATATATCAAGGTACATGTATATATCTATTGCCAGACGCCTCAGTCCCGCAAGGAGTGGCCACAAACAAATCACCTCCATGTTGCCTTGTCCAATGCCACTTCACTGCCTTGCTCCCAGCTCACACCCTCCTCTCTCATATACCTCTCCACTCCATCTCTCCATCTCATCCTCAGCCTCCCCCTCCCTATCTCCCCATCCACCTCACTTGCATACACTCTCCTTGTTAATCTCTCGCTTTCCATCCTCTCCACATTGCCAAACCACCTCAGTGTATTTCTCCGAACTTTCTGTCACATCCATGTATATGTACATATACATACATACAGTAATCCCTCCAATATCCAATGTAATAGAGCCAAAGGCATGTCCGGATAGTGATCCTGTTCAGATATTGGGCCCCAGCCTCCTGTACTTGTACTTATGGACCCTGACTCAGAAAAACACCTATACAACTCCCTCTAGACATGCATTGCACCTATTTAAGACCCAAATCACACCAATAAGGGACATAAAAGACTGAAATTAATGCAAAAGAACCATAAAATGAGGTTTTAGAGATGAGTTTATACAATATTAAACATTCTGGGTACTTACAAGTCCCTGGCTCCTGGACTGGTTTGAACCGCCAGTTTGCAGTCCACAGTTAATCCTCTGCACTCTAAATTTTAATTTCTTAACACTGCACAACACTGTAAATTCCCGTGTGTTCTAGTGGCGAGGTATTGCAGTTTATTCACTGTTTATTCACAAAAAACAAGCACCTGTGGCTTGCACTGCTATAAGCATCTGCTGTTTATCAGAGTTAGGCTGTGACTTTTGACGATGGCGGGGTAACAGAGTTGCCAGATCGCAACGGCCGCATTACCAAACTCCTTAATTTTCATTACCATTTTTAATTTTCATTACCAATTTCGTAAAGCTGGCATCTATTCTTCACTAATTATATACACAAGTGGAAATACGTGTAATCACTCTTCTTATAATGAACAGCATGTTGATTATTATCACTCTATATAGGCTACCAAATTAATCAGAGAGAGCAAACAATCCACCATCTCCATCCTGTGTATCCTCATACTTGTGAAAAATCCATTTGGTAATGCATTATTCTGATTAATTACCAAATGAATTTTTAATTACCAAATTGGCCCACACTTGGTAATGAAAAATACCAAATGGCAACCCTGACAGGGGAGGGGGGAGGAAGGAAGGGGTGAAGGGACCATGGTGTAACAGCTGTTCGGCGCCACACGGCAATTTCAAATTACGGGTGGGAAAAAAGTCAGATTTAAAAAAAAAAATTTGCAGTTTTTGGCCCATTTTGGGAATATTGGGTCCCGGGACGATTATGTCTGGTTAGTGGGGATGTTCGGATATTGGGCGTTCAGATATTACAGGGATTACTGTATATGAATCATCATCATCATCAGCCGTTTGAGTATCCACTGCAGGACCGACCTATCCCGCCCGAAGTTGGGACAATACAGCCAATATATCTCTACCAAATGGCTTAGGCTGTCTGGTAGAGATTTTATGTAGGGTGAGAAGTGCTTGTAAGTGTAATTGTAGTGTTGGAGTGGCTTTGGATGTGTGTGTAGTTTGTGAACCAAGTGTAGTCTGCCCGCACAAGCCGACTGGGTGCAAGCATACTTTATAGTAAGTGACACTGGTTCAACCACAGCACCCCTTGTGTCCGCCAATGCAGTACATGGCCGGGCGAACACTCCCAAAGTTTATTACCCTGGCGGGGGGCGAACCCTGTTTCACCCGTGTACAAAACACACTCTACCACTGTACCATAGAGGCTCCATATATATATATATATATATACATATATATATATATTGTCTACTACAGGCATACCCCAGTTTAATTATGCAATTGGTTAAGTAAAAAAAAAAAAAAAAAATCGCTAGGTGGGGTATCGTATCTCAGGGTAGATTTAACATGTAAAGTACTGTATAGGGATGCGTTTTTGAGCCTTGGGTTTCCCCCCCAGCCAAGTCCTAAACCCACCCAATGAGTCCAAAAACAAGTTTCTAGCTAATCTAAACCCCCAAATAGCTTTAAAACAAGCTAAACTAAGCCTAAAAGCAGTTTATATCTCAAACCCCAAAATAAAATCTGATAATCATCAAAAGTCTAGATTTTTTTTTTTTTCATACACCTTCTATTAAACCACTCCTTTTTCCTGTTTTCTTTCCCCCTTACTCTTGGCACAAATTTTTCCACTCCCGAATTATAGAGGCCTAGAAAAATATCCCACTTCCTTTGTATCTCTCTTGTTTCTTTGAATTTTCTCCAATCTGCATTTTCAAAAAATTTTCTCATTCCTGTAAAGTTTGCTTTTCCAAAGTTGTATCTTCCCTGCCTATAAAGCTCATCTCTTGGCTCCACGTTCCCTGTTATCATCTGGAACTCAGTGACCACATGATCACTTTTTCCAATAGGACACAGATATTCCAAGGAGTCTATTACATCGGGTTCTTTGGTAAACAGTAAATCTAGTCTTGCTGGTGTGTCCTCACCTTGGAACCGTGTCTCTTCTTTGACCCATTGCATCATCACATTGTTCATTGATATATTTAACAATATAGTGCCCCACGAATCTTCGCTGCCTGCTGAGTCCCATTCCTCCCAGTTCACCTTTTTACAATTGAAGTCACCCATTAAAATTATATTGTTGCTTTTCTCAATCACTTTCTGTAAATAACTAGCCATGTCTGGCAACATATCCTGGTATTCATCATCACTCCATGCTCTTGTCTTAGGGGGAACATACACTACCGTGTGCGTGCGTGCGTGCGTGCGTGCATGTGTGTTGGTAAATGTATACAAGGTCAGCTCAGAAAGTATCTAACCTGAGGCTCTAAAAATAAATAGCTAACCTATTGAGCTAGGACACTAATCCCTCACGAAGTAGGCCCTTTCTGACGATGCACATAGCCCAGCGTTCTTTCCACTGCCTGAAACATTTTTCAAAGTCGGTTTTCAGTATCTCCTGCAGGTGCTTCGTCACATTTATCATGATCTCTTCCATCATCTCAAATTGGGAACCTTTCAGCGGAGTTTTGAGCTTGTGGAATAACCAAAAGTTGCTTAGAGCCATGCCTGGTGAGAAGGGAACCTGCTTGACCTGCAGGATATTGTGCTTGGCCAAAAATTTCTGGATCAGTTGAGAAGAATGGGCAGGGGCATTCTCATGGTTCAGCTTCCAACTTGCTGCTTTCCAAAGGTCTGGTCTACTGCGTCATAAAGACTATGGATAATGTTGAGATAGTAATGTCTGTTGACAGCCTGATCTTCTGGTGTGTATTTGTGATGCACAACACCTCAGTAGTAAAAAAAAAACTGTCAACATGCGAGTGCATTTCACCTTGCTGCGGACCTGTCGTCCTTATTTTTTTGGCTGAGGTGACCCTGCATGCTTCCAGTGGGATGACTGTGCTTTGGTGTACCCCACTTATTTAAATGAGACTACATCACTGCTACTTTCATTTGATTTTATTCAGCTTATGAATGCATCCTTGACTGCGAGGCCCGAGGGGGGGGGTGCTGGTATATGATTGAAGAGTTGAGAGGAAGGATGAGACTGGAGGATTTTGTTGTTCTGATGAGGAAGAGTAGATTGAGATGGTTTAGGTATATGGAGAGGATGAAGGATGACATTTGTGTGCGGAAAATGAGAAGTGTGAATGTCGGGGTTAGGGTTGCTAGAGGCAGACCGAAAAAGACCTAGGACAGGGTCACAGAGTGTGAACTTAGGGATAAGGGACTGAATAGGGAGGGTGCCAGAGATCAAATAGCGTGGAGAGCTGCAATTAGGTGACATGCAATCATGTTGGAGCTATTATAAGCAATATGACACAAAAGACTTCTTGTATTGAAGAGGTTAATGAGGGCTGTCTCTGTCTCCCCCAAGTACAAAACATATTAGCTTAAGAAAAATCATCTGTAAATGGCAGGAACAAAATAACAAAAGGGAATAATAAACTAATTTTCTATGAGTCTTACACTCTTCCTTACTACCTTCCCTTTTTTGCTTAGGAACTATAGCTCTCTCCTTCTTCAATCTCCTGGTATCATCCCTGTATCCCATGCCAGTCTGTATGCTCGAAATTTTGTCAACTGCCTCACCACCACCACACCACACCATATTTCTTGTATTGCCTCTCACTTGTTGCCTTATGTAGCTTCAACTTCTTGTACTTAATTGCAGTTATTGATGTACTGGGATTATGGGAATAATTTACAGCATTATTTCCAGTACAGTACTATGCTGAGGTACATCAGTAGGAACTTTTTTAGAGGATTTTAAAGGAGATTCTCCAATACTGTACTTGAAAGAGGAGCAGTCTGTAGGGCCTACTTGTTGATACATAACCTACAATACAGGTTGCATTAAAACTTGATGTGAAACACTACACTTACCAAAGATATAGGTACATAACTATCTTTTTGAGCAAAGCAAGGATTATCTGGACATTCTTATGCACAACAAAATGCCCAAATAGTTTTAAGGCCTTACCTGATATGATAATAATAATGCTGAAGGAAGAAGATGGTATCAAACAGAAGTGTTACAACTCCAAGACCAAACTTGCTGAAGTTGGTAAAGATGGAAAGCCAGTCATCTGCAAATGTATTACAATAGTGTTTATACTCATCCATCTTCAGTTGTAGCATGAAGTTTTGTTTGATGAAGGGGTGTCAAACCATTGCATTTTCAAGTCCATGGCCTCAAGGGAATACACCTACCTTGTTTGAATAGTGTCATCTGAATAAGACTAGAGAGGCTGTTGTTGTTGTTGTTGTGATCCCAGGTTTATCAGAACAGTAACCTGGTACAACGAAAGCTGAAGTTGTCCTTTTTCAGTTGACCATTCTCCTTTTAGGCCACAGGGAAGTAGTTGAAGGAAACTTGTATAACTAGGCTGCCAGGTTATATCAGTGTCTCTGCATGAAAGCATCCCTCTCCAACACAGTAATAATGGGTGAGAGGTGTTATCTTAGTAAAAGACTGAATGTAGACAAGCAAGAAAACAGGCAATAGCATTAGAATATGAATAATAAGGGTAATGAATTTGGAGCATATGGAGTGCTTGGTTAGGAATACTAATGTTGTGTGTGATTTTGCAAGGGTATCAACCAGTAAGAAAGGAACAGCTTAATGGAGTCTGGAGGATGTTGAAGCAATGGAAGAAAAAGGGAAGAAGTGGTTGAGGTGAATGCAAGAAAGATGTTGGGATGAAGGAAAAAGGGATTACAGTAAAACCTTGATATAACGGACTTCCATAGACCGGATTTCGCTTTTATCGGACTTGAGGAGCTACTGGACTAAATTCCTATATATTGGAAAAAGTCCGATAAAGCCAGAAGCAGTCTGAACTGTCTGACCACGTCAGCTGTGTTCACCACAATAAGGTAAATAAACGACATGTTTATCAGTGTACAGTACAGTATTATTATATATATATTATACCATTTGATTAATGTAGTGAAGATATAACACAGTACAGTACCACAATGGTATTCAAAAGAGTTTAAAAACCGTTCATGTGATCTGGACTAATGTCTGATATAGCTGAAAAAGTCAGGATTAACAGGGGGAGGTCCGGATGTTGCTTTTATAGGAATTTCGCATTTTTCAGAATGGTTTGGGTCCCAATTAGTCCATTATAGTGAGGTCTTATGGTATATAGTACAAACTCCCAAGTCAAACATTCAGTTTCCAAGAACCTCCACTTTCCATTTTTTTTTTTTTTTTTTTTTTTTTTTTTTTTTTTTCATGCTATGAATTGGTATTGATATCACATGTCCTTAGTCAGTGAATATCTGAAGATTTTTTTTTTTTTTTTTTTTCTTTTTAATTTTAATAAACATAAGAGTAGATGATAAATTAGTAATGAAGGTATTTCTTTGTATTTACTGTTCACAGTACTGTAGACTATTATTACATGATTTCTCATAGTTTTCATTATAATTCCACTTTCCAAATATCCCATTTTCCATAAAGTCTGTAGAACCAAGCATTTCGGATTTGAGAGTTTTTACTGTGTAGAGAGAAAAAAAAAAAACGTGTGAATAGATTGGTAAAGGGACAGAAGGAAAAGGTAATTGATTAAACCTATAAATTTAAATTAATGTATGATACTCTGAAAATAGGAAACTTTCTGGAAAGTGGTGCAGAAACTTAGAAATGAGTGTGGGAGTGCAAGGGAACAGAGTGGGAGAATGTTAATAAATGGAAGAAATTAAGGAGCATATGGAAAGAATGTTTCAGAATCTGATGAATAGGAATGATGAGAGCAAAGTGGTGTTAAACATGATTGGATATGGCAGTGCACAAAGGAGGAATGTGGTGTCTGTGCATGGGGTAGTGGGAATAGTGAAAAATACAGCAAAGAGGGTGAAGTTGCAGCAAAGCATAGAGTAAAGGAGGCATGTGAGAGGGACTGTAAGTCACATATTGAATACATTTCCTGATCTGGAAGTGCTTGTAACAGAGTGAATATGGAAGGATTATGAAAGATTATACATATGTATCTTGTAGATAGAAAACTACTGAATTTTATAAAGAATTAGGGTGGTAGTGAATGTGTAAGAGTAGATGTGGTGGACAGTGAGGATTTAATGATGCCCAGGCACAAGGATTCCTTAAGAGGGAAAAAGGCATCATTAGATTCTTACTTGATTTAGTGTAAGATAACCAGAGTATCATCAACATTCCAGTCCAGCTTCCCATATTTACATGAAGTGTAGATATCTAGAACACAGTTCTCTAATTTCATCCAGGACACATAGCAGAGGATAAAAGAAACTCTAGATATAATCTCCTCCCTCCCCCTCTTTTGGTGTAGAGGCATGAGACTCCATGTAATGTAAATGCTGAATACTTGGGTCACCACCACCTTTATGCTCAATCACATTTGAATTTTCACAATCATGTCATACCAAAGCCTCACTCCATACACACAAGTGGGATCGTGAGAGATGTGAGAACTTGAGTTGTAGAGAGGGGTGGGGTGGATGAGCAATGAAGAGTGAAGCACTTCAAATTTATGTATACAGATGCTGGCTTATAGCAAATAGATTTATTTTTTGCTCTAAGTTTATGTCTCAGAGTGACATTCTTTGAAGGAAAACACAGAAAAGAGGAAAGTGTTCATGTTGAGAGAGAAAGTGACTCACAGCGTGATGTTTTCAGTAGTAATGAGAGATCTGAACTGGTGGTAGAGTTTATATATCCTAGAGCACTATCAGAAAAGAAAAGTAACTGTTTTTAGAAAGCTGAGAGTATAGTGACTCAAGGAAGAATGGTGGCTGATTGTGTGAGAGCCTTAATACAAACCAGAAAACAGTCTTGTGGCTACAGAAACATGGCATGAAAGCATTTTAGTGCCTAGTTAATTTGTCAGAAAACAGTATGGTAGCTACAGAAATGCTGCATAATAGTGTGTTAGTGCTCACATTAATGTATGGGCATAAGGCTTTGGTATGGCATGATTGTGAAAACTCAAGTGAGATTGGTCATGAAGATGGTGGTGATTCAGCTACTCAGCACATACATTACATGGAGTCTGATGCCTCCATACCAAAACAGGTGAAGGGAAGAGATTACAAGGTGCTACCCAAATGTCCCCGATATTTGAAAGCACAACGGAAATCACTTGTCGTTAACACAAGCATTTGGTGATAGTGCCTTGGGGGTTACACAGACCTACAACTGGTTTAAGCATTTTAAAAACAAACGAATATTAGCAGATGATGATGCACACTCTGGCTGCCTTTCCACCAGTTCAGCTCCTGACAATGTTACTAAGTTCATCTGACCATCCTCGAAGATCGTTGGAGAACAATCCATGATGTTTGTGACACTGTTTGCCCATCATATGGAATTTGCCAGCACATTTTGTTTTGGCAAAGTCAGGTGAAAACGTCCAGACAAGTGGTGCACAAACTAATGGGTGCTTCACCATGACAATGCACCTGCACACACGCACACAGCCCTTGTCGATCAGCAATTTTTGGCATAAAAAAACATACTGGTTGTCCCCCACCCCCACGATTCACTAGGTTTGGCCCCCTGTGATTTTTTCCTCTTGCTGAATATGAAAATCCAGCAGAAAGGACTAATATTTGACACCATTGAGGAGAACCAGGAGAAAATCGCAGAAAGTCCTGAACATGCTGATGCTCAAGGACCTCCAGAATGCATTCCGATCATGGAAGAAGCGCTGGGATCAATGTCTGCCTGCCCAAGGAGACTACTTTGATGGGGATGATAGTGATTAGGATATGACCTAAGTTTTTTTTGTTCTTTAGTCAAATTTCAGGAACTTTGGGGTAGCATCTCATATATTTAGAGTTTCCCTTATCTTCTGGTTTGTGTCCTGGATGAAATTAGAGAACTATGTTCTGGATATCTACACTTCATGTGAATGTGGGAAGTTGGACTAAAAGGTTGATACCCATGTATCTTAGACTAAATTAAGTAAAATCTGATGATGCTTTGTTCCCTCTCAAGGAATCTTCGTATCTGGGCTAGTCTTGGTACAGCTTATGGATACTATGGACTAATGCTTAATCAAATGCCACAGCCAGCTAATTGCATCTCAACAGTTGCTGGGAACTATTTGCCTGTGATTGAGTTTCCTAGATCATAGTGATGATTGTATGGCAAGTTAAGAAGCCTGTAGCCACATTTCACTTTTATGGTAGTACCTGACTTCCCAAGATTGTTGGTAACCGGTCATATATTTCCTATAGGATTTGTTGGACTATGATGGAAAAATTAGGTCTGCTCACCATTATTGGCAGAGAGCAAAAACATCTGTGCCAGTGACAGGACTCCTCCGGAGAAGTCCATTATTACCCCTTTCACGCTGAACCCTTCTGTGCTCTTCCTCTTGTAGTTCACATACACCTGTATAAGAACAGGAACACTACACCTGCACAAAGACTGATTCTTGTCAGTATATGTCATGAACTGGATGATTTTTTTTTTTTTTTTTTTTACCTGTTTGTCATATCTTTTGACCTACACCTTCATGCATATCTCCATATAGTGACTTTTAAAATTATTTTATCATGTTTTTACTCTGTTTTAGCAGTTTTATATTCTTTATTCTAATGGAGTTTGAAAGCAAGTTTAGTAAAATATCTGAATCTGTAATGTGAGTATGAGCTCTCACCTGAGGGATATACTTCAGTGGGGTGATGCCCAGTTTGAGGTAGGACATAAGATAGAAGACGTCCAACCACCATACCTTGTGTACTCCAGCCAGAACACAGTCCACCAGCACTGCCACTATGGTCCCCAAGAACAGCAACCTGTCACACACACACACACACAGTATATATATATATATATATATATATATGAAATGATAACAGCAGAAGACATGATGACAGCGGAAGACGACATGACACCCCCAGGAGGCAACAACAGAGGGTTAGATGCAGCATACAGGGTGTCTGTACCATATGGGCACAAGTCCCGGGTGGCCGCACGCCCCTACTCCACGGAACCGACCCTACCTGTACACCTCAGCCCGGGCTCACTACCTTCTCGTCAGCCCAGCCTGCGTCAGGATTAGGATGGAGCTGAACCTTACACTCCTTACAGCCCCACGGAGACGGCCTCAAGCCACTTCACAACTGAGACAGCCTCCAGCTGCTTTACAAACGAGATGGCCTCAAGCCGCTCCTCACACGAGATGGCCTCAAGCCGCTCCTCACACGAGATGGCCTCAAGCCGCTCCTCACACGAGATGGCCTCAAGCCGCTCCTCACACGAGATGGCCTCAAGCCGCTCCTCACACGAGATGGCCTCAAGCCGCTCCTCACACGAGATGGCCTCAAGCCGCTCCTCACACGAGATGGCCTCTAGCCGCTCCACAACTGAGCCTCCAGCCACTCCACAAACGAGACGGCCTCAAGCCGCTCCTCACACAAGACGGCCTCCAGCCACTCGCCTACTGAAACAGCCTCAAGCCGCTCCACCAGGACTACCCGCAGAGTCGGTAGCAGTCCTGAGGACAAGACACCGGTGACATCCTCCTGCTGCATCCGCAGATGAAAGACAGCCTCTAGCCACTTTACGCCCGCACGTTGTCCTCCCGCGTCCACCTGCTGTAGTACCAGCCTGCAGCCAGGGAGTCCACCACTGACAGCCTGGTGGCAGGGCCTTGTGGTGTTCCTTGGGCTATTCTCCCTGCAGCCGGCCCCTGAGGAGGGCCTTCCCCTGGTGGACCCCTCCCCGGAATGTCACCGCAGTCCCCTCCTGACAGTGACGCACCCCAGAGCGGACCGCAGCCCCCGGGTCCCCGATGGAGCCCCTGGCTCCCTGGGGCAAGAACCACCCCACTCCCAGCCGAGGCGACGTGGATCCTCCACCCAGCAGCTCAGAAGGTGTCTGGAGGAGTTGTTTGGCCTCTACCCCACAAGCCAGACTTCTGTCCCCAGCCCCCAGCACTGGGGGCCTTTCATCACGCCCATGGGGGACGACATCAACGTACCTGGACTATACGTGACTCCAGGAACAGTACGAGTAGGGTGCCAAAAGTGGAATCATTAAATGACCACGATCAGACAGTGACTTAGTGTGCAGTGTGATAAAAGTAAAGGTCCCATACCCGAAGTAGTGATATTATTATTCAGCAAACTCCCCCCCCCCCTTGCACCTGTGCCAACCTAGATTCTCTCCTCCCCCCCACCCCCGTGTGCTCCCAGCAACAAGATCAAGTCAGTGTCCCCCCCCACTGATCATCACAAGGTTGGACTTAAGAACTCTCATGTAACCCAGAGCCAGTGTTCCTAGAGACTGAATATAAATAAATACCCTGAGGCACCTAGAATCATAATGTGAACTGTACCACTCTGAATTGTGAACTGTGACTGTCACGCATCCTGCGAGATACGCTCACCCCTACTCAGCAGCCCCAGAATTGATGAGTCAGAAATATTGTGAGATATCTTATTGCCCTTGTGTACACTTAGTGAATATACGTGTAAGGTGTTGCCTTGAGTTTTTATGCCCTGTTCCTCCTATATTTGTAGTATCGCCCGGTCTTGAAAAGAACCCAATACTAGGCCAGGCGTTCTTAGGACGGGAAGCTGCCCTAGAAACACCTAGCATAACAATATATATATATATATATATATATATATATATATATATATATATATATGTGTGTGTGTGTGTGTGTGTGTGTGTGTGTGTAGCTAGAGCCCCTGCCCCTCAAACTGCCGGTGCACCCCACTGTTTCTCAGACCACTTGACCGTTATCTCTTCCATTAGTGGTCATGTAATAATCTTACTGTTTCAGGGCAAGTAAGTATGCTGTCTCACTGCCAATCTGAGTAATTATTTCTAATGTCATAATTTATTCATATGGTTACAAATTGCAGGTACTGCATTATGTTTTCAGTGGTGTCATTATGGTTTAGTTTGTTGTAGACTTGTATGAAAACTGTTAGTGCTAGAGAGGCGATACTGTTAAGCCATCACAGTGTTGTGACAACATGGAGAGAGAGAGAGAGAGAGATGTGTGTGTGTGTGTGTGTAATTCACCGGGTCGGTCAGGATCACTTGATGGTCGTGATTGTCAGCTTTTACCCTCCCGGAAGGGAGCTGAGAGCTCATATAGTGTGTGTGTGTGTTTACCTTGCAGTAATTAAACTGAGTTATGCTTGTGTTGCTGTCTTGTACATTAATCCAATCTATTGCAGTATATATATATATATATATATATATATATATATATATATATATATATATAGTGCCACAGGAGGCGCCCTGACACCCCCACAAGGAGCCCATAGAGGAGCAACGACAGTGCGACGGGACTCGGAGGAACAACGGCATAAGTCCGCCTGGGCCGCGTGCCCCTATGACCCGGAGCTCGACCGCCGCCACCATAGCAGGAATACCAGACCACCTTCCGTGCGAGCCTTCCCCAACCAGCTTCAGGGTAGAGCTGTTTCTCCAGCTCCTGCCGGTACCCCTGAGACAGCCTGTAGCCGCTCAACCCTCCTGAAGGAGATGGCCTGTAGCCGCTCTGAGGGAAATAAGGAGACGGCCTGTAGCCGCTCTGAGGGAAATAAGGAGACGGCCTGTAGCCGCTCAACCCTCCTGAAGGAGATGGCCTATAGCCGCTCTGAAGGAAATAAGGAGATGGCCTGTATCCGCTCCCGCCTTCATCAGGAGATGGTCTGTAGCCGCTCTGAAGGTGTCTTTCTCGAGACAGCCTATAGCTGCTCAATCCTCCTAAAGGAGATGGCCTGTAGCTGCTCCCGCCTTCGTCAGGAGATGGCTTGTAGCCACTCTGAAGGTGTCTTCCTTGAGACGGTCCGTAGCCACTCAACTCTCCTAAAGGAGACGGCCTGTAGCCGCTCTGAGGGGAATCAGGAGACGGCCTGTAGCTGCTCTGAAGGTGTTCTGCTCGAGACGGCACGTAGCCACTCAACCCTCTTGAAGGAGACGGCCTGTAGCCACTCCCGCCTTCATCAGGAGACGGCCTGTAGCTGCTCCGAAGGTGTTCTTCTCAAGACGCCCTGTACCTGCTCAACCCTCCTGAAGGAGACGACCTGAGGGGAATCAGGAGACGGCCTGTAGCCACTCTGAAGGCGCACTTATGTCTGCTGGTAGCTGCTCCCTCCCACAGGCCACGGCCAGTAGCTGGGCCTTGGCGACGGTCGGTAGCCATGCCCCTAGAAGGCCACGGTCAGTAGCTGGGCCCTACAGCAGGAGACGGCCTGTAGCCGCTCCTCCATCGGAAGCTGACGCCTGTTCTCCTGCCCACGACCCAGAGGGAGTCCCGGGCCTAGAATTGTACTGGAGAGGCCCTGTGGTCTCCCCCAGCCTCTGCTCCCTGCAACTGGCTCTGGAGGAGGCCCACCTGACAAACCCTGACACAGACTGGTGCCGCAACCCCTTCCTGACGGCGCCGCCAGGGACCGCAGCCCTCAGGAACCCCAGGACTCCCGGGCGGGAGTTCCCCCCCACCCCGACGCCGGAGGTCTTCTACCTCCGTCAGGCACCTGAACGAAAGGTTCAGGCAGTTATTCAGCCCCAGTCCTGAGGGCCGTACTCCCGCCCCCAGCCCCGAGAGCGCGGGGTCCTTCGCCACCCACAGCCCCGGACGAGAAAGGATGCCCCTGTGCGTGATCCCGTGGCCTCTGGACGTAGAGGCCCCGTCCGTGGTCAGTAGTGGAGCTGTGACGCCTCTGCCGCCCCTTTTACCTGACCACCCCGACGCCCGGATCCGAAAGGAGTGATAGTGATAATACAGTGTCTGTGACCTAGTAATATAGAGGCAGAACAGTGAACTAACCCTCTAGAGTCTAGTGGAAGTTAGTGATAATATCAAAGTGGTGGAGTGAGTAACAGTGACAGTGCAACCGCAAATACGGCCACCCAGTGAGAGTCAGGTCTATCAGAGTGAATATGCTACCACCAGAAAATACCTCCTAATACTAAGACCATATCTAGACCCCAGTGCCAAAGAAACCCTCACCAACACGGAACAATATTAGCAACTCCACGAATATAGATAACCCAGACTTCCTATAATTAATAATATTCTGCCTCAAGTGCTATTTGATCTGAGCAGTATCCTGCGTGATACTGATAACCCATATCTAGACGTAAGAGTTATAATTGTCCAGTGTATCTGTATCAGTGACATCTATTCGTTCCCCTGTCCAACTTAGTAATACACGTGTAATTAAGGCTGTTACCTTGAGTTTTTGTGTCCTACCTCCTATTTGTCTAAGCTCCGGTCTTGACAGAGAGCCCCGCTACACACTAGGCGTTTATGGGACGGGAAGCCGGCCCTTAAAACACCTAGCATTACTATATATATATATATATATATATATATATATATATATATATATATATGGGTGTGTGTGTGTGTGTGTGTGTATCCATGCTATTATCTACATTATCCAGTGTGTGCATGTGCTTGTGTACTTGCATGCATGCTTGTGTGTGTGTGTGTGTGTGTGACACTGACTGACTGAGTGACGAACCTGCACGGCCACGACACAGTTTGTCCTGGCGCCCTTTTGTAGACGATACACTGCAGGCCCAGGATCACCTCCACCACGAAGGAGAAGCTGGCAAAGAACACATCATTGGGTCGCACGTGGTTCACCATCCTAGGGTATCGCTCCTGGAACTGGGCCTGGAGGTTAGGGGGGATAAAAGCAGTTAATGTATGGAAGAATAGGGTTGTATTCTGGGTGGTATTGTAAGCGTCGTGACACTTTTCTTTGCAGTTTATCATGAATGCTGCACTTCGATACTCTCTTTTATGTTATTTATGTATTTTTTGTCGCCAGCCCCGTTAACATCGGTAACATGCAACAGGATGCTGAGGCGTAACGTGTGGACTAAATGGCCATGGAAGAAGAGTTATAATATCCCCAAAGCCACATTATATATACGTATTTCATACGGTATATTCATCTGCAATACGTATTTCATACGGTATATTCATCTGCAATAGTTGTTTGTCGAGAAGATACAACAGTTTTGAGCCGATTCTGACCTTGATTTCAAAGTGCCTTGAAGTATTCAGAATGAAAAAATTATAAATTTTTATTTCCTATTTATTGTGAAGATCAGCGTTCTGCTCCAGCAAATGTTGGATGATATAGGCTAATGCAGCCAGGGACGGATTACCAGGTAGGCTATAGGCAAACTGGGCAATTGCCTACCTGGCCGTGGCCTGTCACAGGCCATTCAGACTTCCAGAGAGAAATAAATATACGCATTGGACGTCCTAATAAGGGGTATCAGCCACCAGGCCATCAATTAACGGAATTAAGAGATCTAACGGAAAAAGATCTAGGCTATATGTTGCAGGCCAACCGTCTGCGTTGCCTACCAGGCCACAGCAGGGTTAATCCGGCCCTGAATGCAGCTGAGTTGGTAATAGGAGTCAGAGACTGTTAATAATGGAACCATTATCTGCCTCATGGTAGGGACCACTTTAAGATTTTTTTTTTTTTTTCACAATGCCAGGTGATTTTTTTATTTAACTGTCGAGGGTTAGTATAGGAGGCTGGGAATGAAAGTCGTATACTGATGAGGGGGATGGTGAAGAACGTAATGATATCGAGATTGCCGTAGAGTAGAGGAGCCTGAGTAGTAACAGTATGAGTATAGGAGCCTGGGAGTGTTAATATTACGAGTACAGGGACATGTAATAATACATGTTTCGAAGCCTGTTACCGGTAATAGTACGAGTACGTTTAGGAGCCTGAGTGTTAATAGTACGAGTATAGGAGCTTGAGTGTTAATAGTACGAGTATAGGAGCTTGAGTGTTAATAGTACGAGTATAGGAGCCTGAGTGTTAATAGTACGAGTATAGGAGCCTGAGTGTTTATAGTACCTGGATGAGCGGGATGGTGAAGAAGGCGATGTTGTACAGGGTATAGCAGAGGTAGGCAATGATGTTAAGGGTCACGTTGTCCAGACTGAAGCCCTCCACGCTGGAAGGGGAAGACAGGATATAAACACTTTAAAGTGACACAAAATCTGAGTGTTCTCTTTTTAACTCTAACCTGGCCTAAAGCTACCATTTCTCCATCTTGAGTGCTAAACCACCACCAATGCTCGTTAGGAAGAAGTGCGATGGAAAGAATGTAGAGCCCTGCTATTGTCTTTCAGCAATTGAGCTACATGAAATAAGCTGCAAAAATGAAAATCTGAACAAAGATTAGGTGAAAGAACCATAGATACTGATACATTACTGAGGACCGGGGAGAATACTCCACTAACCACACCTTCCCTGTGTATGGCAACCACTAGAGGTGAAAATATACTTCGCATAATGTAGTTTAGCAGCTAGTGGCTGAACATTTTCACCTTCAAAGTCTGGACAGCAGTAGTATACATTTTAATAGAAACTAGAACCTTCCCCCTCCCTCGTTGTATCGACTTAGGGCTATTAGCCGTGTTCCTAAAGATGTAAACATTATCCCATTATCTAACAATCTTCATTTTGTGAAACCCATGGTGGTAACAGCGAGTGTTTGGCTATTCCAACACGCTGCTGAAGGTGCATATGTTGTAATCGGTGTGCAGGCAAACCACAGTTAATCTTCATAGCTTATACAAGTGCTCGTGGGCCCTTCGGGCCCCTCGGACTTGCTCCTGCGGAGGGCTCTGGCGTTTATGTGTTGTTCTAGTGCAACTTTGTTACTTGGATTTTTTGCAGCCAACCAGTTGATCGTGTTATTTGCAGCTTCGGGAATGGAACCCAAGTTGTCCGAACGCAAGTCCGAAATACACACGGACACACGGCTACTGCTATAGACTAATATATTTTAGTTGTACCTGTGGACAAAAAATTCTACAGAGATCCTATGCCGGGCTCCTGGAGCGGCATTTTTTGGTCAAAATGTGATCGCTCATTAAATATAGTAAAAGTTTTTCAATCGTGATGGTACCATGTTTTTTCACATCAGTGAATTTTTTTGCAATTTTAGTGCCAATTTTGGTGCGATTTGAATGTGTAGTTTCGGCTGCCCAAAATACACACACACACACACACACACACACACACACACACACACGCACGCGCGCGGGGGGGGGGGCTAGTGCTATAGTATATTTAGATAGGTGACCATCAGAAGTTGGGTGTCAGCCGGACCCGTTTCTCTCAGGCAGGGAGTTCTGTGCAAGACAGTGTGGTCACTTTAGTCTTTGGGAGTGATATTGTACTATCCTATCAAAAGTTCACCCATTTATGTAACACATTAATGTGACCTAAGTATACATTTATGCAAGATTTAGTTAAGAGAGTGACCTAAGTACACCCATTTATGTAAAGTACAGGAGGGAGAGAGAGAGAGAGAGAGAGGGAGACTTAAATACACCCATTTATATAAAGTTTAGGAGAGGAAGTGGACTAACCTCTTCCTGCGCCAGTTCAGGTAGACCTGCGGAAGGAAGGAAATATTCCAGATGATGGTGTACACCCACCCAAACACGTCGCTCACGGTGTCTAGGGCGGGGGTGTGGATCACAGACACTCGCACGAACGCCTCCACGACGCTGATACAGTGACACAGTTGACATTAATAAGGTCGTGTTCTACGTGCCTACAGAGATTTCGTTAAACCTCTTCCTTAGCGAGTTATTCTGCACATTATACATCCATATCCACCTCAATATCCTCGTATTTGTTTTCGATGCAAACTGTGTTGATACTGAAAGGATATAAGCAACATACAAGAGATTATCAGGGTGCAATATTCCAAATAAATCTCAAAGGAAGAGGCGATGCGAAATTTCCTGTCATCAAGAATACAGGTCACAGTGACAGCTCACTGATACGTTTGCATATTATTGTTTGCTAGATTTTTTTTAAATATATAATTAACATATCCCTAATTTTTTTGCGGAGAGAGAGAGCGTGAGAGACAGAGAAAATTTGTTCAATGTCCACACAAACTTACTCCACATTCTGGTGTTCTGTG